>NC_058520.1:246179024-246483621 GCF_904849725.1 Hordeum vulgare subsp. vulgare | reverse complement strand
TTAATTTTTGCGCGTGTCCGGATTGCTCAAACCCTGTAGATAAAATGCTCACGTTTTCAGGGACCTTTTGCCATGTATTTTAGAGTAGTTGTTTGTATTTTTGTAGGTAGGATTCCGTTGCTAGTTTGCCATATCATGTTTAGGACATATTCTCGCATATACGTGTGGCGTCATTTTATTTTTGAAACCCCACATGTTATATACGTTTTTGGGGTAGAAAAATCCATAGAATTTAACTATGTATTTAGTTTTATCTTCTAAGCGAGTTAGTGCATGTCGTGGTTTTGTCATGGCAGATGTCCTAGTGAAAGGACTTACTGATGGAACCATCGCACCTTGGTGGTGACTCAAAGGGGTTGAACGGGAGCGGGACTCAGATTTACCCAGGTTCGGCTCCTCGTGAGGAGGTAAAAGCCTACGTCCTGCTCTGTGTTGTATTGATGATGTTTCGATTACAAGGAGGGCGTAACTCGCATGACCTAGCTCTCTATGATTTCTAACCTATCTTCTCCCTCCAGGGACTCGCCTTTATATACAGGTCTAGGCCTTAGGGTTTACAGGAGTCCTTGCCATAACTCAAGTCATGACTCTTTGTATCTCTAAATCGCTGTGCTTTCCAAGACTGGAGAACTTCCCGATAATTGATCCTCCACGTGGATCTTGAACTGCCATCCAGCTCCCGGGCCTGCCGGGCCAAAGTTTGAATCGCCGAAGGATGAGTCGCCCACTTGGTGACCCGAGCCAACTAAGGCGGGTCATGTTGCAGATAATATCCCCAACATTAGTCCCCAGATTGACTTGAACTTGTTCACGCCAATAAACTCTTATCTAGTTTAGGGGCGACTCATTCCGCTCCTTTGATGCATCATACGCTTAAGCCGCCATCCTTCATAGAAATATTCAAGTCGCCGAACTGTTTCTTGATGACATCACCTTATCCCTTCATTCCCGGAAAAATGATGACGCAATCCCCAATGGATCTCGCGGCACAGAAATCCCGAAAATCTTGGCGCTATTATTGTGAATCTTTAACTTGTCTTTTCGGTTCCCGCACGAGGCGCCTTGATTCCAGCGCTCATCCCATTAAATAGTCTCGTGAAAGGAGCAAAAAGCATCTCCACCTACTCACTTCGCCTGCCTCTTCTTCCTCGCGACCGCACCAAGAACTCCGTCACCGCCCGAGGAACTCCGTCACCGGCCACCACGTTCGACGCATCTCCGAGCCAACCAAGGACGCAACATTCACCGCGGATCTCCCACGGTTGCTTCCAAACGCCGTTATTAGGTCATTCCTTCGTCATTATAAATAGATCTTAGCTCCTCGATGTTCGTCGTCTGCCAGTTGCTTAGAACACCTCGAACGCCTCCACATATGCTGATTGATTCATAATAGCAATAGGCACGGTAGCATCGTCCGTATGCTTAATCGATTACCTCCTGTTTGTGGAACCAAAAAGGCTTCAGTTAGATCACCCTCACTGTATTCACCCTAGCCATGGCCCGTGTCAGCTTATCCAGGCCCTTTTCCATTCATTTTAACTTGTTCGTAGATCTATATTTCACTGCCTGCTATGTAGAAACCTGTTTGTAGATCCGCACTTCATCATTTTACCGCACATATCTGATGCCCTGAGATATATTCTCTGAACAATAGGAAATTCCTAATTCGCCCATGTGCCCAAATCTGGTCCCTTATTGGCGAGTTAATAGATTTTCTTGGCCACTCGACGAGTGTTCGACGAGTTGAGGGATTCTTTTAGCCATTTCACGAGTGTTCGGCGGGTTATCTCACCCCTGACCTTTTCCTCTGTAGTTATGGGTGCCGTTTTCAAGGCCGGCTGGCTTCCGACAAAAGTTGACGACGCCTTCCTTGAGGATTGCGTAAAGACAGGGAATCTTGATCCGAAAGAAGTCATCGGATGGCGATCCGGACTAGGCGAAGAAATTCCCAACCCAAAGGAAGGGGAGATAGTTGTTTTTGCTGAACACCTCGAACGGGGGTTTAAGCCGCCAGGATCAAAGTTCCTCAGAGACGCTATGGGCTTCATGAACGTCCGCCTCCAAGACTTGGGCCCCAACTCGATCAGCAACATGTGCCAGTTCCAAGTATTTTGTGAAGCTTACCTGCGAATGGAACCATCGGTCCCTTTGTTTTGGTACTTCTTCCATCTGAATCGCCATACCGAGTTCGCCAACGGCCCTAGCTTAGAACTTGGAGGCGTTAACGTTCAACGACGCAGGGACAACTCATTCCCGTCACTCGCCATGCCTAGCCATCCCAAAGGCTGGGGCGAGTCTTGGTTTTATTGCCGGGACACTTCCCCTCCGGGTGAAAGCAAAATCCTCGGCTATAGGAAGGAACGTCTGCCCACAAACTTCAAACTTCCAGACAAGCTCACCGAAGAGGAGGAGTCGGATTTCATTCCAGTGCTATCCGAGTTACGATCTTTAACAAACAACTGTCTTACTGGAGTTGATCTGATCCACTGCTGGGTGGAATGGCGCATCCTTCCCCTGAGTCACCGAGACGGCTTGATGTGCGAGTTTGACGGTACTTTGGACCACCCCCAATGCTACTTCCGCACCGCACTCATAGAGGAAGACATTGTGACCATCATCAACAAGCTAACCGACGAGCCTTTCACCAAGTGTAGCCAGATAGGGCTTAAGCCATTCTGCAAGATTAATCCGGCTCCTAAGGTAAATAACTTAACCTTCCCTTGGTTCATTCTTTCCGACTTACTCGGATTCTGACTTGCATAATGAAAATTCCACTTCAGAAAGGTGACCGATTCTGGTCAAAAAGGCCGAAAAAGATGGCCCTGAAGCAAGCCAGACTGCCTCCAAATAAGAAAACCAAGAGCAAAAACAAAACCGCCATCGCCGAATCATCTGATGTGGACGAATCCCAAGTCGGCGAGGCGTCTTCAGAGGTAAAATTTTATCTTCTTTGTCTTGACGCCCTTTGCTCTAATTTGTGCTTATATCTCTGCATCTCTATTTATAGAATGATGATAACGAAAGCCAGGATGACGCCGTAGAGGTATTTTCTATTTCTTCCGACTCATATTCTCCTTCGCCTAAGCCGGCCAGGCGGGTTTGTGGGAAAGTTCCCATGTCTCACCCGAATGCTTGTCTGGACCCTAATTTCCTCTTGAAGAAGGCGCAACACGCTTCCTATCGGAAGACTCGAAGCCACTCAGGAGATTTGGTGTCCGGGTTACCAGTAAAAACCCCTACCAAGAAACGGCAAAATGAGGTATCCTTTATCAATGCCCACGTTTGTTTTCTTTTGGATCATACTTGTGACTCGCTCATATTTTGAGATATTACTTTTGCAGACTTCTCCCCCTTCGTCGGGCGACTCAGTGATGTCGGCCCTTCCGCCAATGATTCGCGTACAAGGGTAAGTCCTTATAATACTTATGTTTTTGCTGATGATAATGATGCTTGCTTTAAGCATGACCCTCTTTTCCTTAGAGCGCAAGCGAAAAAGAGAAAAACTAGCGGCTCAACTTCCACTCCGGCTACAGAACTAAAAGAAAACCCATCACCGGCTCGTGCTGACCCGGCAAAAGATATGTCTGATGACCAAGTTGACCTTCCAAGTTCTCCCAAGGAAGG
This sequence comes from Hordeum vulgare subsp. vulgare, assembly GCF_904849725.1. Taxonomy (NCBI): domain Eukaryota; kingdom Viridiplantae; phylum Streptophyta; class Magnoliopsida; order Poales; family Poaceae; genus Hordeum; species Hordeum vulgare. Next base: position 246,479,997 of record NC_058520.1, on the reverse strand, counting down.
CATGGAAGTGCCCAACCCGCCAAGTCGGTTGAAGGTGGCTGAAGATCCTGATGTTGTAGTCATTACTGGTACTGGCTTCTCTAAGCTGGCTTCGGCAATCTTATCGAAGCATGTATCAACATCGTCCCATCCTTCCACCGGACATGAGATTTCCAAGGCCAAACTTTCTCAATGTGGAAAACTTGAGTTTAAAGAGCTCTGCTCCGGGTTCGCAAGTCGCCTGGAAACAAGTTATGAAATGGAGAAGAATCTGCTCCATATGATGAAGAATAAACATGAGGTATGCCTTAATGCATACCCTCCTCATTAGCCCCCAAGGGCCGGGTCATCTTTTGAAAGATGAGCCGGGTCTTGATGTAGAAAAACTTTCGACCTGTAACCCCCAAGGGCCGGGTCATCTTTTGAAAGATGAGCCGAGTGTTGATGTAGAAAAAACTTTCGACCTGTAACCCCCAAGGTCCGGGTCATCTTTTGAAAGATGATCCGGGTCTTGATTTAGAATTTTTTTCGACCTATAACCCCCAAGGGCCGGGTCATCTTTTGAAAGATGAGCCGGGTCTTGATGTAGAAAAAACTTTCGACCTGTAACCCCCAAGGGCCGGGTCATCTTTTGAAAGATGAGCCGGGTTTTGATGTAGTATAATTTTGTCTAAAAAATTATACATTAGCCCCCAAGTGTCAGGAGTGTTGCTTGCAATAATTTTGACACTTGTCCCTTAATAATATGTTGACAGGAATCTCTGGCCCAAGCTGAGTCGACGTTGGGCGACTTAAAGAAAAGTTTATCCGACCAGCAAGACGCGTGGGCTAAAGCAGAAGAAAAATACCAGATGATCTTAACTGATATGAAAAAGCTGAAAGTCGCCAACAAGAAGTCTCAAGCTGATCAAGCCACCGCGCTAAAGCGAGCGAAAATGGCTGAAACAAAACTGGAAGCCGTGCAACAAGAGCTGGCCGGTTTAAAGTAACATAGCTCCAACATGACACAGGCCATCTTTGGTAAGAAGGAATCCCTGATTTTGTATCTTTTAAAACAAAAAATTAGTGTGAAAAAAGTACTAACCGTTATTGCCCCTCATGCAGGCCCGAGAGCCGCCAACCTTCAGGACGACTGTATCTTGAAGTTAAATGCGATTTACACATTGACTGAGCAGCTGTATACTGGGAGCGTGCTGACCGTGAAGGCAGTGATGGGCGCCAAGGAACCAATCACCTCAATCAAAAAGATGCTTGGCTGCTTATCTACCCTTCCGCCTCAGATAGGTGAGCTTACCCGACCAGCCGCCTGGAAAGGGGCGCTGACTACATTGAGTAGGTGTTTGGTGTATGCTCCAGAACTGAAACCCGAAGAAGTAGCAGCAGGCTTCCCACAACTCAAGGACGACGAGTCAGAATTTACTCAAGATGATTAGCAGCGTGTCGTCGGGGAATCACGCTCGGCGGCGACTCAGCTAGCAGCAAGCTTGGATTTGTCAAAGTACCAAGCCGCTTATGACGACAAGAACAAGAAAGTGAACCCGCCAACCTTTGTGACAACCAGCTTGACTCCTCATCGGCCCGAAAACCCTTTTGATTTGGAGGCGGATCTCTCGACATTTTTGAATGATGAAGACGAATTTGCCGCTCTGTCCAAGTGTAATTGGGTACTGGGCGATTTACAACTTGAAGTCGGCCAAAGCTTAGGGCAAGTTGACCCAGAGGCACCAGCAGAATAGATCTTACTCATTTGGCCATCCGAACCATCTAATAGGTTATTGTAGAAAACAATCCCTTGCTTATGCCTGTTGCGGAACTCTTTTGTGATCCTCAAAAAACCTTGTGCCGCCCTTGGGGCGCCTATGATGCTTGACCCACCGTGTCAGTAAAGATTTTGATCACCAACCTATTGGGCTAACAAAAACATACATCAAACCATCTCAATGAGTAATGGATGATAATAAATAATAACCTACTCAAGGTGTTCTCGCGAATTATATGCAGAAAACCCATCTCAACAAGATCCGACGAGTCTTATAAATCCGTGAACCTTGTGGCAGTGCCAGGAATTTCGTCAGCTCGTTCAAGTCGCGACAGGATAGGACGAGTTAGACAAACTCAAGTGCTACCCAAGGGAGACTTTTGGTATAAAAAAGCTCAAGTATTTAGACCGGCTGATCAGGCGCGAGTCAAGCTTCGGTGAAGCAAGTTCAATGAACCAATGGTTTCTCTATTTTCCATGTGGGGCGCTAGCCGGTACCATGCATGTTTTAACCAAGGTGAGTTCAGAGTCCAAATAGCGGATTAACTCGCCAAGAGTTCATGGGTCCATATGGCGATTTGGCCAACACACAGTCCAGTATAACCATTTGTAGTGTTGTAATTTTTTGCTAGCCAAATGGGTAATTAGGCTGATCTCAGTGAGAGGAAGCCCCCAAGTGACCTATGATTAGGGGAAAGACCGGTCGTAGGATTGTAGAAGCGTATACGCTCTTACCACAAAACGACTTGGGGCCGATAGCCCCCAAGTAAGCCGGCCTAATCCTCAGAATCATATAAGGCGCCCATGTTTGAATCGTGCATGTGTAGCGACTTGATCCTCTTTGGCTTATCGATACCCAGTGTTGTAATAAGTGCAACATGGCGACTTATGCTCTCTGCTATTGATAGCGTCCATGTTTGGGCGACTTATCGACGAACAATAAAGATCCATGCTTTCAAGAAGATGAAGTGGCAGGAAAAACCCAGGATTCATGGGTATCAACTTTATTGCTTTATATAAATGAGAAACTTATAATCTTAAAAGATGCGAGAGAAAGGAAAAAGTGGAGCCAATAGCTCAAGTGTAGTAAGGCCGCAGATGGGCTATGTTCCAGGGGCGAGTTGACTCAGCCTCCGTGGTTGGCCGATCAGGCCGAAGATCCACCAAATAGTATGACCCGTTGCGAAGGTTTTTGCTGACGACAAACGGTCCTTCCCATGGTGGTGACAACTTATGCATGCCAGTGCGATCTTGGATCAAACGGAGCACTAAGTCGCCCTCCTGAAAAGCTTGGCTCTTGACCTGGTGGCTATGATAACGCCGCAAATCTTGCTGATCGATAGCCGATCCGGAGGCAGCCAAATCGCGTGCTTCCTCCAAAGCATCCAAAGAATCCTGTCGTGCTAGCGCATTATCCTTTTCCACATAAGCGGCGACTCTGAGCGAGTCATGCCTAATGTCACTAGGAAGAATGGCTTCTGATCCGTACACCAGGAAGAAAGGAGTGGAACCGGTAGAACGATTCAGGGTGGTTCGAATGCTCCATAATACCGAAGGCAACTCCTCAACCCAACACCCCGGGGTGCGCTCCAGGGGAACCATAAGTCGGGGCTTGATTCCTCGTAGTACTTCTTGATTCGCCCGCTCTGCCTGCCCATTAGATTGTGGATGAGTGACCGCAGACAGATCAAGCCGGATGTGCTCCCGGTGGCAAAACTCCTGCATCGCCCCTTGTGATAAATTGGTACCATTATCAGTGATAATGCTGTGTGGGTATCCAAACCGGAATATCAACTTTTTCAAGAATTTGACGGCCGTTTCTGCATCACAGCTGCCAACAGGCTCTGCTTCGACCCACTTGGTGAATTTATCAACCGCCACCAGTAGATGAGTTTTCTTATTGGATGACATCTTAAAAGGACCAACCATATCTAACCCCCAGACCGCGAAAGGACAAGTGATAGGGATCATCCTTAGTTCTTAAGCCGGCACATGAGCCTGTCGTCCAAAACGTTGACAGCCATCACATCAACGAACTATCCCTTCTGCATCCGCATGAGCCGTTAGCCAAAAGAGTCCATGTCGGAACGCCTTGGAAACTAGGAACGTGACCCGACATGATGCCCGCAATCTCCGGCATGGATTTCGTTCTGAATTACGCACCCTTCATGAGAAGAAACGCATCTTTGAAATACCCCAGAAGTACTCCGCTTGTATAACACGCTGTTGATGATGACCATGGATTTGCTCCGACGAACGATTTGACGGGCCAACACCTCAACCGAAGGTAACATGGAGAGCCGCCACAAACTGGGACTCAGGATCTGGTATCGCCAACTCCTCTTCCGAAGGCAGCCGCACGGACGGATTATGGAGAATATCCAGGAAGACATTAGGAGGAACCGGCTTACGTTGCGAGCCGAGACGCGAGAGGGCATCAGCTGCTTCGTTAAGTCGCCGGTCGATATGATTGACCTGATAACCATGGAAATGACCCGCCACATCAGACACAGCTCTTCTGTAAGCCGCCATCGGGGGATCCCGGGAATCCCATGTACCTGAAACTTGTTGAGCCACCAGATCGGAATCGCCCAAACATCTAACGCGTGTGAGGTTCATCTCCTTGGCGAGTCGCAAACCATGAAGCAGGGCCTCATACTCCGAAGCGTTATTGGTACACGGGAACATGAGTCGAAGAACATAACAGAACTGGTCTCCCTGGGGTGAAATCAACACCACGCCAGCCCCTAAGCCTTCCAATTGCCTAGACCCATCAAAATAAATAGTCCAGTACGTGAGATCAGGCCTGTCTTCCGGAATCTGCAACTCGGTCCAATCATTGATAAAGTCGACCAATGTGTGAGACTTGATAGCCGTGCGAGGCGCATACCGCACGTGGTGCGGCCCAAGCTCAATCGCCCATTTGGCGATTCGCCCTGTTGCTTCTCGATTCTGGATGATGTCCCCAAGAGGGGCGGAGCTAACCACCGTGATAGTATGTTCTTGGAAATAATGTTTGAGCTTCCGACTCGCCATAAATACCCCATAAACCAAGTTCAGCCAATGCGGGTAACATTCTTTGGAGAGGGTTAGCACCTCGCTGATGAAATACACCGGGCGCTGTACCGGGTATTCCTTTCCTTCTTCCTTCCGTTCGACAGCCACTGCCACGCTCACAGCCTTGGTATTCGCCGCGGTGTATAAAAGCATAGGCTCCTTTTCAGTTGGGGCAGCCAGAACCGGCGGGTTGACCAGCTGCTGCTTCAGAGCTTCAAAGGCATCATTTGCTTCGTTCGTCCAAACAAAACAATCAGCTTTCTTAAGCAACTGATAGAAGGGAATAACTTTCTCCCCACGCACTTATAAAGCAACTCAAGGCCGCGAAAAGTCCCGCCTTGCGCTGAACTTGATTAATATTCGTTGGTTTCCAGAGCGAAGTGATTGCCTCGATTTTGTCCGAGTTGGCCTCAATGCCGCGTTCGGACACCAAGAAACCCAACAGCTTTCCTGCAGGAACGCCAGAGACACATTTGGTGGGATAAAGCTTCATCTGATACACCCACAGATTGTCAAAAGTTTCCTTGAGATCCTCCAAGAGCGTCTCCTTCTTGTGAGATTAAACCATGATGTCATCAATGTAAGCATGAACGTTGCGGCCGATTTGGCTGCGGATACAGTTTTGGATACAGCGCTGGTAAGTCGCCCCAACGCTCTTGAGCCCAAACGGCATGAATACATAGCAAAAAGCCCCAAACAGGGCTATAAAAGTTGTCTTCTCCTGATCTTCCACAACCATCTTGATTTGGTGATATCCGGAGTTAGCGTCCAAGAAACACAAACGCTCGCAGCCCGCAACCGAATCAATCATTTGATCAATGCACGAAAGGGCGAAAGGATCCTTTGGGCAAGCTCTGTTGAGGTCGGTGTAGTTAATGCACATGCGGAAAGTGCCGTTCTTTTTGAGGACCAGGACCGGGTTAGCCAACCATTTAGGGTGGAAGACCTCAACGATAAATCCGGCGGCCAAAAGATGGGCGAGTTTTTCTCCGATCGCCTTGCGTCGCTCCTCATTAAACCTACGAAGATATTGCTGAATCGGCTTTGCTTTAGGGTCAACATTAAGACGGTGCTCAGCGAATTCTCTCGGTACACCAGGCATGTCAGAAGGTTTCCATGCGAAGATGTCCCGATTCTCACAGATGAATTCGATGAGCGTGCTTTCCTATTTGGGATCCAGACCCGCCCCGACAGTGAACTGCTTGGATGAATCGCTAGGAATGAAGTCCACCATCTTAGTGTCATCCGTTGGCTTCTTGGGGGCGACATATCCGCCGGGTCAACATTTGATTGGTGATACTTGAGTTCTTTTGCAGCACAGGCGATTTCTGCATAAGCCGCATCTCCTTCCTCACACTCCTTTGCTATTCTCGTATTACCATCGACCGTGATGGGTCCCTTAGGGCCAGGCATCTTGAGTTTAAGGTAGACATAGCAGGGGAGAGCCATGAACCGGGCGTAAGCCGGCCGCCCGAACAACGCATGATAAGGGCTCTTTAGCTTGACCACCTCAAATATAAGCGACTCACTCCTGTGATTGGATGCTTTACCAAAAGCCACAATAAGTTTGACCCGCCCAATTGGATATACCGACTTACCCAGGACGATACCATGGAATACTATGGTTGACGGCATCAGGTCTTTCTCTAAGAGGTTCATCCTTCGAAAGGTGTCGAAATATAATATGTTGATGCTGCTGCCACCATCCATAAGAACCTTTGAAAGGGTATATCCCCCGACTTGGGGGGCCACGACCAATGCCAAGTCGCCGGGGTTGTCGATTCTGGGCGGGTGATCCTCCCTACTCCACGAGATAGTCTACTCAGACCAGTGGAGGTACCTAGGGAGTGCCGGCTCGGACACGCTATATGCCTTGTGCTTCACCTTCTTGTCTCGCTTACAGGCATTGGTGGTGAACACGTGGTATTGTCCGCTGTTTAATTGCTTGGGGTTGCTGCGGAATCCGCCATTATCATCTTGCCCCTGGGGAGCCCCCTACGGGGGTGGCTGCTGAAACACTCCGGGAGGGTTATACCGCTGCTGGTTATGCATAGGGTACTGGCCATTGCTTGGTTGCGAGCCGTCCTGGGCCCCTGGTTCGGGAAAACCGCCGAACGGGTTCTGACTTTGATTAGGCGCACCAAACTGTTCCTGCCGTTGGCTCTGGTCACCGGTTTGGCCTTTCTTGAGTGCCTCCGCCCGAAATTCCTGCATTACGTAGCAGTCTTCCCAAGAGTGAGTCTCCGGTCCTTCCGCCATGGCGTGATGTGGGTAGGGGCCCTTAAGTATCTCGTTATAGTTGCGCGGCTTCTGGCCATTGTAACCCCTCTTCTTCTGGCGCTGATTGCCGTTGTTAGCATTGGTGTTGGCAACGAAGTCCGTGGATCCTTCCTGCTGCCTTCTTTTGCCATTTCCACCATGATTATGGTGGGCGCGTCCCTGAAACCGGGAGTGATTCTTGGATGACTCGCCTTTCCTCGGCGAGTTGGCCTTGCTGCCGTCCTCTCCTAGATCTTTAGTATCATCTGCTTCGGTGTACCGAGTGAGGGTGTCCATCAATTCACCCATATCCTGGTCCTTGCGCTTGAGTCGCCCCACCTTTTGTACCAAGGGCTCATAGTGGCAGTTTTGCTCCAGGATCAGTATGGCTTGAGCCGCCGTGATGCCGTCTGACGAGTGGATGATTTCCGCTACCCGCCGCGTCCAGTGGTGGGCCGACTCATCGGGGCGCTAAACGCAATGTTGTAAGTCGACGATCGTCATCGGGCGTTTGCAAGTTCCCCGGAAGTTTTTTGATAAAACGTTCCTTCAGTTCAGTCCATGTCTGGATGGAGTTGGGTGACAGGTTTTTCAACCAAGTGCGCGCCGTTCCTTCGAGCATCATTGTAAAGTACATGGCACAGACTGCTTCACTTATGTCGAGCATGTCCATTGCGAGTTCGTAACTCTCAACCCATGATGCTGGCTCAAGGTCTGGGGTGTAGTTGGGCACCTTCCTTGGTCCTTTATTGTCCTTCGGCATCTGCTCGTTGCGTAGGGCAGGGGCCTGGCATGGCACCCCTACTTGCCTGCCGCCTCCGCTAAGTGGCGTTGGGCCGGTTTGGATGTCCTGGTGATCCTGGCCTGTCGCCCCAAAGGTGTTGCGGACGGGAGGATCCCGATGGTCAGGCGGGTTACCCTGAGGTACGTGTTGTGGTCCGCTGGTTAGGGCGGGTTGGTCCTCCGGCCGACTTCTGGTGCGGCTCGCCTGGGGGGTGGAGTGTAGCCGATCGAGGCTGTGTGAGAATTGCGCGTTCTGGACCACCACCGTTTTCAACATCTCAACGGCGTTTCTTGCTTCTATTTCAGCCGGGGTGTTTCCATAAATCAGAAGGGATTCTGAGTGGCGAGTCGCGGCGAGCACGTTGTCCATGGGGTTGGAAAAGTGGCCCTGAGGTGTGTGGAAACGGGGAACGCGACCATCTGCTGGCTGAAGCGGCGGGTCTGGCGGCTGAGTCGGCCCTCCCCTTGGAGCGGTTCCTCCCCCGGGGGTGCGCGGAGTGTCAAAGAGGCGGGTAGGGTTCAGATCAGGGGGTAAACGCCCCTGGTGCCTCCTCTGATGTACAACGTCAGACGCGCGCTGGTGCCTTTCAAGTCGCCAGTTCTCGGTGTTCAAGCGGGCCGTCTCCGCGGTGATCTGAGCTTGCCGAGTCTCAAAACTGGCGGCTTCTGCCTCCGCATCTCGTTGGGCTTTTGCCATCTCGTTTCACAACTTTGCCAACTCGATGTTTATTGTTCCTTGGTTTTCTGCCATCACTAGGGTCGCTATGATCCTTGTTATCTCCGCCGACAGGTCCACCAGGACAGCAGTTGGGCTCTTGGATGGTCCGCCAACCACGTTGTTGCCTGCAGGGTTTTGCTGGGACTGTGTTGCCCCCGCCATATATAAGGCGATCTGACGGCGGGTCCAATCAAGGACTCCGGGATCCATCGCTAGCGACAGATCTCTGAGGCAGCCCTCGTGTAGAGACTGGATTGAATCTATGTCGCCCATGGATGACTCGGCATCAGTGTTGACCGGCGTAGTCTCCTGAGTCGCCGATCGCTCTGGCTCGTCAGCTCCCTGCGTGAAGCCGACGAAAACCGGGAGCGTTAGGCTTGGCAATGCGACGGGACAGACATACCTGGCCGGCTCGACGGTGTCAGTGGAGATGTCCGGCTCAGGCATGGGTGCACCGACCATGCCGATGAAGATGTTGATCTTGCCGAAGGGGACCCTGTAGCCGGATTCTATTAAATCGGCCTCGGGCCCCCACAGCGAGTTGTTGATGTAGTACTTTCCGCGGCGGCTCCGGGTCATGAGCCCGGCCGCATAGCTCCCTGACCCTGATAGGGCTCCATTTGAGAACTCAACTCCACCGTGCGTAGGCCCCATCGTGGGCGCCAACTGTCGTGGTTTTGTCACGGCAGATGTCCTAGTGAAAGGACTTAATGATGGAACCATCGCACCTTGGTGGCGACTCAAAGGGGTTGAACAGGAGCGGGACTCAGATTTACCCAGGTTCGGCCCCTCACGAGGAGGTAAAAGCCTACGTCCTACTCTATGTTGTATTGATGATGTTTGGATTACAAGGAGGGCATAACTCGCCTGACCTAGCTCTCGATGATTTCTAACCTATCTTGTCCCTCCAGGGACTCGCCTTTATATATAGGTCGAGGCCTTAGGGTTTACAGGAGTCCTTGCCATAACTCAAGTCATGACTCTTTCTATCTCTAAATCGATGTGCTTTCCAAGACTGGAGAACTCCCCGATAATTGATCCTCCACGTGGATCTTGAACCGCCATCCAGCTCCCGGGCCTGCCGGGCCAAAGTTTGAATCGCCGAAGGATGAGTCGCCCACTTGGTCAGCCGGCCCAACTAAGGCGTGTCACGTTGCAGATAATATCCCCAACAGTGCACGTGATATTTTGACATGTTGCCCTTTTGTTTATTTTGTGGTTTTTAATTCGTGCATGATATGAAGGAGTTGTCAATTAGAGATATGCCATTGGATATCTATGCTAGCCTCTGGTAATTTTGGTTGCAATAGAAATCCATGTTTAGGTGTTGTTTGCTTGCTCTCAATATGCTAGAAAATATTGTTGTTTTGGAGATGCTGAAATACTTTTAAGTTTGAAATCTGTTATATTTTGTTGCTATCTTTACATATTTTATCTGGTGATCCGTAGCTCTTTTGAGGTTGGTGCAATGGAGTTAGTTGTAGCCCTTAAGATTCTCTAGCATGCTGTCAATTTTCATGCCATTTGGAGACCTGTAGGATATCGTTTTGTTGCTGTCAATATGCCTTCAGATCGAAAACTGCACTATCATAAACTGATATTTTCACAAAGTCTAAAACTGTGTGTGAGAAGCCCTTTTGTGAGTTCTTTTCCTAGTGATCCATGCTTCCATGCTAGGTGTTATTAGTTGCATGTTGTAGTGCATCTTGACCTCTATTGCCTCATGCCTTGTTTGAGCATTTTGGATTTGTCTAGCTAGTTGTTCGAGGGTGTAGAAAATGCTAGGTCGCTGATTTTTGCAGATTGTAGTCATTTCTTGTTTAGCTCGTAGTTGTTGAACCATTGCTCCGTTTTGATCGTGTACCATATAAAACTTGCATAGAATCTCGTGTAGTTTCATATTATCTTGCTGGTTGTATGTTTTTACATGCTTGTGACAGCCATTTGCACACATATTGCATTCATGCCATCATATCTTGCGGTGTGTGTATCTTTTGAACCGTAGCTCCGTTGGAGATGTTCTCTATGTGTAAATTGATTGGAACGACGCGTAGAATCATGATCTATCTATTTTGTGGTTTAACAAATATTTAAACATGTTAGTTCAGATCTGGACAGAATTATAAATTAACGCATGAGGTCATCTCAGAGATGCTATATGTCATTTCTGACCTCATTTAAAATGCCTAGATAGGTAGATTAATTACACTTCACCTCTTGCCATGTTTAACGACATTTAATATTGCCGTGTACCTAATCGGGATAGAACTAAATAATCTGTATGTGGAGTATCGTCAATATGCACCTCGTTGCATATCGAACTTCACTTAATGTGTGGTGTTTGGTTGTTTTGAATTGTCATGCCATGTCTTGCATATATTCAACCGTTCATTCATGATATGTGGATTGCATCTTGTCGTGCATGTGCCGGGGTGAATATCGTGTGTTGATTCTTGTTTCCGGTTTGCTTCGTCTCGTGAGAGTTCCGCCAACGTGTCGGATTGTGAGGACCCGTTCGGCTACATCGGTTCGTCTGCTTCATGGAGTTATTCTTCTTCCAAGCGGGATCTCAGGCAAGATGACCATTTCCCCAGATACCATTACTATCATTGCATTGCTAGTTTTACCGTTTCTAACGTTATGTCTCGGTGCCTACCACCTATTAAATATCTGCCTCCCAACATTGCCATGAAAACCTTCAATCTGTTCACAACCTAGCAAACCACTGATTGGCTATGTTATCGCTTGCTTTACCATGTGTTAGCTTTGCTAGTTGCAGGTGCAGTTGCTTCCATGTGTTAACATGGGTTCCTTGTTATATAACCATATTAATTGCTATTTAATTTAATGCACCTATATACTTGGTAAAAGGTGGAAGGCTCGACCTTTCTAGCCTGGTGTTTTGTTCCACCTTTGCCCCCTTAGTTTCGGCTATCGGTGTTATGTTCCATAATTGAGCGCTCCTAACACGATCGGGGTTGTTATGGGGACCCCCTTGATAATTCGTTTTAGATTAAAGCTGGTCTGGCAAGGACCAACATTGGTATTACATTTGCCCAACATAATAATACTGTTAATACTGAAAGTATAGGGCGTCATGAACCCGAGGAGTAATTCTACATGATATAGGGAGGGCCAGTGCTGATGGTGCTGGTCCAAAACAGATCCGTTTGCGGGGCCAACCCGAGGCAACTCCAGAGATTTCTGTCAGGCCACTGTACGCTGTGCTCATCTGATTGTGTCCTGAGAACGAGATACGCGGCTCCTATCGGGATCATCGACACGTCGGGTGGCCTTGCTGGATTAGTTTTACCTTTGACAAATGTCTTGTGCATCGGAATTCCGGTGATGCTTTGGGTAATCTCAGAGTTGAGGTTTTCCACTAAGGTGCCCGACGAGATCGCGAACTTCGTGATCGAGGATTCTATGCGGCTTGTGCTAATTTGTGATGGATTAGTTGGAGCACCCCTGCAGGGTTAAATCTTTCGGAAAGCCGTGCCCGCGGTTATGTGGCAACATGGAAACTTTGTTTAACACTGGTTCTAGATAACTTGAAGTTAACTTAATTAAAACTTGCCAACTGAGTGCGTAGCCGTGACTGTCTCTTTCGCGAGTTGCTTCTCCAATCGAGGACACGGTGGGGTTATGTTTGACGTAAGTAGGTGTTCAGGATCATTCCTTTGATCATCAGTAGTTCACCTCAGTTATGCGTAGATCACCCCCTCTTTATTCTTGGACTCGTAAGTTAGTCACTAAATAAATGCTTAGTCGCTTGCTGCAGCCTCACCACTTAACCTACCTCACCTAGTAAGCTTTGCTAGTCTTGATACCTTTGGAAATGAGATTGCTGAGTCCCCTGTGGCTCACAGATTACTACAACACCAGTTGCAGGTACAGTTAACGGTTACTTGACGCGAGCGCGTTGATTGTTCATTTGGAGTTCCTTCTTCTTATTCCTCTTCATCGATCTAGGATGGGTTCCAGGCCGGCAGCCTGGAATAGCAAGGATGGACGTCGTTCTTTTCTCGTTTGTTTTCGTCCGTAGTCAGACCCTGCTCTTCTTCATGATGTTTATGTATTGTAATGATGTGAATCTGATGTAGCTTGTGGCGAGTGTAAGCCAATTCTATATATATCTCATATTTTCAGTACATGTACTTGTAACGATATCCATTCTTGCGAAACGACGAGATGCGCTTCTATCCCTGACGAGGCCCTCGTGCCAAATTGAGGATAGGATTGCATCTTTGGCGTTACAAGTTTGTATCACAGTAGTACCGACCTAGGAGCCCCCTCGACTGATCGAACTTGGCCGAGTCGAGTCTAGTGAAAAACTTCTTTGAGTCTAGTTATATATCGGATAGTAGGATTCTTTTTTCTCCTCTTCTATGCTCTGGTGAGGATTCTTGACGTAATAATTTTAACTCTACCCCTCTTTTCGCTCAAATTTTTTTAGGATCACGCGGATATCTTTGGAATCTATATGATGTCGATGTGACGGAGTTCTGTCTTGGTGCCTCCTGTCTGACTTGATTTCTTCCGGGGAGTTGAGCTCGAGGGAATTCTTGAGCACATCGTTATCTTTCAGATTTGTTAGTATCTCAGGACGAAGGATGTTCGAAATTGCTTCAATACTAGTAGTGGCGAGAGGAGTCCGGCTTCCCCAGTACTGGTGCAGAGAGTTCCAGATGTATCACCATACTTAGTATCATTGTGATTACGAATGTCTGAGGTAGATGAGGTTCCGAGATTATGGTTATGTGTTGACAAGTGTGATACACTGGACGGGTTAGTATAGGAGTTGAGTGATATATTACTCCTTGTATCCGTGGACCAGATTACATGACCAGAAATTTCTTGAGTTCTTAGGTGGGAATTCAAGTAGTTACTTATAGGACAATCTTCCAACAAATGCATGATGTTAGGTTGGGGTTCGACATCTAGTGGATTCGTTTTCACGGTCGACTTAAAACGGTTTTCGTTGTGTCTTAAAGAGTCCTTGGAGCTTGCTACGACTCGGGGACGCTTCATATGTCATGTGCATTGCCTTGCACTTGATGGCTACTGTAAGGATCGAGCCCGTGCGATCCTGTCCATGAAAATATCGGACGAAATCTCTCTCATGAACTTGTTCTAGCTTGTTTCATAATCCGCATCCTTGTTTTGTTGAATAGGGTAACTCAAGTTGCTTCGATGTCAAATGGTGATTTCATATCTTTTCCAAGTGGTGTTCTCATATTTTTATGGGAATGCAAATTCTTTTGCTCTATTAATTATCTTATCAATTCTTGTCAACTGGAGTCATGATGTCAATTTCCTTTCAACTAGTGTGCTTCTCTTCAAGTGAATCCTATCCTTTTCAAATTTTGTAAGATCAATCTCTCTTTTCTTTCCGGAGTTCATCTCATTTGTCCCAAGTTGTCTTTGTTTTCCCCGCCCTCCCGCCCTTTTCTTCAGTGATTGGATTTCATCCAAGTGCATTTCATTTCATTGTTGCTTCCGCTATCTGCTCTTTTCTCTCTTATTCGGTGATCCTTTGGGAAGATTCTCAAGAGTTTCGTGTTCATCATCTTTCATTCTTGTTCCTTTTCCCACTGGATTCAATTTAAGATATCGGTGTTCATCATATCCTTTTCTTCCTATATTATTTGTGTTTTGAAAATTCTTTCCAAGCCTCTCTTGTCATTCATCAATGTCTTTTTTATCCGGAGTGCTGAAGATATTCGAGAAGTTTCTTCTTGTCAATTCTTTCAATTATTTTGAGGTGCTAACCTCATCAAGTTTTCTTTATACCGGTGCAATATCTCTCCTTTTGAGCAATCTTTTCAACGGTGGTTTCTTTGAGTGGTCCCATAACCCACAGGTTCTTTCCCAGGATCTTATCTGGCTCTTGTAAGCTTTCCGGAGATATATAATTCTTTTCAATCATGACGTCAGAATGGATTCCACCATTCATATCCCCCCTCCAAGATCTATTTTAATTAACTCTCATATTTGGGTCATCCTTTCATTCTTCATTATTCCGGAGTGTCTCAGTACTTCTTGGTGGTGTTCTTCTCATCATTCTCTCCATTGAAGACTGAAGGAGTGTTTCTATCAAATCTTGGTCCATTCTCTTGAAGATTCATCATTTCATCTTGTGGCATCATCTTGATTTGCTCCCATTCTTGGTAATCCCTTTCTTGCTATCCGGTACATTTCCGAATTGTTTTCAATCTTGTTCCTCCGAAGGCCATCATTTCAAAAGATTTCTTTGTCCTCAGCTTTCAGCTTTCATTCTCAAATTCTTCTCAACTATTTTCTCTTCGTCCGACTCTCAATTATTTCGGTGCCTTGTTCTAGTTTTCTCTCAGGTGGATCATGATGTCTTCATTCTCATGTGTCTCCATGCATTCTTGATATCCATTTCGCTTGCATTCTTACCGGTGCTTCGTTGAAGATTTCTTCGGTTTGTGCTCTATCTTTCTCTCTTCAACCTTTTCAAGAAGAATAAGTGATATGTTAAATTCATTGCTTGTCATGAATTTAACTTGATGAAGGATAGACATAACATGATTCTTATTCTTGTTGCATCAAAGTGATCCCAATTCTTCTTCCGTACTCGCTCATCATATCAATTCTGTGTCCCATGCGCTTGTCTTTCTTTTCCGGAGTTCCAAGTTCTCTTAAGTATCTCTTTGTGAATCTTCATCTAAATCTTGGCAAGGTCATAATCTTATTCTTTTCTAGCTTCATATCTTTGCATCATTCATTTGTATACGGAGGTCCTTCATGGTGGTTCATCAAGGTTTCAATCCATTCTCAAGTGTTTTTCAAGATTCCTGTTGGAGAACCTCAAGTATTCTTTCTTTTGCATTTCCAAGTGCAATTCTCCCTACTTTATCCTTTGAGGTGGTATTATAACATTCTTGTTAGTGGAGGAGTCACGAAGAGAAGTTGTTTCAAGAGTTAGATATGTAAACCCACCAATTCTTTGATCATGAGATATTTCAACCATGATTTCTTCATTGAGCTATCTTGGATTAGACTTCACCTAAAGCCTTGTCTAATGGTTCTTGCTATTATGGTGTTACATTAATCGAAATTTTCAATGTTTCCCCTTGGTGTTAGAAGTTTTGCCTTTCTTGTTGCATCCAATCAATCCTTGTTTCTGTTAGTGGCTGGTTGTCACCTCATGGTTGACATGGTTTTCGTAAGTCCACTACAAGTTTGTTCTTTCCATTGTTGGTTTTCCAACAACTACGTTCAATTATTCTTGCAAGGATACTTGCCAAATTCAATTATGGTAGAAGTTGTCATTCTCCTTTCAAACTTTTCTCCCCAATGATCTAGTTCCTATTCTCTTGTTCCAGAGGCATTGTGATGTTGCTCTTTTTGGTCAATCATCTTGTTCTATCAAGATCATGTTCTCTCATGGTTTATTCAGTTTAGTTAGTTTGTTGTGAATCTTCTCAAGTTCTTCCCATCCTAGCGAATTGTTTGTCCCCTTTTCCTACGGAAGTGTTGCCGAAATTTTGTGTGAATCCTTGTTTGTTTCTCATATCATTCCTCATCTCTTTGCAACCTTCAAGGATCGTTGGTTTCACTCGCTTGTCAAAGAAGCGACTAAGTTCTACGTCTTCCTTTCTCATCCTCTCCCCCCTTTCATTCTTGGATCTTGGGTCGAGATCCTCTTGTAGTGTAGGAGAGTTGTGACAGCCCGAGACCGACGTTCCAGAAGATTCCCCTTTTATTCTGTTTTCATCGTGTGATTATTTTATTTGTCGCATCATCATCGCATCATCCGCATCGCATTGGCATCTTCGTTGCCGCCAATTTTTCAAACTTGCATCCGCTATTAGTTGCTGGTACTCTCCGTGTTCGTCGTTGCCCGTTCTGAGCCCGACCACACTCGCCCGCGCCTGCGGCAACGTTTAAATCTTGTTTTAAAAGTGTGTTTAAAATATACTCTGATTGGGTTGAAACTTGACGTGCGGTCGTATTTAGACATAGAAAGGCCGCTTGTCAATTTTCGTCGCAATCGGAGTCCGTCTAGTACCCGAACAGTCGACCGTAGCAGCACCGTATTCGGTCCATCGTCGGACATTTTTTGGTGTTTTAAAATTACGTTATCGGGTGCTGTTTTCCCTCTCATTTCCGGCTAACCTACTCTACATGATCACTTAGCCTTTCCCCAGTTCGAAACCACCGGATTTAGCTCATGCGGTTCAAACCGGGGCGAAATTCTGCTAAACCTAGCCCCCCATTGTTATAAATAGGCCCCCATGCCATTTTTAGCAGCCCCTCTCTCTCTCCCTCAAAATCCATGCCACCCCTCTCAAACCCTAGCCGCCACCTACCCTCTCTCTCCTCCTTACCCACCGGGCCCGTCGGAGCCCATCTGGGGCCCACCCGAGCCCGGATCTCGCCGCACCCTAGCCGGCTCCTCTGCCAGAGCACATCCCTGCTCCCTAGCCCCTCTCCTCCCGTGATGCGCCGTCGCCGCGCTGGATCCGCCGCCTGCCGCCTCCAGCACCGGTGCCCCACCGCCAGCCGCCTTCCCTTCGTCGCCCCGCGCCGGATCCCGCCGCCGGCGGCGCCTTCTGTCGCTGTCGCCCCGCCGAAGGAGCGTCGCCGCCGAGTGGGTGAACCCCCGATCCAGATCAGACCGGGAGGAGCCGCCTCCGCGCATGGGCCACCAGTGCTCGCCACCAATCGCAGACCAGCTTCAGCGTTGACCGCCTCGCGCCCGAGGCCCAGCTGGCCGCCCCAGCGCCGAGTCGGCCCAGTCGCCCCCTCGACCTCCCCTCTGCACCGAGCCTCCTCCAGACCGACCCCTCCAACCGGCCCAAGGCCCATGGTGCGCCCCCTGTTGCCCTTTTGCCACCCGAGCATAGCTTAGTTATCCAGCGCCCCTTGTGTAGGCCCATTTATTGCAGATTCGGCCCGTTAGCCTTTTTCCTATTTTTTCGCGATATAATTATTTCAGGAATATGTCTTATTTTAAAACGATCGTAGATTTTAATCCGTATGTCGGATCGGAGCGATTTATATATGAAACTCATGTAGATTTTCACGTAGATTCATAATTTGCATTTTGCATGCATGTTCGAAGTGGCTTGACCCGCCGAATGCCTAGTTTTGCATGCTGACCTAATAGGGAATTATCCTGTATTAATTTTTGTGCGTGTCGGGATTGCTCAAACCCCGTAGATAAAATACTCACATTTTTAGGGACCTTTTTCCATGTATTTTAGAGTAGTTGTTTGTATTTTTGCAAGTAGGATTCCGTCGCTAGTTTGCTATATCATGTTTAGGACATATTCTCGCTTATACGTGTGGCATTATTTTATGTTTGCAACACCACATGTTTTATATGTTTTCGGGGTAGAAAAACCCATAGAATTTAACTGTGTATTTAGTTTTAGCTTTTCAGGACGTTAGTGCGCGTGATATTTTGACATGTTGCCCTTTTGTTTATTTTGTGGGTTTTAATCCGTGCATGATATGAAGGAGTTGTCAACTAGAGATATGCCCTTGGATATGTATGCTAGCCTCTGGTAATTTTGGTTGTAAAATAAATCCATGTTTAGGTGTGGTTTTCTTGCTCTCAACATGCTAGAAAATAGTGTTGTTTTGGAGATGTTGAAATATTTCTAACTCTGAAATCTGTTATATTTTGTTGTTGTCTTTACATGTTTTTATCTGGTGATTTGTAGCTCTATTGAGGTTGGTGGAATGGAGTTAGTTGTAGCCCTTACAATTCTCTAGCAGGCTGTCAGTTTTCATGCCATTTGGAGACCTGTAGCATATATTTTTGTTGCTATCAATATGCCTTTAGACCGAAAATTGCACTATCATAAACTGATATTTTCACTAAGTCTGAAACTGTGTGTGAGAAGCCCTTTTGTGAGTTCTTTTCCTAGTGATCCATGCTTCCATGCTAGGTGTTATTAGTTGCATGTTGTAGTGCATCTTGACCTCTATTTCCTCATGCCTTGGTTGAGCATTTTGGATTTGTCTAGCTAGTTGTTCAAGGGTGTAGAAAATGCTATGTGGCTGATTTTGGCAGATTGTAGTCATTTCTTGTTTAGCTCGTAGTTGTTGAACCGTTGCTCCGTTTTGATCGTGTCCTATATGGAACTTGCTTAGAATCTCGTGGAGTTTCATATTATCTTGCTGGTTGCATGTTTTGAAATGCTTGTGACTGCCATTTGCACACATATTGCATTCATGCCATCATATCTTGCGGTGTGTGTATCTTTTGAACCGTAGCTCCGTTGGAGATGTTCTCTATCTGTTAATTGATTGGAACGATACGTAGAATCACGTTAACCTATCTAGTTTGCGGTTTGACAAATATTTAAACATGTTAGTTCAGATCTGGACAGAATTATAAATTAACGCATGAGGTCATCTCGGAGATGCTATATGTCATTTCCGACCTCATTTAAAATGCCTAGATAGGAAGATTAATTATGCTTCACCTCTTTCCATGTTTAACCACATTTAATATTGCGGTGTACCTAATCGGGATAGAACTAAATAATCTGTATGTGGAGTTTCGTCAATATGCACCTCGTTGCATATTGAACTTCACCTAATGTGTGGTGTTTGGTTGTTGTGAATTGTCATGCCATGTCTTGCATATATTCAACCGTTCATGCATCATATGTGGATTGCATCTTGTAGTGCATGTGCCGTGGTGAATACCGTGTGTTGATTCTTGTTTCCGGTTTTCTTCGTCTCGTTAGAGTTCTGCCAGCGTGTCGGATTGTGACGACCCATTCGGCTACATCGGTTTGTGTGCTTCATGGAGTCATTCTTCTTCCAGGCGGGATCTTAGGCAAGATGACCATTTCCCCAGATACCATTACTATCATTGCCTTGCTAGTTTTAATGTTTCTAACGTTATGTCTCGTTGCCTACCACCTGTTAAATATCAGCCTCCCAACATTGCCATGAAAACCTTCAACCTGTTCACAACCTAGCAAACCACTGATTGGCTATGTGACCGCTTGCTTTACCATGTGTTAGCGTTTCTAGTTGCAGGTGCAGTTGCTTCCATGTGTTAACATGGGTTCCTTGTTATATCACCATATTAATTGCTATTTAATTTAATGCACCTATATACTTGGTAAAAGGTGGAAGGCTCGGCCTTTCTAGCCTGGTGTTTTGTTCCACCTTTGCCCCCTTAGTTTCGGCTACCGGTGTTATGTTCCATAATTGAGCGCTCCTAACACGATCGGGGTTGTTATGGGGACCCCCTTGACAATTTGTTTTAGATTAAAGCTGGTCTGGCAAGGCCCAACATTGGTACTACATTTGCCCAACATAATAATACCGTTAATACTGAAAGCATAGGGCATCATGAACCCGAGGAGTAATTCTACATAATACAGGGAGGGCCAGTGCTGATGGTGCTGTTCCAAAACAGAGCCGTTTGCGGACCAACCTGGGGCAACTCGGGAGATTTTTATGAGGCCACTGTATGCTGCGCCCATCCAATTGTGTCCTGAGAACGAGATACGCGGCTCCTATCGGGATCGTCGACACGTCGGGTGGCCTTGTTGGATTAGTTATACCTTTGAAGAATGTCTTATGCATCAGGATTCCGGTGATGCTTTGGGTAATCTCAGAGTTGAGGTTTTCCACAAAGGAGTCCGACGAGATCGTGAGCTTCGTGATCGAGGACTTCTATGCGGCTTGTGGTAATTTGTGATGGATTAGTTGGAGCACCCCTGCAGGGTTGAGTCTCTCGAAAAGCCGTGCCCGTGGTTATGTGGCAACGTGGAAACTTTGTTTAGCACTAGTTCTAGATAACTTGAAGTTAACTTAATTAAAACTTGCCAACTAAGTGCATAGCCGTGACTGTCTCTTTCGCGAGTTCCTGCTCCGATCGAGGACACGGTGGGGTTATGTTTGACGTAAGTAGGTGTTCAGGATCATTCCTTTGATCATCAGTAGTTCACTTCCATTATGCGTATATCATCCCCCTCTTTATTCTTGTAATCGTAAGTTAGTCACTAAATAAATGCTTAGTCACTTGCTACAGCCTCACCACTTAACCTACCTCACCTATTAAGCTTTGCTAGTCTTGATACCTTTGGAAATGAGATTGCTCAGTCCCCTGTGGCTCACAGATTACTACAACACCAGTTGCAGGTACATGTAAAGGTTACTTGACGCGAGCGTGTTGGTTGTTCATTTGGAGTTGCTTCTTCTTCTTCTTTATCGATCTAGGATGGGTTCCAGGCCGGCAGCCTGGGATAGCAAGGATGGACGTCGTTCTTTTCTCGTTTGTTTTTGTTCGTAGTCGGACCCTGCTCTTCTTCATGATGTTTATGTATTGTACTGATGTGACTCTGATGTAGCTGGTGGCGAGTGTAAGCCAATTCTATATATATCTCATCTTTTCACTACATGTACTTGTAATGATATCCATCCTTGTGAAACGACGAGATGCGCTTCTATCCCTGAGGAGGCCCTCGTGCCAAATTGAGGATTGGATCGCATCTTCGGTGTTACACATTAGCAGCAACAGAGCGGGCACGATGGCTGGCACGCGCAACAACAGTGGAGCGGGTGCGTGTTATGGTCTCTCTACTGAATTCAATGAATCCATGGCGAGATAAATGGAATTTGAGAGGACAGGAGGTTCAAGGAGGAGGAAACTAGGATTCTACAGAGGAGAGAGTTTGAGGAGGGTAATAGGACTACAACCAATTACTCCCTGCCTCACACCGGCATACATACACCCTACTTATCCACTCATCTCCATGGTGGCAGGGTCGAACAACCAGTTGGGTTGCTTCCTCCTCTTAGTCCTGATTTGGGAGTCTTTGTTGGTGGGCTGGCCTCTCACTGGGCCCATGCCATTCTCCCCCTTTAGCAACGACTTGTCCCCAAGCCGCAGCACCAGGGAAACGACTGCGAACCTTAAAGTAGTCCTCCCATGATGCGAGCGAAGCTGGTTGACCTTCCCATTGACTTACACTTGAGGGATCTTGGTTGCACCCCGATTCACAACTCATCGGGCTAGCACGCCCTCAGGAATCGCCAATTCCGAAGATGGTGCAGCCGAAATAGGAAGCTCGAGCATTGCGGTGGTGTACGGTGGTAGAGAGCTTCAGAGGAGAGCTACATGAAGGGTGAGGTGCACCTCGTTGTGTTCTGGTAACTGCAAGCGATACGCCATTGGACCAATGCGCTTGAGTACCTGAAAGGGTCATAAGTAGCGACAAGACAACTTATGGTTAGCCCACGTCGCGACTACCACCTGCACATATGGTTGCAGCTTGACAAACACCCAATCTCCATCAGCAAAGGTGCACTTTGAGCGGTGCTTATCTGCTTGGCCTTTCATTCTCTATCATGCTCGGTGTAGGTGTTTCTTTAGGAGATCTAAGATTAGTGTTCGTTCATGCATCCAGGCGGAGAGGTCTTGTGGTGTTGCTGCTGAAGCATCCAGAATGCCAAAGAGTCGAGGATGGTGACCGTAAAGCATTTCAAACGGGGACATGCCGAGAGCTGAATGCAATGTTCTGTTGTACCAGAACTCAGCTAAATGCAATCATTGAAACCAGTGATGGGGGCAGCTCTGAACAAAGCAATGGAGATGTGATTCCATACACTGGTTGACTCATTCCATCGTGACATCAATTTGGGGGTGATAAGCCCAAGATATATGCAGATGTGTACCGGCATCATAGAAAACTTCTTTCCAAATAGCACTGGTGAAAGTGATATCTCGATCTAAGACAAGGGCATACAGAAGGCCATGTTACTTGTAGATAATTTTCATGAATGCAGTCGCCACTTGGATTGCTGAGAAGGGATGTGTTATAGGCACAAAGTGCGCATATCTGGTGAGTTTGTCGACAACCACTATGATACAAGTATAACCCCTAGAATTGAGTAAACCCTCCATAAAGTCCACGATAATTATGTTCCAAGGATGTGGCGGCACTTCCAGTGGCTCAAGCAGACCAGGGGAGCGAATATGCTCTAGTTTTGCTTGCTTACACACATCACAAGCATACACAAACTTGGTGACATCAGCCTTCATGTTGGGCCACGCAAACTAGCATTGGAGACGATCATAAGTGGCATGTATCCCTGAGTGTACACCCACTAGAATCGAGTGCAACGGACGCGATATCATCTGATGAGTTGCGGGATTGGATCCTAGCCAAACACGACCCTTATAGCAGATTACTCCATCCTACATTGTGTAAGGATCCGAAGCATCCTGAGAGCCACTGTATTTATGGATGATAAACCTAGCTTGCGGATCTATTTGGTATCCTCCGGCAATTTCCTCCCACCATGTGGGAAGTACGACTGACATGGCTGCAAGCGTCCCGTCTCGTCGTGATAGAGTATCAGCCGCCTGGTTCTCAATCACCTTTCGGTACACGATCCAATATGGCAGCCCCAACATCTTAGTAAGTGTTCAACATTGCCAAGGTGTTGTTAGCCGCTGGTCATCCAAATGAGACATGCTGCACTGATCTGTCTGAATGATAAACTTACCAGTTTGCCAATGGTCTAGTCCCATCATCACGGCCATGAATTCCTTTCCATACGCTGACAATCCTTTGTTGTGAGGACCCAATGCCTTGCTGAAAAGGGACAAGGGGTGGCCATCTTGCATAAGCACGACCTCCAACAACTTCATTGGAGTCATCTATTTCCACCTAAAAAGTGCAATCGTACCGTGGTAGAGCTAGTATGGAGTAGTAACGAGAGTTGTCTTAAGGTGCTGGAATCTGGACTCTATGTCTTCGGTCCATTGAAAAACCCGTTCTTCAGCAAGTTTGTCAGTGTTTCTTTCACCCTACTGATGAGGCCATAGTTATGGAAAAAATCGCGATAGTACCCAACCAATCACAAGAAGCAACAGACCTCCTTGACTGTGGTTGGAGTCGGCCAATCTTGAACTGCAACAATTTTTTTATCATGTGTGGCCAAACCCTCGACACTATTGACATGTCCCAAATAGGTGGGATGGGACTGGGAAATTGACACTTACTCTGCTTGAGATAGAATCAGTGCTCCTCTAGCAGCTCAAACACTTGTTTCATCAATGACACATGTTGCTCCATGGTGGCACTATGAACCAAAATATCATCAGTAAAAACCAGCCCCCCTTTCTGCAGTAATAGTGAAAGGATAATATTCATACTCCCTTGGAAGGTCGACGGTCCACCCGTGACTCCGTATGGCATAACCTTGAACTGATAATGCCCTTGATGTGTCTTGAATGCTGTTTTGAACTCCTCTGCAAGCTTCATGCAAATTTAATGATACTCCGCACGTAGATCCAGGCTGGTAAACCACATTGATCCAGCCAACTCATCCAACATCTCCTCAATGAAGGTTAATGGGTTCCTGTTTTTGATGGTGATCGCATTAAGCCTCCGGAAGTCAATGCAGAATCACCAATTCAGACCCTTCTTCTGGACTAGTAGAACTGGGGCAGCATAGGGGCTGCAACTATCCTGAATGATGCCTTGCCATAACATCCATGCCACTTTCTTTTTGATCTCATTTTTCCGAGCTGGTGTGTGCTGATAAGAGCGCAGGTTGACCGGTGATGCCCCTAGAAGCAAGGGAATGCTATGATCAAACTCTCATTGAAGAGGTAACCTAACACGCTCGGCAAACAAATGAGCAAACTGTTGTAACAATTCAGCCATGGAGACCGGTAAAACTTCAGGATCCACTGCACCATCCACCGTATAGAAATGTACGATCTGGTGGACATCATTGTGATAAAAAAGGCATACAATTTCTCCGATGTTAATTGGTAGCAGTGCTGCAACTCGGGCTTCACGCCATGAACTAAAATAGCTTGTCCATCTTCTGCAAATTGCAACAACTTCTCCCCCAATGAATGTGCGTGGGACTGTGAGCTTCCAACCAATCCATACCAATTATTATGTCATAGCACCTGAGCGGAAGGACCTTGAGAGTGGAACAGAAAGTATGGCCTTGTATTGTCCACTCACTAGCAGGGATCTCTGGAGTGCATTGCAACTATCCTCCATGAGCCACTCAAACTAGAAAGGACGACGGGATGCCACAACCCCCGATAAGCGAGTTGACAAGTTGAACTGACAAAACTGTGAGAGCTACCTAAATCAACCAGAATGAGAACCTTTTGCTTCTGAATAAATCCTTGCAACCGAATAGTTTGTGGGGCAATGCACCCTTCCAGCATTGCCTAGGAGATAGTATGGCACTCGCTGTGAGTGTCCTCATCATCAGCTGCCGAACCAAACTGGTGAATACCCAACACATCAACCAATTCTTGGACAACATGTAATTGCACCGCGGCAGCACACTTGTGATCCCCCAGCCATTTCTCTCCACAGACGTAGTAGAGACCACGAGCATGGCGATAAGCACGGAGAGTGGTCAATCGCTTATCGGTAGACTGAGCTGAATGTGCGATAGTATTGGGCGCTGCTCTCCGATCCTTAGATGTGTCAGCAGGTGAAGGAGGACGCCCAGGTGGAGGTAAGGGCATAGTGCCTTGAGGTGTGAACGACCTCCCGAGCCACTATCTATATGATGTGGCTCAAATCTCTTTGAAATTTCTAATGCTTCTTCCTCAAAATATGCCAGAGAAACAACAGTATCCATGTCACGAGGGTTGTGTACTATAACAAAAACTCAAATTTCATCCTTAAGACCATCAACAAACCGGGATGGAAACAATGCAGGGTCCCAAGAACTGCGATGAGCTAATAAAGAATGCATAAGGTCATTGAACTGAGTGGTTTACTCGGACACCGAATCTTTTTGATGTAAGTGGTAGAGTTGATGCAACAAGGAATTGACTTCATTGCATTCAAGTTGATCATACACTAAGGGGAAGAAAGGATCCCACTCCTTCTTACTAAGATCAAACCCCCATTATCCAACTAGAGCATAGCTGGATCGGAGAAATGCATAGTTGTCATGTCTACCCACAGATCGGGATCCAGGTGAAACACTCTAAAATAAGAGTCGGACTTGCGTTTCCAATTGTGTGGGCGGCGACATCGACGAAGTCGGCGGCGACAATGAGAGAGGCGATGACTACAAGTGCTCTTATTGCACAGAGTTGGTCGCATCGGAGTGTACGTCCAGGACTCCTACTAGGATACCCTATTCAACAACACCAAGGTGGCATGCTTGTACAAAAAGTATGGCTGTGCGAGTTCCATCGCCTTCTGCGAAGTCGCGCCTTAGGCGGCTACATGTGTCTTCATACCCTATTTATCCCCAGAATGCTCTTTCGAGGGCTTACCGAAAGACCTCGTGCGCCACCCGACTGTCAAGGAGAAGTCTGACCGGCATGCTTGGACCACACACAAGTTCATGTACTGCAACATCTACCTGTATGCTATCGATGCCCTGAAGTCGAACGGGAAGCACCATGAGCTCTTGATCGTGGACGAGGACGAAGGCGTGTTCCTCTTGGACATGGACTGTCCCAGAAACTACCACTTTCTTAACCTTGTGTGTGTTAGGAATAAAGCTGGCACTGGGCCGGTGTACAGCTCCTCGGTCTCGGTGGAGGCCCCTTCGGCTAAGGGGCTCATGATGAAGGTGGAAAAGAAAGCGATGGAGAGTTGATCGGTCCCCATCATCATATATAAGATGGAGGTGGGCTGTGACAATGTTATCCTTGTGCATCCGAGGATGCTCCATGAGAAACAGACCAAGAAGCTCCATGTGTGTGATACGTCTTCAACGTATCTATAATTTTTTATGGTTCCATGCTATTATCTTGTCAACTTTGGATGTTTTATACGCATGAATATGCTATTTTATATCTTTTTGGGACTAACCTATTAACTCAGTGCCCAGTGCCAGTTCCTGTTTTTTTCGTGTTTTTGACCTTTTTCACAGGAGAATATTAAACAAAGTCCAAACGGTATAAAACCTGCAGAATGATTTTTTCCATAACAGAAGACACCCAGGAGACTTGAGAACCAAGGCAGGGGACCTCAGAGGAGGTCACAAGCCACCCAGGCCCGACCTAAGGGGGGGGGCTAGCAGGCTTGTGGGCTCCTTGTGGCTCCCCTGCCCTACTTCTTCCGCCTATAAATTCTCCAAAAATCTAAAAACACCAGAGAGAGCCACGAAAATACTTTTCCGCCGCCGCAAGCTTCTGTCTCCGCAAGATCCCATCTGGGGCATGTTCTGGTGCCCTGCTGGAGGGGGGATCCGGACACGGAGGGCTTCTTCATCAACACCATTGCCTCTCCGATGACGCGTGAGTAGTTCACGACAGACCTTCGGGTCCATAGCTAGTAGCTAGATGGCTTCTTCTCTCTCTTGGATCTTCAATACAATGTTCTCCATGATCTTCATGGAGATCTATCCGATGTAATCTTCTTTTGCGGTGTGTTTGTCATGATTCGATGAATTGTGGATTTATGATCAGATCATCTATGAATATTATTTGGGTCTCCTCTGATCTCTTATATGCATGATTTCGTATCCTTGTAATTCTCTTCGAGTTGTGGGTTTCGTTTGGCCAACTTGATCTATAATTCTTGCAATGGGAGAAGTGCTTGGTTTTGGGTTCATACCGTGCGATGTCCTCACCCAGTGACAGAAGGGGTAGCGAGGCACGTATCGTGTTGTTTCCATCAAGGCTAAAAAGATGGGGTTTATATCTATTGCATGATTTTTTTTTGACCGGCTCTATTGCATGAATTTATCCCTCTACATCATGTCATCTTTCTTAAGGCGTTACTCTGTTTGTTATGAACTTAATACACTAGATGCATGCTGGACAGCGGTCGATGTGTGGAGTAATAGTAGTAGATGCAGAAAGTATCGGTCTACTTGTCTCGGACGTGATGCGTATATGTATGATCATTGCCTTAGATATCATCGTGACTTTGCGCGGTTCTATCAATTGCTCCACAGTAATTCATTCACCCACCGTAATACTTGCTATCATGAGAGAAGCCTCTAGTGAACACTATGGCCCCCGGGTCTACTTCACATCATATTTTCAGCTCTACACTTTTACTTTGTTGCACTTTCCACCTTCAGATCTCACCTTGCAATTAATCGTGAAGGGATTGACAACCCCTTTATAGCGTTGGGTGCAAGTTTTTTTATTTTTGCGCAGGTACACTGGAGACTTGTCTTGATACTCCTACTAGATTGATACCTTGGTTCTCAAACTGAGGGAAATACTTACTGCTACTGTGCTGCATCAGCCTTTCCTCTTCAAGGGAAAAACCAACGCAAGCTCAAGAGGTAGCAGTGTGCATCTACGTCCACAAGACCCAGGACCTCAGTGCATGAAGCTAATAGCGACATCAGAAATGTAGTTATCTTTGCGTGAAGCGAGGAGAAGCAACATATTTTCATGCTAGTGCTAGTAGTACTAATTAAGCTAGGGATCACTTTGATTTCAAGAAATGCATCTGTTGTTTCTAGTCTTGGGAGTTATTTACCCAAAACCACAACACTTGGGGCTAGGATAACAAATTAGTCCCACATTTGAACCAGGGTACAAAAAACCACCAAACTTGTGCCTAACGCATAACGCAGAGCACTGACGCTCGAATTTGATCGGCAAAACAGCAAAACCGATAGGTGGGGCTCGCGTGTCAAGTTGATGTGGCATGCCTACATGTACAAATTGCTGAGGTGGAAAAGGGTCTCATCTGTCAATGACTAGAGTGGTTGTTTATTTCCCATTTTTTTTCTTTTTTTACTTCTACCTCCATCTTCATACCATTTCAACAAGCAGCTTTTGGGCATTGCCCATTCCGTCTTGTGGTCACCACAGGAGAAGAGCATATCGGCGCAAGCTCAACCAGGCCACCGCCCGCAGACGATACACATACACAGCTCATCCATGGCATGGGAGAGCATCTGAGCCATGGGGCTAGGCCTGGAGCAGGGCGAATAGTGCCCTCCGGTGGAGAGAGTGAGAAGTGATAGCTCATGCGCCTCTCCATAAAGCGCCAGCAGGGGAGGCGTAGAGAAGCCATGGATGCCCATAGCTCCTCTCTCCATCATGTCCTCCCCAGGTCACCATAGACTACCCCGTGCTCTGGCTGTGTCAAGATGATCGCCATCCTCACAAGAAATGCCTCGTAGAAATAGTGATGTGAAGAAGATGACCATTTAGTCATTGATAACTTGGACCCGTGTTTTACTTGCCACATCAGTTAGTCAGACTTTTGGGTCTTCGACACGTTAGCCCGACAAGTGGGGCCTACCTCTCAAGTTTGCTATTTACACGAGCAAATCCAAGCATCAATGCTTTGCGTTACTGATTAGGCATAAAGTTTGTGGTTTTTACCCTAGCATACATGTGGTAATGAATTGTTACCCTAGCCGCAAGTCTGGGATCCATGGTAGCACACCGCGGTGAGGTGGCACCGGCATCCTGGACGAGCTTGCACCCGATGTGAGCTTGCGCTTGCCCTTCCTATAGAATCCCATGGCTGATAGTAGTTCTAGGTGGCTAGGGTTTAGGGTTTCTCGTCGCCGACATGTGAGTAAATGTGGCCAGATGTGGACGGGAATGGGAAGTGGATGAGGCCGGTCCCACCACACGTTTGGAATAAATAGGACAACGACCGACAGCCTCCACCCGTTGCTTGGTGGGCCCGAGGTTAATGGTCGCGTTTAATATGGCCGCGGGTGGTGCTTGTGCGGCCGTCAGGTGGACGTGAGGTGGACGCAATAAAGATGTGGGACGCGTCCGGTTCATGTCCGCGAGGACGCAAATCCGACCTAAATTTGGGTGTGAAATGGATCAACGCGGAGAGGTGACGGAGACTATTTGAGTTTGCGTCAGCGTGTTGGACCATCTTTTTTGTCCGCGGCGACCCAAATGGACACATGCGCACAAAATGGGTTGCGCGGTTAGAGATGCTCTTCAACTTTGTTACAAATGCTTACCCTAATGTTTAAACTTAAAAATATGTCAAACTGGTTTCAAATCTTGACACGACCATACAAATATAGTAATAATCCTCTCTGTATACGTAAAATGCGCTCACATGACACTTTTAATTAGCATGTGCTGGCTTTATAGTATATCTTTCTAGTGGGGCCCATGTGTCTGCACCAAGTGAAAATAAACGATAAAAATTGTACCTTAACAAGCGATGTCGAGTAGCAAACTGTATGTGCTATCCACCACAGCACTACGAGCATCATCAACCGGATCTCTCTAACTCGTATTAAATGTGTGGGCAGGCCGTCCGGTCATTGATCGGTTGTAGAAAAGTGATTTAGATGGACACACCAAACGAGTATCAAACACCCGGATTGATTGACACCCCTCATATCTAGTTCACATATAAGGTGGATATGGGGCGGTTGCCCGGGTGTTCCTGTCAGACCTGGCCCATGCTGACCCACCCGACTACACATATATTTCTCCTCATCCTCTTGCCGAACCAAAGCCTAGCCACTCCCCTCCACCACCCAACATCCCGTCCAGCGATTTCCATCATTGAAGGCAGCGGATCCGAGTCCTTCACCTCCAGATCCGTCGACCACGAGCTCATCCCACGCGTCATAGAGGAGGAGATGGTTGTCCGACTTGTGCTTTGTCGCTCTCGGGAGGTGGCCGCCCGATAGTAGCCCGAGGACTATTTCCATCAGGAATCCATCGTGTCCGCACAACCAGTGCATGGATCCATTGTTGCTTCCTCACCGGAGGTGGTGTGGTCGGTCTGGTGTTTGAAAGTGACGAATAATGCACAACACCTCCATTGGCATGCTGAGAATGCACCATGTGCATCTGCGGAGGCAAGCATGGTATGACCTTCCCGCCATGCTACACAACATGCATATGAGGCGGCAAAAGCCCTCATGACAACTGACATTGGTGAGGCGGAGTCGCACTCTCTGACGCCCTGTATGGTGAACCATTACGGGCACCGCAGTCATGTCGTGGTTGACGTTGGCTCCTTCTAGGAAGGATCCGTCGTTGATCTCATGTCTATTGGCATTGTCCGAGTTACACACTCCGACGATAAAGACTAGGGCAAAGGAGAATGTGGGAGGTTGACTCTCGTGAGCCGGCTAGTGTTCTTTATCCTAGTCTACCTCGCTCTCCACCGGGCCAACACTACGAGGGGTGCAGTCAGACACCGAACATGGGAACGACATAGTCGGACAAGCTCCGCTTATTGTTAGGTTTACGTTGTATGTAATATATAAATTTCATGTTTCTAATTCGAGGTATCCTCTTGTATAATGCATTAATTGTTTAGTAAATTCAAAAATATACCTTGTCTTATATTTAAAATATAAATTATGGATACAATTTCTTGTTAATATTGAATTGTGATATTTTTAACTCATGGTTTATATTCATACTTTCTTTGTAATTGAAATATTTTTAAAGTAAAATACTATTTTATTCGTATGATTTTTGAAATGCAATGTGAATGTTTCTTGAAATTGCTTGAACATTCTGTATGTATAATATTTATAACACATGAATATTTGAATTTTGTTTTCACTACTAAAGCTCTCGATCAACAAGGATGGAGCATGAACACTCCTACATACTGGTTCTTCGACAGCTAGGGGTGGCGTGTTGTCGGAGAGCGAATTCCTTTCCTTCACGGGGAACAAAAGTATTGATCACCTGCACCGTCAAGTCACCCTGGCAGCATAGCATGTCGAGTTCATTGTGCGGCGCAAGGCATCCGAGTATCCGATCGAGTCAAGCTCCCATGAAAAAGTCAAGGGAAATTCTAATTAGAAGCGTGCGCATCCGTATGTTCGTGTGCGGTGGCACACTGTGAACTGTGCGCTCCATCGTGTGGCACCCTCGCGCTCAGCACCCCACTTCCACAACTACGGTTACCGCTGCCGCTTGCGCACTTTCCATCTCCCGCCCCAAGCTCCCGCACCGCCATGTCAGCTCACCCATGTCGGCCTCGCCACAGAAGTGCTATTGAGGTCGCGCTCACTCCGTGGGCTAATGGACAAATTTGCGTTGGAAGGAGGTGATGGCGTCCCCGTGTCGTGCCACTTCACGGAGTCCATGGATCTAATCCCCCTGCGCTTATGTTTTGGCTTGGTTCACACCCTAGCCATCGCCACCGCCGCCGCCAACAACGAAGAGCTCCGATGCGAGCGGCGGCACCTCGACACCATCAATAGCGTCTACATGACACTATCCATTGTCAAGTTGGGCGACCTGATGGTGATCGCAAATGTCGAAAAATCACGCGTCGTCCTTGTGACCACGTCGGAAGTCGCTGCCATCCATCTCATCGTCCACTTCAAGCCTGACTTACCCCATAAGTCATTGGAAGGAGACTAGAAGATGGACAGTACATGCCTTATGCATGTTCTTTCTTGACACGGCCATTGTTCATGCACGATCAAACTGGTTTGCGGATAAGAAGGCACGATTGTTTTGGTTGCTTCTTGGGTGTTTCTTCCTTTGATTTTAGCTTTGCGATGTCCTTTTCTCCTATATCTTCTTTACTTTACTCTCTTTAGTCTTCGCCTAATTGACAATGTATTATTCATGTGCTACCCAATTTGTTCCACAGGGGCTTAATCTTGGTGTTGGTTGGTGTATCACATTTTCATCACACTTGGGTGTTCAGATGCCTGTGTTAGACCCTGTTTTTGTAGTTAAGCTTTTAGATGTATTTTACTTAGTTTGATGCTATTCATATATTGTTTGATGCTGCTTCGGTTCATGGTTTGTTTATTGGCACACACAAAATATAGGATGACACATGGGTGCATTTTTTGTGTTGATTTAGTTCATTGATTGAAAGACAGAGGTTATTTCAGATAGAGTTGTATATAGGTGATGTATTCTCACTGGTTTGCTGCATGTGTAGTTGCAGAGTTAGACGTAGTTAGCTTCATGACATCTCAAACCATGATTGATTTTACATGGCTTAAAATGGATAACCCAAATCCTATGTGCAGATATATTATTCCAAAGGGTTATTATTTACTCCCTTTGTTAAGAAATATAAGAGGGGTTAGAATACTACTTTAGCGATCAAAACACTCTTATATTTACTTACAGAGGGAATATTATGTATGAATCATTAATGTATATGAATCATTAATGTAGTCACAAAAATCATGGTGAGTTTTCTATTCTAAATGGATAGCATCACAAGAACCAACGTTGATGCTTCACATATACAATATATAGTACACGATCAATTGCACGAGGTAAGTTTAGTTAGCTAGTCAACAGCAATGCAGTGTGTAGGCCACGTAAACTAAATAAGAGCACCTGAGGGAGATCTACCAATGACGATACAACACACATGCAATTGTTTCTAGGAAATTCATAAAATGCAAAAGTGAGATGCAAATTTTTCTCTAGGATGGTATAATTGAGAGAGCCCTCATCTGTTTGTTTATTATTTATTAAGAGGAGTCATATAGGTGAGGATTTAGAAGAAGGAATTGGTAGATAAGAATGTGAGTTCCGTATTTGTCAAAAAAACTCTCACTACAAGCCTCACTTTTTATTTTTGAGGTTCTTTTTACATTTGTTTGTATCCATGTTAAATTGGTGGTTTGGTATTGCATCATGTGATTCTCTCTACGGTATATTTTTTTAAGTATCATACTCTGTTTCAATGAGCTAAAGAAAAAAACATGATAGGTCCTAATATTGCTAGGCATTTGTTCCTTGCATTTTAGCTATCCTTTTTTTCTTCATCTTCATTCTCTCATTTTTATTTTCTTTATATTTGTGTTGATACTAAATTGTTCCGCAGGTGCTCATCTTGGTGTGGATTGCTGCATTGCGTCTCCGTCAGCTCTAGTCGGTTACATGCTTTATGGGAGTTTAGGTAGTTGATTCACCCTCTAATTTCTCTTACCATAGCTTTGATGCTATGTACATATTGCTTGGTGCCCTTTGTCCAGGTGGCGTGAGCTATGAAATAATTCCACTTTGTATTTAAATGCATACCAAACTCATAATTCAGATATTGTCCACCATGATCAAATCATAGAAAATTTATCTTGTTACGATAATTTTCAACTTCCCTCTAAATTTGCTTGAACTTTTCAAAAGTTTCAGACTTGTGTTTCATTAAGTAAATATACCCATATCTACTGAAATCATAAGTGAAGGTAAGAAATAATGATATCCACCACACACTTCAACACTCATTGGACCACATACATCAGCATACATTATTTCTAACAAGTCACTTGCCCGCTCCAATGTACCGGAAAATGGGTCTTAGTCATCGTGCCCACGAGGCATGGTCCACATGTCTTAAGCAATTCAAAATCGAGTGATTCCAAAGATCCATCGGCATGGAGTTTCATCATGCGCTTTACACCAATATGACCTTAGCGACAATGCTACAAGTATGTGGTACTATCATTATTAACTTCACATCTTTCAGCATTAATATTATGAACATATCTATCACTACAATCGAGATTCAATAAACCATTCACACTAGGTGCATGACCATAGAAGGTATTATTCAT
The DNA here is from genome assembly GCF_904849725.1 of Hordeum vulgare subsp. vulgare. Lineage (NCBI taxonomy): Eukaryota > Viridiplantae > Streptophyta > Magnoliopsida > Poales > Poaceae > Hordeum > Hordeum vulgare. Next base: position 246,445,972 of record NC_058520.1, on the reverse strand, counting down.
GTAAATAGAAAAACCATTATTCTCTGAGTTAAATGAATAATCATATAGAAATAAACACGATCTAATCGTGTTCATGCTCAAGGCAAGCACCAAATAACTTTTATTTAGGTTCACTTTTATTTAGGTTCAAAACTAATCCCGAAGGTATAGGGAGCATGTGATGGTGATCTCATCAACCTTGGAAACACTTCCAACACACATTGTCACCTCGCCCTTAGTTAGTCTCTGTTTATTACGCAACTTTTGTTTCACGCTACCAATATTATCAATTGAACTGGTATCAAATACCCATGCGCTACTACAAGTACTAGTAAGGTACACATTAGTAACATGTATCTTTAGTATACTTTCATTGACGTTGCCAGCCTTCTTATCCGCCAATTACTTGATGCACTTCCGCTTCCAGTGACTGCTCCCCTCATAACAGAAGCACTCAGTCTCGGGTTTGGGTTTAGCCTTGGGTTTCTTTACGATAGCACCAACTGCCTTGCCATTCTCGAAGTTTCCCTTCTTGCCCTTGCCCTTCTTGAAACTAATGGTCTTACTAACCATCAACACTTGATGATCCTTCCTGATTTCTACCTTCACGGCGTAAAACATCGTGAGTAGGTCAAGGATGATATTCTCCATCCCTAGCATGTTATAGTTCTTCACGAAGCTCTAGTAGCTTGGTGGCAGTGACTTCGAAAATTCTGTCAATCACTATCTTATCTCAAAGATGAACTCCCACTTGATTCAAGCGATTCTAGCACCCATACATTTTGAGCACATGCTAACCGATTGATCTATTCTCCTCATTCTTGCGCGCAAATAACTTCTCGGAGGTCTCATACCCCTCAACACGGGCATGATCTTGAAATTCCAATTCTAGCTCTTGGAATATCTCATATACTCCATGACATTCAAAACGTCTTTCGAGCCCCGGTTCTAAGACGTAAAGCATGGCACACTGAACTATCAAGTAGTCATCAAAATGTGCCTGTCAGATGTTCACAACACCCACAAACGATGCTTACGGGGGTGGCGCACCAAGCGGTGCATCAAGTACATAAGCCTTCTATGCATCAATGAGGACAATCCTCAGATCACAGACCGAGTCCGCATAATTGCTACCATTATCTTTCAACTTAGTTTTCTCTAGGAACGTATAAAAAACAAGGGAGCTACAATGTGAGCTATTGATCTACAACATAATTTATAAAGCTATTTTGACTATGTTCAGGATAGTTATTTCAGTTAGTCAAATTACTGATAATCTCCAAATCAAATCAACATCCCTCTAGTTTTCTAATAGTGACATGATCCAAATCCACCAACGCAAGTCCAATCATCATGTGATATGAGGTGGTTTCAATGGTGAACATCTCCATGTTGATCATATCTACTATATGACTCATGTTTGACATTTCAGTCTCATGTGTTCCGAGGACATGTTCGGACATGCTAGGCTCATCAAGTTTAACCAAAGTATTCCACGTCCGTAAAACACGCTTACACCCGTTGTATACAAATGTAGAGTCTGTCACACCTGAACATCACAAGGTACTTCGAAATGATGAACCTGCACAATGGTGCATACTTGGGGAGAACACAATTTTATCTATAAGTTTTATTGAGGGATCATAATATAATGCTACCGTCGTCCTAAATGAAAGAATATGCATAAAAGTATAAACATCACATGCAAATCATATAAGTGACATGATATGGCCATCACCAGCTTGTGATTTTGATCTCCATCTCTAAAGCACCGACACGATCTACATCGTCACCGGCATGACACCTTGATCTCCATCATCATGTCATAATGTGGTTGTCGCGCCAACAATTGCTAACTCATGGTGATAAAGTAAAGCAAATCGTACAAATAAATTAAAGACAACCCTATGGCTCCTCCCGGTTGTTGTACTCATCGACATGCAAGTCATGCTAATTATGCAAAAACATGATCATCTCATACATCAAATATATCAAATCACATCTTCGTCGTATCACATCACACCATACCCTACAAAAAATATGTTAGACGTCTTGTACTTTGGTATTGCAAGTGTTATGTGGCTGCTATGGGCAACTAGCAAAAACCGTTCTTACCTACGCAAAGCCACAACGGTGGTAATGAAGTTGCATTTTAACCTTCTACAAGGACCACCTCTATTGAGTCCAATTCAACTAAAGTGGGAGAGACAAACACTCGCCAACCACCTTTATGTAAACAAGTCACACGTCAGTCGGTGGAACCGGTCTCTTATACCAGGACAAGTAAGGTTGGTCTGGGATGCTTCAGCCCACAATACCACCAAATCAAAATAAGACTAAGGAGGTAAGCAATCTAAGCATCAACGCCCACAAACACTTTGCATTGTACTCATGCATATCATCTACACATAGACCTAGCTCATGATGCCACTGTTAGTGAATGTTGCATGGGAAACAAGAAAATTTCTGCACACACACAAGATCTATCCATCTAAATACATAGCTATGAAAGAGGGAGTGTATCTACATACCCTTGTAGATCGCTAAGCGGGAGCTTATATAATGTGGTTGATGTAGTCATACGTATTCATGGTCCAATCATGGTCCGTCCCGATCTACTGCCGAACGGATGGCACCTGTACATTCAGCACACGTGCGACTAGATGACGTCTCTTACTCCTTGATCCAACAAGCAAGGGCGGAGTAGTAGAAGAGTTCTCCAACAACACGACAACATGGTGGCGATGGTGGTGGTGCTATCCCGAGAGGGTACGCCAAGCGCTACCGAAAATGATCTAGGGAGAGAGAGGGGCGCCAAGGGCTTGGTGTGTCCTCTTAGGGCGCCCTGTCCTCTATATATAGGTGGAGGGGCATGGGGAATAGCTCCTCCAAGCCCTGGGGCGCAGCGAAGGGGGGAGTTGGACTCCTAGTCCAACTCCCTCTCTTTCCATATACATGTGGACTTTACACCTCTCCCAAGCCAAATAGACCTTGAGGGACTTGCGTGCCTGACCCAATAAGGCCAGGACACCTCCCCTCAGCTCATGCAAATCTTTGGGATGTGGCCGAACCCTTGGTGGCCTTCCAGACTCCTCCAAAAGTTTCCAGAACCTTCTAGAAGCTTCCCATTACAATACTGAAAAATCCAAATCTTTTCATGTAGCCAAAATATGATTTTCTATATATAAATATTTACATTCGGACCATTCTGGAGCTCCTCGTGACATTCAGATCTTATCCGGGACTCTGAACAACATTAGGTCACCAACATACATCACCCAATAATAGTATATTGTCACTTAACGTTAAGCGTGCGGACCCTACGGGTTCGAGAATCATGTGGACATGACTGAGACACATCTCCGGTCAATAACCAATAGTGGTAACTTGATGCCCATATTGGTTTCCACATATTCCACGAAGATCCATATCGATCGAACCACAATGTCAAGGATTCAATCAATCTTGTATGGAATTCCCTTTGTCCAGCGGTATGTTACTTGCCTGAGATTCGATCGACCGTATCTCCATACCTAGTTCAATCTTGTCACCGACAAGTCTCTTTACTCGTTCTGGAATATAAGACCCATGACTAACTCCTTAGTAACATTGCTTGCAAGCTTCTTGTGATGTTGTATTACCGAGAGGGCCTACAGATACCTCTCCGTCATATTTAGTGAAAAATCACAATCTCGATCCATGCCAACCCAACAAACACCGTCGGAGATACCTGTAGAGTACCTTTATGATCACCTAGTTACGAACTGATGTTTGATACACACAAGGCATTGCTTCGGTGTCAGGGAGTTGCATGATCTCATGGTCTTAGGAACAGATACTTGACTTGAAGAAATCACTAGCAACAAACTAAATGATACGATCAAATTCTATGCTCACGGTTTGGGTCTTGTCCATCACATCATTCTCCTAATGATGTGATCCAATTATCAAATTACAACTCATGTCTATGGTTAAGAAACTTTAACCATCTTTGATCAATGAACTAGTCTAGTAGAGGCTCACTAGAGACACGGTGTTGTCTATCTATCCACACATGTATGTGAATTTCCGATCTATACAAATATAGAATGGATAATAGGTGTTTATCATGAACAGGGAAATATTATAATAATCAATTTCTCATATCCTCTAGGGCATATTTCCAACATGTCTCATCTTGGGGATGCCCGAGAAGGTATCCCCTCTTCCATCTTCAACATTATCGGTATATCTTACTTGGAGCTATATTTTTATTCGTCACATGTTATGTGCTTTGCTTAGAGGGTCATTTTATTTTGTTGTTCTTTGTTATATGTTATTTATAATCTTATTTTAATAAAAATTTCCAAGAATTCCCTTTAAAATGCTTGAATTGCATGTGTGATGTGTGCTATACAAAAATGTAAACTTCTTCTATAGTATTTGAATTATGATATTTTACTGGAACATAGAAAGTTTCTGAAATTTTTACACACTACTACCATAAATAATTATTTAGCCTGTTCTAAATTTTCAGATTTTTTGGATTTACACACGTACACTGTTTAAATAGATTGCTATAGGCTGTTCTATTTGGATAGATTGCTGCCATAGTTTGGTTATATACTTATCCCAGAGTTTTCATGGCTTATATTGGTAGATATAAATTGTGGAAATGGTAGTATACAATACCTAATTTTTGAAAATTATTATAAAACTTGTCTTATAAGTACATGAAGTGTTGATATATTCTTATGTCTACTAACCTATCTCACGAGTTTTTTTCGAATTTTGTGTGGACAAAGTTTTTGAGACTTAGGTGATACGGGGATATGAGGGGATTGAAAGAGATACAAAATCTCAAGTTTGGGAATGGCCAAGGCACCCCAAGTTAATATTACAAGAAGTCTCAAGCATCTAAGCTCGGGGATGCTACACATCCCACCTACCTTCGTTTACAACTATCGGCTAACCTATGTTGATCATAAGTTTTTATTTGTCCACATAATTTGTGCTATTCTTGGAGTGCTTTTTTGTTTAGATTGATTTTTGAGTACAATTGTCAGACCTGAAAATATTAATTAAGAGAGATTCCTCACAGAGCTACTTAACTATTTGACTACTCATTGATCTTCACTTATATCTTTTGAAAGTAGTTTGATTTTACTCTTGTGATTCACTTATATCCTAAGTGTAAATTCTGAATAAATGAAATATCATAAATATGAAATTATCAATGTGCTTTATACTTAGTAGTACTTTCACATTTGGTTTAGAAAGTGAAATCTATTGAAGTTTGACAATCACAATTTTGTTTGGGAACCGCAAATAATGTGATTAGCATGGAAGGTATTGAAGTCCCTTGTTGCAACATTGACAACAAAGGCACAACATGCAAAATATATTCATCTCTATTTGTGGGATCGATATAAAGGGTGTCTAGAGGAGGGGGTGAATAGACTACTTGCCTAAATTAAAATCCAAGCCTTTTCCCAATTTTAGTGGTTGACAGATTTTAGCAATTCTAACAAGTCTAGTGCACCCTACACATGCTAGTCAACATATATGGCAGTGGAAAGTAAAGACATTGCACATGTAAGTAAATATTAGAGTTTAGGAAGATCAAATGCAAAGATGAACATGGTGATTTTTGGCATGGTTCCGATAGGTGGTGCTATCGTATGTCCACATTAGTGGAGACTTCAACCGACGAAGGGTTACAACTGCAATAGTCCATGGAGGGCTCCACCCACAAGTGGTCCACGAAGAGGCGGCCTTGTTTATTCCACCATGGATTACATCCATGAAGTATTAGCCTCACTCACGGTAGACCTTCACGAACTAGGCGATCTCCTTGCCCGTACAAACTTCTTGGTTCAACTCCACAACACGAAGTAGGATGCTCCCAAGCGACACCTAACCAATCTAGGAGGCACCACCCTCCAAACGGCAATAGATGCGGTAGAACAATGAACTCCTTGTTCTTGTGCTTCAAAAGATAGTCTCCTCAACAATCAATCACTCTCTCACGGGTTTGGCATCGGTAGGAGAGATTGATTTTGTGGAAAGAGACTTGAAGAGGCTAGAGATCAAGTTTCTAATGGATGGATTGGAATCTGTCGATCTCAACACGTGAGTAGGTGGCTCTCTCTCAGCAAAATGGATCTGGCAAGTGTGTGTGTGTTTTGAGTGCTTTGTTTGCGAGCGAGCGGAAGTGGAGGGGTATATATAGGCATCCCCCAAATCCAATGATTACCACATTATTTGCCAACTCGGTGACCCTGAAATGAATCTCGGTGGTATCGAGTTGCACTAAACGTGGCAACTTTTGAATTCTCTTTGAGAGCGATATATGAATCTCGGTGGTACCGATACGATGACCTAGGGCTATTTCCAACTCTCGGTGGTATCGATTTCAATCTCAGAAATTCTGATTCTTGACACAAAGATACGAGAAAGTTGGTCACTGTCTTTCGGTGGCACTGATATGAATATTGGTGGTACCGAGAGATTAGGGTTTGGTAAAGGATTTGTCTAGGAAAATTGGTAGGGCCGAATGGGAAAGCTTTGTGGCACCGATTTTGGTCTGTAGGCTTGGGACAAAGATTTTGTGACGGAAATGTTGAGTATTTTTGTTGGCTATCTCTAAGCACTTGAGCAACCAATTCATCATAATGTCTCACCCCATTTTAATAGTATTTGCTTTCCTATGGACTCAAAAGTGATTTCTCACAAATGTAAAATGTAGAGTCCTCTTGCTTGAACTTGACCAAGCCTATTCCTTTCCTTGAATCAAGGGCTTTCTCCTCACATTCCTTTAGCCAATGCTCTCTCCGGACTATAAGTGAAATATACTAGGTAAAAGTGTTAGCCCAAGAGACAATGTATGTTTTCATGAATTATCAAAACCACCAAGGGAGCATATGTGCTTTCACTATTTTAAACAACGAGCCTTGGAACCTATGCAAATCCCTGCTTCCATCTGCGTAGGGACAATCTACTTACTTTCATGTTATTTAGTTATTATGTTGAGTCAACTTCCTATTCCAACCTCAATCTATTAGTTGGCAAGCACTATGTGGTGAGGAAAGATCCAAACACATATATCCACCCAAATATTCTGATCATGACTTACTACTGTTAACAATTATCTTCATGATAAGTATGTTGGGAGGCGAAACATTAAGCCCCTATCTTTCTGTGTGTTCGATGAATGTTGTTTGTTCTAAAAATGTGCTTTTAGTATTAGCAATCATAGAAGACTATACAATAATTGATATGTGTATCTCTTACTTAGACTTGCTCATGCATTGAAATTGTTTGGTGACACAGAACTTATGTTGTCAAATTTCAAGAAGATGCATTGTTTGAACCATGACATGTGAATTGATTGCTATTCTACTATAATGAGATTTATGAGAAAAACTTGCTGGTTATGATGCTAGAAAAGTGACTAAAATTATCATTGATCAAACTTATATACTATTCTAGCATTCAAACTTCATAAATTATTTCTTTTATCATTTACCTACTCGAGGATGAGTAGGAATTAAGCTTGGGGATGCTGATACGTCTCCAACATATCAATAATTTATGAAGTATTCATACCATATTTACCTATGTTTACAATACTTCTATATGGTTTTGATGCACTTCATGTGATCTATTTAGAACTAACCCAGACAAATGTTGTTTTTAATAGAATTACTGTGGTGTTGTTTTTTGTGTAGAAAATAAAAGTTCTCGGAATCCCGTGAAACTTCGTTATGATTTTTCTATGGAATATAAGAAATATCAGAGCGAAGAACCACCGAGGAGGATCCACATGTGGGCCATGAGGAAACAGGGTGTAGCCACCCCCCTGGCCGCGTCTTTTTGTGTGGTGGGGCCCACGTGACTCAGTTTGACGTGATTCCAACACTCCAAAATCCTATAGATGCCAAAAATCTTAGAAATAAACAAATAACTTTTGCTCTGTCGCCGCAACTCCCCGTATCAATGAAAAACCAATCCAGAGCCTTTCCAGTTCCCTGTCGAAGAGGGGAAATCATCTTTGGTGGCCATCTTCATCATCCCGGCATAGGCCATGACGAGGCGGGAGTAGTTCACCCTGAGGGCTGAGGGTATGTACCAATAGCTATGTGTTCACTCTCTCTCTCTCTCTCTCTCGTGTTCTTGAGATGACACGATCTTGATGTATCACAGGCTATGTTAATATAGTTGGATCATATGGTGTTCTTCCCTTGCTATCTTGTTGTGATGAATTGAATCTTTCCCTTTGAGATCTCATTATGTTGTATTGAATATTTTGGGTCTTCGTCATCACCAACCCTCTTTCATCGCCAATTCCGTGATGCTCCCCATCGGGAGTAAGTAATCCCTTCGTAGGCTTGCTGGTCGGTGAGGAGATGGATAAGATTCATCATGTAATCGAGTTAGTTTTGTTAGGGCTTGATCCTAGTATCCACTATGTTCGGAGATTGATGTTGCTATGACTTTGCTATGCTTAATGCTTGTCACTAGGGCCCAAGTGCCATGATTTCAGATGTGAATTATTTATTTTTCCACCATTATATCTTTGTTCTTGATCCGATCTTGAAGTTATATGCACCTACTACGTGTTAGGATCCGCATACCCCAAAGTGACAATACTTGGGATTATTTGTGGTGATTATCGTAGTATGAGGAGTTCATGTATTCATTATGTGTTAATGCTTTGTTCCAACTCTCTATTAAAAGTAGGCCTTAATATCCCTTAGTTTCCTTATGGACCCCCTACCACGGGAGCGAGGACAAAAGATGTCATGCAAGTTCTTTCCATAAACACGTATGACTATTTACGGGATACATGCCTACAGTATATCGATCAACAGGAGCTAGTTCTGTGTCGCCGTATGTTATGACTGATGCATGATGAATATCATCCATAGATATCACCAATCCAGTGCCTACGAGTTTTCCACATATTGTTCTTGCTAAGTTACTACTCTTGCTACTCATGTTACAACTGCTTCAAAACTGCTATAACTGTTACCGTTACCGCTGCTATTGTTACCACTGCTATCAAAATTATCAATATTACTGTGCTATTGATCACTGTGCTACAGATACTAAATCTCCAAGTGTGGTGAGTTTACAACTCAACTGCTAATACCCGCAAATATTCTTTGGCTCCCCTTATGTCGAATCTATAAATTTGGGTTAAATACTCTACCCTCGAAAACTATTGTGATCCCATATACTTGTGGGTTATTAGGGCACATTTGGCTTCCTCCATTTTATTTCCTCACTAGGACAATGCTCTAATAATGATGATCATCACACTTTTATTTACTTGCAACTCAGTATGAAAACTGATAGGATGATATGACCCTGAATGAATGCCTCTGGCAGTGTACCAGCTTGCGCAAAGATCTAGCATGACACATATCAAAAAATATGATGAACGGTGGCTTTGCCACAAATACTATGTCAGCTCTATATGATCATGCAAAGCATTATGATGATGAACGGACTAGTCAGGTGAAGTGATAATGGCATTTGCATGTCAATATATCTCAGAATGGCTATGTAAATACCAAGATAGGTAGGTATGGTGGCAGTTTTGAGGAGGATATCAAAAGGTTTCTGTGCAACAGAGCATGTCATGTCACGGGGTGTGGATGCACCAGCGGAAGTTGCACCGATCCTCGAGGTGAGAATGGGCGATGAACGGTACCGAAGAGGCTAGCAAATATTACGAGGTGAGAGTGCGTATGTCCATGGTGTCACATTAGTCACGAAGAACTCGTATACTTATTGCAAAATTTTATTAGTTAATCAAAAATAAAAGTACTACTCGCATGCCTCGAGGAGAGGGTTGATAGGAAGTAACCATCACGCGACTCCAACTCAAAACAACACTAGGATTTCAATGAGGAATAGAAATGCTCACACATCATCACCATGCTTTTAATTTTTGAGCTGAACAAGAAGTTTAGCATCTCTTAATACCGACACCTATCTGAATTAGTAATAATGCTCTCACACCTTTTTCATATCACCACATCAATATCATTAACCCACAATTTCTCTATATGTTCTACATGATGGTTTTAATTATCACTCATTTAATACGCATTATTTTTTATCTAGTCGTATGACCCATGGAAATTACCGTCACTATTTTTCCAGCTCTCAAAAATTATAAGCAAAGAATGAGAGCATAATATTCCTATAAATTATACACGCCACCGTTCTCAAGAAGATATAATTGAAGTACTTGAGCAACTCCTAAGCTCAAAAGATATAAGTGAAGCACATAAAGTATTCTAATAAATTGTCACGATGTGATATCCCTCTCAAATAGGTGTGTCCAACAAAAAAAACATTGTGGTAGTAAAACCAAATAAAAGCAAACGACGCTCCAAGCAAAACTCATGTCATGTGATGAATAAAAATATAGCTACAAGTAACATACTAATGGATTGAGACAAAAACAGGGATGCCTTCCGGGGCATCCCCAAGCTTATACGCTTGAGCCTTCCTAGAATATTACCTTGGGGTGCCTTGGGCATCCCCAAGCCTAGTTTTTTGCTGCACCTCAACCCTTTTGTCCATCGAGACAACACCCAAAACTTGAAAACTTCAATCACATAAAACTCAATGAAACTCTGTGAGATTCGTTAGTATACTGAACATATCAAATACTTTCAAGTGTTGTTACAAGTTGATTGTTATTTTATTTTAGCATTGGGTACTGTATCTTAACTCCTCCATGGCTTATACCTCCCTATACAATCCATATCATCATCTAAACAAGCAAACTACGCATGCAAAAGCAGAATCTACTGAAACAGAACAATCTGTAGTAATCTGTAAAGAACCTATACCTCTGTAAGTCTGTAACTCCAAAAATTGTGAAATGTTAGGAAGATCTTAGGAATTTGTATTTCAATATGGTGTAGGAAATGCAGCTTAAAAAGACGTTCCACCAAAATCAGAGAACTACTGTACTGGATGTCAAAGTTTCTGTTTTTGCACCGTATCAATTCTACTCATGATGCAAATCATTCCAGAGGCTTTATTTGGCATAAACACCGATTAAACATAAAACACAATCATTACAAAGGAAATAATCATGTTATCACAAACTAACTGAAAGTAAAAAAAACAAGGGATAATTGATTTTATACCCCGAGTTGGGTCACACTCGGCTTGTTTGCCCCTAAGGTTTCAAAACATGTGGTCTTGCCCAAATCTTGTCTATTTTCTTGCGTTTTTTCCCTTCCAGCACAGCTCCATCCAGTCAGCGCCATTTGACCTTAAGCGTCAATAGGTTTTGGACATGTCTCCACCTCGTGCAAGCTCACTCTCTCCTTCCCCACTGTCTCTCTTTCTCTCTCACGAACCCTAGCCCGAGCTTGCTGTGTGGAGCAATGCGGCGTGTGTAGCCTGGGAGCATAAGACGTGATGAGGCAGAGCTCGTGAAGCAGCACGTGGCTGTGAAGGTGCTCATGGCGTGGTGAGGGCGAGACGGCGGGCGCGGCGTGGGCGAGCCAGATCAGGACAGAGGTGTGCATGTTCGCGGATGGAGGCGCGGCCGAGCGCGGGGAAGGCCGGAGCAGAGAGCCATGGTCAAACGACGCTTATGGGAAAGACCGCATGTTTGGAGAAATTAGGGGCAAACTAGTTGAGTGTGACCCAACTAGGGGTATAAATTGAATTATCCCAAGAAATAACTATTAGGTTGTCTCCCAACAAGCTCTTTCTTTATAGCCATTAAGATAGGTTTGCATGTTCGCGGATGGAGGCGCGGCCGAGCGCGGGGGAGGCCGGAGCAGAGAGCCATGGTCAAACGACGCTTATGGGAAGGACCGCATGTTTGGAGAAATTAGGGGCAAACTAGTTGAGTGTGACCCAACTAGGGGTATAAAATGAATTATCCCAAGAAATAACTATTAGGTTGTCTCCCAACAAGCTCTTTCTTTATAGCCATTAAGATAGGTTTCAAATTTCAATGATGCTCACATAAAATACAAGAGAGTATCATAAAATATGTGACAAGAAAATTTAAGTCTAACATACTTCCTATGCATAGGCATTTTATAAGGAAAAAATTATCAAGATAAGCAGTGTCTAGCATAAGAAAGTAGGTAGAATGAAGCATTAGCAATTTGAATATCAATAGAGGTCAGTGAGTGGCATGAAAATTTCTATAACCATATTCACCTCTATCATAATTATTACATGTAGGATCATATTCAAATTAAACAGTATAACAATCATGCTTTTTATTAAAGGAACTGTCATGAATCACTTTATCAATTTTACAATTTGTAGATTCATGATTTTCAAGCAAGACCTCATAAAGATAATCTAGTGCACTCTCACTATGAATTATTTCAACATAAACAAGTCTTTTGAAAAGATTAACTAATGGATGAGGATCCATTTATCTTTATTCTTGCATTTTACTTTCTGTTTTGGTGTGACAAAGATAAAGATAGCATAGATAGGCAAGTAAACTAGAAAGCGAAGATGCAATCTAGTGACAAGTTAAAAAAGCAAAGGTAAATATTTTTATTTTTTTATTTTTTATAATACAAGCTAAATATACCAGAAAATAAAAATAGGGAAAAGTGAATGAAATTTTTTGTGGAGTTACTTGCTAGTTGGTGATGATATTCCCCGGCAACGGCGCCAAAAATCCTTCATGATACTTGTGATCTGTGTTGGGTTATCCGTGAAGATGAACATGATTTCGCAGCACAATGTGGGTAAGTATTTCCCTCAGTTATGAAACCAAGGTTTATAGAACCAATTGGAATATCAACCACAATCGTCTTCAGTGGCTGCGCACAAAAGAACAAACAACTTGCACCCAACGCGACCAAGAGGGTTGCCAATCCTCTTGTCTTGTTATTTGCAAGCATGTGAGGTGTGTAGATAATTGTAGATAGCAAGATAAAACAAATCAAGTAAATGGAATCAAGGTAATGAAGGTTTATCAATATGTTGTGAATAGACCCAGGGGCCATAGCTTTCTCTAATGGCATCTCTCATGAAAAATAGCATACGGTTGGTAAACAAAATACTGTTGGGCAATTGATAGAAAAAGGGATAGTTATGTGATATTCATGGCAATGATCATGTGTATATAGGCATCACATCCATAAGAAAGTAGGAAGACCACTGCCTGCACCTATTACTATAACTCCACTCATCGACCGCTATCTAGCATGCATGTAGAGTATTAAGTAAAACAGAATAATGCACGGAGAACAATTATATAATGTAGACAAAGTAAACTCAAGCAATATGAATAAATACCATCATTTTATCCTTAGTAGAAGAAACACAAAGACGTATCTTGTCCCATTTTGTCACTAGGATATAGAAATTCGCCAGGTTGTACCTACTACAATGCATCTCTCTCAACGAAGAAATATCAATCTAGTTCGCCAAACTATCTCAATAGGTTGGAGAGAATTACAGAGCTATTACAATCATGCACATAAGAATCGTATAAGTATTCAGAGGAGACTCAAAATATTTATCATGAATAATCTGAACATAAACCCACAATTCATCGGATCCCAACAAAAGCACTGCACAAAAGGAAGTACATCATATGGATCAAAGCGAAGATGCGATGATCATTGTATTTAAGATCAAAGACAGAGATTTCCATCTTGGTACAGGCCATTGACCCATAGGTGTGTGGTGAACTACATACACATCATCTTGAGGGAGGCAAGGTTGATGAAGAGGCCCTCCGTGACCGATTCCCCCTCTGACAAGGTGCCGGAATGGAGCTCTACATGGCCTCCCGTTGGAACAGAGACTTGTGGTAGCCTAAAAAGTGTTTTGGGACTCCCTCTGGTGTTTTTTGGGTAGATGAGAATTTATAAGCCAAAGAAGGGAGTCGGGAGGGGCACGAGAGAGGCACAAGCCATCAGGGCGCCCCCAGGCCATGCCCTGTTGGCTTGTGGGCCCCTCGTGAGGCCTCCAGCCTTTTTCTGATGCTCGTTAGTCTTCTTTTGGTCCAGAAAATATCACCAAAAAGTTTTAGGGCAATTGGACATCGTTTGATATGGAAAACCTGGGAATTTAAAAACACGCAGAAAACAACAACTATCACTAGGCACTGGGTGAATAGGTTAGTGCTCAAAAATAATATAAATTGGTAAATGAATACCCCAAAAGTATTCTAGAATGATAATAAATCAGCATGGAACAATCAAAAATTATAGATACATTGGGGACATATCACGGATCCTAGAACCCCAGGGGTTGTTTGACATGTACCAACCCACTAAGAGGACCATTTAAAAATGAACTTTTCACATCCATTTGTTGCAATTTGAAATTTTGATGAGAGGCATATGCAAGCAACATGTGAATATGTTCAAGGCGAGTAACAGGGGCAAAGGTTTCACCATAGTCAATACCCTCGACTTGGGAGTAGCATTGGGCCACCAATCTTGCCTTATTTCAAATGACAACACCATTTGCATCTTTCTTGTTCTTGAAGATCCATTTGGTTCCAATGACATTATGGTCCTTTGTCGGCCTTGGGACTAGTTGCTGCACTTTGTTTTTCTCAAAACTTTTGTGTTCATCATGCATGGCGTTCAACCAATCCATTTTCACAAGCGCCTCTTGTACCTTGAGGGGTCCAATACAAGAAAAAACATGTAATGCTCACAAAAGTTTGTTAATTGTTTACGAGTGGTTACCCTTTTACTCAAGCTCTCATAGACATTATACAAAACATGTTGATTATGTTTGAGTTTGGAGGCTACTTTGCGGTGCAACACTCCTAGTCTCCTCAAAGGAAGGTTGGGGACACCATTTACAACATCTTGAGCATCATCTTAATATTGCTCTTCATCTTGAGGTTGACCTTGATCTTGAGCTTTCTTGGAGTCATGAACTTGATCTTTGCCATCACTTGGTAATCACCATCATCATGAGGTTGATCTTGCCCTTGATCTTGTTCATTTGGTTGAGGGCCTTCACTTTGTTCTTAGGAAGATTGTGGGTCAAGTGTTGGTGAGGGTTCCACTTGTGTACAACATTGGCCTTCTTCTTTGGCCACAAGGGGTTCCTCAACGGGTAGGAAGTGTCCCACGCCCATTCTTCTTATGGCTCGGGGAGGAATTTCATCAGTTATATCGCAAAGTCCACTTTGCTCCACTTTGGAGCCATTATTTTCATCAAACTCCACGTTACGCGTATCCTCAATGAGTCTGATGTACTTGTTGATGATATGGTAAGCATGAGATTTTGTAGCAAAGCCAACAAATATGCCCTCATGAGCTCTATAATCAAATTTAGCTGAATGAGCTCACTTAATGAGAATGAAACACTTACACCCAAACACCTGAAAATACTGGAGGTTGGGCTTGTTACTGATGAGTATCTCATATGTTATCTTGTTCAAGCCTTTGCAGAGGTAGATTCGATTGAATTCATGACATGCTATGTTGATGGCCTTGGCCCAAAATTTGTTCAGAGATTTTGAATTATTCCATCATGGTCTTTGTTGCGTCCATCAACATCTCATTCTTCCCCGCCGATACACCATTTTATTGAGGGGTGTATGTTGCGGAGTATTGGTGCTTGATCCCCTCGTCACTCAAAAACTTGTCTAATGTGAAGTTCTTGAACTCGGAGCCATTGTCACTTCGAATCATCATATCTCTGCTTCATGTTGGCGTTGAGCTTCATTTGCAAAGTCAATGATGGTTTGTTGGGTTTCACCCTTTCTCTTGAAGAAATATACCCATGTGTATCTTGAGTAATCATCCACACTCACCAAGTAATGCTTTCTTCCTCCAAGACTATCAAAAGATGGAGGACTGAAGGGATCCATATGAAGGAGCTCTAAGGGCCTCTTTGAGTAAATAATAGTCATGGAGCGATGAGGCGTCTCATGAAGCATTCCTTTGATAGAAGAAGTGAAAGCATGATCTTTGGTAAAACTAAAATTTGTTAGTACACGTACATGGTCCCCCATTTAGGAGACTTTGCAAAGATCTCATATTGACATGGGTTAAATGGCAATGCCAAAGCCATCCCACATCAACTTTATCCATTAGACATGTTGTGGTCTTAGGGGGCTTCTTCGAGAAGTTAACCACATAGAGACCGTTCTCAACATATCGAACATAGGGGACTTTAAGAGTCCTGCTCCACTCGAGGGCCTTGGTATCCATATCAAAGAACATAGAAAAGCCCATGAGTGCAAGTTTACGAATGGAAAGTAAACTGTATTCAAGGGTATCGACAAGCATGACTTTCTGAATGGTTAACTCTGAGAGATAACCACCTTGCCAAGACCCCATACCTTGGAGATCTAAGCATCACCAAATTGGACTTGAGTGGCAAAATATGAGTTAGTTTGAATGTCCACTACCAAGTCCTTGCTTTTGGTCATATGATTTGTTGCCCCACTATCAAGCAACCATGAACCTCCTCCGGAAGCAAAGGCCTACATAAGATCAATGTTCTGTTTTAGGTACCCATTCTTGAATGGGTCCTTTGATATTAGTCACAAGGGTCTTAGGAACCCAAATAGACCATTCAATGTAATCGTAAGTAGAACCAACAAATTTGGCATAAACATGCCCATCACTAGCATGACATAAAACATTGGAGGGATTAAAATCCCGGCTTTGTTGGCATGAGTGGCATTGCCCCTTTTGGCCTTACCACCCATCGCATTGTTCTTCTTCTCCTTAGGAGCACCCTCTATGTCTTTGAAAAATGTTTCTTTAAAAGGGGTATATTGCTTTCTCTTGTCTTTCTTCTTGGATTGCTTCTTCTTTGACTCGGGCACAAACCGAAGTCCCTCTTTAGACACAACTTCCTTTTGATTGCTCAAAAGGTCGTTGAGGTTCTTCCCACATTGGATGCAAGTCACAATGCCCTTCTCGAGTTTCTCTTTCAACTTAGCATTTTTCTCCACAAGGTGCACATGCTCACAACATGGGTTAGAAGCACGAGTGTTATCAGTTAACACAAAATAAGGACAAGTAGCAATCTACTTTGTTAGCTTCACTTGGAGTTGATCATAAGAAGCTTTGAGGTTAGTGTGGAAACTCTTCAAGGCTTTATGAGCATTGTCGAGCAACCCAAACTCCTCATTGACTTCTTATGGCCAACCCAAAGTTCAACATTCTCGGATTTAAGCACACGAGCTATAACTTGAGCATAATGAAGATATTTCTTAAGACCGTCCAAGTCAACGTTGTGTGACTCCTCAAGAGGCAAACGAAGTCTTTCCTATTCTTCTAAAGCATGTGATCCGCGGTCATTGGCATAGTCAAGGCTATGCCCTTCCATCTTAGAGATGGTCTCCTCATGAGTCAATGACATCATTGGCCTCACCTAATTTTTCTAAGAGAGCAATGAAATGCTTCTAGGTTTCTCCCTTGAGTTTGCACATGAATTTATAAAAGGGAAGGTCATCACCCTCTTTCACCTTTTCATCCCCACGAGCCTTAGAAGAGGGAGTAGTGGAGATGGTAGTTTTGATGTTGGAGGTTACATTGTTGGAGGCTTTGGCCATTAGGCACTGGGCGACCGGGTGTGGTCCTCGTTGGGGGATACAAAAAGTGACATCAAGGTAGGAGGAGAGATGGCAATGACCATGGAGGCCGTTGCCATTCCTTCTCCACTTGCACCATCATCATCATCGGAGTTGTATTCTTCTTGCACCGTCAACCCCTTTGTAGGTACCTTCTTCATGAAGTTGTTCTTGTTGGGGAAGGACTTCAACTTGTCCTTGCGAATGAGCTTTCCTCCATTGTCTTGTCGTTTCTTGTAGGGGCAATCTACAATGCAGTGACTTACGTTACCACAATTGTAGCATGTCCTCAACCGTTGCTTTCCCTTGGATGCACTTGAGTTGATCTCGATAAGTTGTACTTGGTGTTCCTCTTGTTGCCCCAAAATTGCCTTGATGCAAAAGCCATGTTCTAATGGTAAGCTAAGAGAAAAACTTCTCCCTAGGTGGTTTTGGTAGTTAATAACTACATATCTTTCATTGGGCTAACGATTATATCAAGTATGTTTAAGAAATGTTCAATGAATGGATTGGCTAGGATTGCGAGGAGATTCCCTGGATCAAAGGAACATTAATTGGCAAAAGCCTCAAGACTCTACATTTTATATTTGTGTGAGAAATCACATCTTAAGTCCATAGGAAAGCCAATACTATTAAAAATGGATGATGTATCTATGATATCTGCTTGCTCAAGTGTTTAGCGATTAGCCACCAAAAACCCTCAAGAATTCTCCAACGATATATTATGTCAAATTCCCAAAAGTAAAATTTGGTGCCACCAACTTTCCACAATCGGTCCTACCGAGTTTTGCGTAGATATAACTCAAAGCCAAACCCTAGCAAGTCGGTGCAACCGGGATTCGCTTCGTTAACGTCGAAAATAGTGCCAAACCTGTTGCTCATTTGCATAAAATTGGAATTTGCGAGTTTTGCAAATCAGTCTCACCGAGTCTTGGTACTTCCTAGGTTAACCAAATCAATCTCACCAAGATTTTGTATATCAGTCTCACTGAAGAGCGAAAACTTAGGACATTTTGCACTAGTCGGTACAACCGAGTTTGCACTTCGGTTTCACAGAGTTCGGAAATAATATTGTGATGGTTGGATTTTGGATATGGTTATGTATAATCCTCCACCTCCCTCTCATTTGGAGAGAGAGAACTTAGAACAAGTAGACACTTCCACCACTTATTTTCTGAGAAAGAACCACCTACTCATGTGTTGAGATCAAGATATTCCACTCCAACCATATGAATCTCGATTTCTAGCCTCCACAAGTTGCTTTCCAGCCAATAATTTATTCTACCAAGACAATTTTTGTGAGAAAGTGATTGAGTGTTGAGGAGAATATCTTTTGAATAACAAGAGCAAGGAGTTCATCATCCATACCACATCCATTACCTTTTGGAGAGTGGTGTCTCCTAGATAGGTTAGGTGTCGCTTGGGAGCCTCCAAATTGTGTGGAGTTGAACCAAGAAGTTTGTAAGGGAAATGAGATTGCCTAATTTGTGAAGATCTACCCCGAGTGAGGCTAGTCCTTTGTGGACGTAAGCCATAGTGGTATAGACAAGGTTGCTTCTCCGTGGACACTTCGTGGGTGGAGCCCTTCGTGAACTAGCATAGTCGTTACCCTCTATGGGTTGAAGTCTCGATCAATGTGGACGTACGATAGCACCACCTATTGGAACCACGACAAAAACCTCCGTGTATTTAATGTGTTTTATCATCCTATCCCTACCCTTTACTTACACTTTCATGTCTGTACTTTCCGCTGCTATACTCGTAGACTTGCATGCGTAGGGTGTGCTTGACTTGGTAAAATTTCTAAAACTTACTAACCTATAAAATTGGGAAAAGGTTAAGTTTTTATTTCATCATATAGTCTTATCACCCCCCTCTAGACATACTTCAAATCCTACAAGTGGTTTTAGAGCCTTGGTCTCTATTTCATTGGTCTCACAATGTAGGAGAGTATGGCGTCTAGTAAGGGAAATTACCACCGTAGAGGTCCATATTTTCATGATACAAACTTTTTTAGTTGGAAGCATAAAATCAACAATGCATATACTTGGTAATAACCCCACCATTTGGGTTGCTGCTCGTGTTGGTTTGCAAGGTGAATTCTTTGAAGATGGCAAGCAACCGTATCATGAAGCAACTGTGGAAGAACTGAAGATGTTGCAATACAATGCTCAAGCATGCGACATACTATTCACTGCCTATGCCTCGAAGAGTTCAACAATATTATCCATCTTGAGAATGCAAAGGAAATTTGGGATACTTTGGTTGATATGCACGAAGGAACGGAATCCATCAGGGAATCTAAGTTTGATGTACTACAAAGTCAACTTGACAAGTTCAAGATGAAGGGTGATGAAGGAGTCGCGGAAATGTACTCTAGGCTTGCTCTCATCACAAATGAGATTGTTAGCTTGGGTAGTGAAGAGATGATCGACAAATTCGTCATCAAGAAGATTCTTGGAGCCTTGGATGGAAAGTATGATAACATGTGCATATTGATACAAATGATGCCAAACTACAAATATCTCAAGCCAACGAAAGTCTTTGGAAGGATAGTTGCGCATGGAATGTCACTCATGGACAAAGAAGAACTGCACAACAAGTTGAGCGGTGCATACAAAGCCACAAGTGAAACTCCTGGTACCTTAAGTGATAACCTTGTTACCAGTGAAGAGATAAGACTCATGGTCAGGAAATTCAACAAGCTCTACAAGATTAGAGGCAAAGTGAGAAGCTCAAGCTCAAGATATGAAGAGAAGCTTCCATATAATCACGACATAAATTGTTACAATTCTGGAAGACTCGAACACTTCTTGAATGAGTGCACGACCTCTCCAAAAGAAGAGAAGAGTGTCCTAGCGGAAGAAGCTCAATAGATTAGTCACCTCGAAGAGAGAGAATATCGTTATGAAGGAAGACCCTCTCGGAGAATCAAGGACTCGGAGAAGAAGGACAAGTACACCAAGATCTACACAAGAAGAAGACATCAAGCTCACGTTGGTGAATGGGTATCCGGCTCCGAATTCGACAAACAATCCTAGAGAAGTTACCACTCCAACTCCTACTATAGTGAAGATGAAGGTGTTTCCGGACTAGACTTGTTTCCTCCGACTCCTATGATTTATTTGATTCACAAAATGAAGGAATTCTAAGTGCATTCACGGCTAAATTCCCTGAAGGTATCACACCCCAAATACTTTGCCTTCGATAGTGATGAGGATGACTTACTAGTGGATGATGATTTGCTCTTTGATGAACTAGTAATGTTAGTAAAATGATCATGCTAGTGAAGATATGACGTGTGATTATTGTAAGTACAAGATTGAGCGTTTAACTAAAGAACTAAGCACTCTTAAGTTAGCTCATGAATCTACTCAAGAAGATCATAGAGATCTTTTAAGAACTCATGGGAAGTTACGCTTTGAGAAGCTAAATTTAGAGCAAGAGCATAAGTTTCTTAAAGCTATTAGTGAGGATCTTCGAAAGAATAGTTCTTCTTATCTTGCCAAATGATTAATATTGTCTAATGTTGTGACACAAGTTAAATCTAAGAAAAACAGTAACAAAGGCAAGAAAAGTTCTTCATATAGTAGTAACAATAAAATTATTAAATCTAATGGTGTCGCAAGCCACGGTCGAATTGATGTGGGTTCCCAAGAAGAAGAACTTGAAAAGTTCTTGAGGGGTGACTCCGCCAAATAAATTCACTCATTTTCAGCATTGGAAAGAACTATAATGCAATTAACTCCAACCTTATACAATAGTTCAAGGAGTCACAAATTCTCTCGTTGGTAAGGAAGGTACAATGTACTTAATGTATCAATGGACAGCATCACACATGTCCTTCACTCTATGTCCATAGGTATTCTAGTATTTGTTCCTTATGTGGGACTAACCCATATAGGTGAGAAGAATACAAAACAACAAGGATAGCTCCTAACTCAAGGTGTTCTGCATCAACAATGAGCATCCACTACTACAACACCTACATGAAATACACTATGACAAAACCCAAGGTTAGTTTGTCCCTCTTAGAGGGGTGTCACTGTTGGGGCATGTTGCATGGGAAACAAAACTTTTACTACACACACGCAAAACATATCCATGGTGATGATCATCTACGAGAGGGGAGACTGTATCTACATACCCTTGTAGACCACTAAGCGGAAGCGTACATAACGTGGTTGATGTAGTCGAACATCTTGGCGACCAAAATCACAGTCTGTCCTGCGATCTCATCTCGAACCGTCCCGCAATCCAATCACGATCCATCCCGATCTAGTGCCGAACGTACGGAACCTCCGCGTTCAACACACGTACAGCTCGATGACGATCTCCGCCTCATTGATCCAGCAAGAGAGATGAAGAGGTAGCAGAATTCTCCGACAACACGATTGCGTGGCGGAGATGGTGGTGGAGCTACTGCGGCACGGCTTTGCCGTACCGTACCGAACTAGCTACGAGGTGTCATAAAGTGGTGGAGGGAGAGAGGGATGCACCTTTGCTTGAGGTGCCAAAAGCCTCTCTCACCTCCACTATATATAGGATGGATGGGAGGGTTGGCTCCCTAGGGTTCGGCCGAGCCAAGAGGTGGAGGAGGAGTCCTCCTCTAATACAACTTGGAAGGAATCCTCCTTCCCAATTCGGTTTTGGCCCATCCTCCTTTCCTTTTTCTCCCTTGGCCGAAATAGCCTCTTTGGGCTGGCCACCAGCCCACTAAGGTCTGGTGCGTGACGCTTGGGGTTCTTTGGTTCTCTCCCGGGTGGGTGGCCCTTCCTAGTAGAACTCTGGAACCCATTCGTCACTCCCGGTACTTCACCAGTAATTCCCGAAAACCTTCCAGAAGCCTAGTGGATACTTCCTATATATCAATCTTTGTATCCGGACCATTCCGGAAATCCTCGTGACGTACGGGATCTCATCTCGGACTCCAAACAACCTTCAGTTACCAACATCAGTAATTCAACTATACTGAAACGTCACCGAACCTTAAGTGTGCAGACCCTGCGGTCTCAAGAATTATGCAGACATGACCTGAGACACTCTCTGGTCAATAACTAATAGCGCGATCTCGATGCCCATATTGGCTCCCACATATAAGCTATTAAGCATTACACACTGAACTATCACGTAGTCATCAAAAACGTGTATGTCCGATGTTCGCAACATCAAACGACGCTCAGGGTTTAGCACACCGAGCAGTGCATTAAGGACATAAGCCTTCTATGCAGAAATGAGGACAATCCTCGGTTTATGGACCTAGTCCGCATAATTCCTACTATCATCTTTCAACTAGTTTTCTCTAGGAACATACAAAAAACACTAGATCTACAATGCAAGCTACAACATAATTGGCGAAGACCTTTTGACTATGTTCATGATAATGAGTTTAATTAATCATATTACTTATGAACTCCCACTCAAATTGACATCCGTCTGGTTATTCGAGTTCTGCATGATCCAAATTCACTAACTCAAGTTCGATCATCACGTGAGTTGAGTTTAGCTTCAATGGTGAACATCTCCATGTTTATCATATCCACTATATGACTCATGCTCGACCTTTTGATCTCGTGTGCTCCGAGGCCATGTCTGTAGATGCTAGGCTCGTCAAGTTTAACCCGAGTGTTCCGCGTGTGCAACTGCTTTGCACCTGTTTTATGTGGACGTAGAGTCTATCACAACCGATCATCACGTGGTGTCACGAAACGACGAACTGTCGCAACGGTGCACAATCGGGGAGAACACAATTTTATCTTGAAATTTTAGTGAGGGACTGATACGTCTCCAACGTATCTATAATTTTTTATGGTTCCGTGCTATTATCTTGTCAACTTTGGATGTTTTGTATGCATTTTATATCTTTTTTGGGGCTAACCTATTAACTCAGTGCCAAGTGCCAGTTCCTGTTTTTTCCGTGTTTTTGACCTTTTTCAGAGGAGAATATTAAACAGAGTCCAAATGGAATAAAACTTGCGGGATGATTTTTTCCATAACAGAAGATACGCAGGGGACTTGAGAACCACGGTAGGAAACTTCTGGGGAGGCCACAAGCCCCCTAGCCGCGGCCTGGGGGGCGTCTGAAAATCTTGTGGACCCCACGTGGCTCCTTTGCCCTACCTCTATTGCCTATAAATTCTCTAAAAATCCAAATCCACCAAAGTGAGCCACGAAAATACTTTTCTGCCGCCGCAAGCTTCTGTCTCCGCAAGATCCCATTTGGGGCACGTTCTGGTGCACTGCCGGAGGGGGGATTCGGACACGGAGGGCTTCTTCATCAAAACCATCGCCTCTCCGATGATGCATGAGTAGTTCACCACAGACCTTCGGGTCCATAGCTAGTAGCTAGATGGCTTCTTCTCTCTCTTGGATCTTCAATACAAAGTTCTCCATGATCTTCATGCAGATCTATCTGATGTAATCTTCTTTTGCGGTGTGTTTGTCGAGATCCGATGAATTGTGGGTTTATGATCAGATTATGTATGAATCTTATTTGAATTTCCTCTGATCTCTTATATGCATGATTTCATATCCTTGTAAATCTCTTCGAGTTGTGGGTATCTTTGGCCAACTTGATCTATAATTCTTGCAATGGGAGAAGTGCTTGGTTTTGGGTTCATACCATGCGGTGACCTCACCCAGTGACAGAAGGGGTAGCGAGGCACGCATCGTGTTATTGCCATCAAGGGTAAAAAGATGGGGTTTATATCTATTGCATGAATTTATCCCTCTACATCATGTCATCTTGCTTAAGGCGTTACTCTGTTTGTTATGAACTCAATACACTAGATGCATGCTGGATAGCGGTCGATGTGTGGAGTAATAGTAGTAGATGCAAAAAGTATCAGTCTACTTGTCTCAGACGTGATGCCTATATGTATGATCATTAACTTAGATGTGGTCTTGACTTTGCGCGGTTCTATCAATTGCTCGACAGTAATTCGTTCACCCAACGTAATATTTGCTATCATCAGAGAAGCCTCTAGCGAACACTATGGCCCCCGGGTCTACTTCACATCATATTTTCAGCTCTACATTTTTACTTTGTTGCACTTTCCACCTTCAGATATCACCTTGCAATCAATCGTGAAGGATTGACAACCCCTTCGTAGCGTTGGGTGCAAGTTTGCAGTTTTTGCGCACATACTTTGGAGACTTGCCTTGATACTCCTACTGGATTGATACCTTGGTTCTCAAACTGAGGGAAATACTTACTACTACCATGTTGCATCACCCTTCCTCTTCAAGGGAAAAACCAACGCAAGCTCAAGAGGTAGCAAGAAGAATTTCTGGCGCCGTTGCGAGGGAGTATCAAGTCAAGAATAGTCTCCCTTCAACGTGTCAATTTCTGGCACCGGGGATTATTCTAAGTAAAGCTTATCCAAGTAACTATCGCAAACTCATCTCTTGCATTTACTTTTTTTGCTTCTCGTTTTCCTCTTCCCCACTTATGAAAAACAAAAAATTACAAAAATATTTTCCTTTTTCGTTTGCCCTTTTCTTTCGCTTGCTTTTTGTTTGCTTGTGTGGGATAGTCTACCTATCCTTAATTTCAAACAAATTGAGGGAGAAAACTTAAGGGATGCTTGGTATAGGATTTGCAATGCTCACAATAGATCTACTCGTAAGCAATCTACTACCGTCCTACTTCGCAGCTTTTATGTGGGTATTTCCCCTTGGAATAGGTATGTTCTTGACACCATCGTAGGTGGAAATTTCTTGGATAGACATACCGTTGATTCTTACGGTGCCTTAATAAATTTAATTGTCTCACCCCCACTCATGGTTAATGGAACTACCTTAACTTTGGAACATGTGATGCGTAGGCTGGATATCATTGAAAATGAAGTTGCTACAATTGAACTCATTGAAAATTTGGATAAAAAGATCCACAATCAAATCACTCAGTATGGATCCAAGGTGGGAATGACATTGAAAAATTTAAAGGAGAGGGAACCCACAGTTAACGAAAAACTAGGTCACGATTCCGCTAGAATTGTCAAACTAGAGGATGTTATAACCAACTTGGGTTCTGCTTTTGCCGCTGTGCAGAACACTCCAAATTTTGCCCACAATAAGGCCACCAAGTCTGTTTTTGTTCCTAAAAACAGTTATGAACCATCTAGTAAGAGAGATGAAGGTCTTAAGATGATGAGTGTTCAGCCTACCTATGGTTTGAGCACCAAAGACGACGATACGTGATTCTATCGCCTTATGCGTAGCTAAGGGCGTTAAACAATAGCGCTTGTTGGGAGGCAACCCAATGAATTTATCTCTGCTTTTTTCTTTCTGTTTTGTTGTGTCCACACCATCATAATTCTGTTATGATTGTGTTTTTTGTGTTTGTGCCAAGTAAAACCTTTATGACTAGTATTGGTGATGGTTGTTTGATCTTGCTGAAAAAGACAGAAACTTTACGCTCATGAAATTATTTTTCATTCCTATCCAGAAAGAGATTTTGAGTTGATTCTTTTTGCTGCTGGTTGATATGCCAATTACCCAAATTTTCATAATTTTTCAGAATTTTTGAGTTACCATAAGTATACGAAGTATACAGATTGCTACAGACTGGTCTATTTTTGATAGATTCTGTTGTTGTGTTGATTGCTTATTTTGATGAAACTATGGATAATATCTGGGGTACTAGCCATGGAAAAGTGAGAATACAGTAATCTAACACCAATATAAATAGAAATCAAGTTTTCTACAGTACCTAAAGAGTTGGTAGTTTGTTTTCTTGTGCTAATGATATCACGAGTTTCTGTTTAGGTTTTGTGTTGTGAAGTTTTCAAGTTTTGGGTGATGTTCTCATGGACAATGGAATAAGGAGTGGAAAGTGCTCAAGCTTGGGGATGCCCAAGGCATCCCAAGCCAAATTCAAGGACACCAAAAAGCCTAAGCTTGGGGATGCCCCAGGAAGGCATCCCCTCTTTCGTCTTCAATCCATCGGTAACGTTACTTGGAGCTATATTTTTATTAACCACATGATATGTGTTTTGCTTGGAGCATCGTGTATTATAGGAGTCTTTTCTTTTCGTTGTGTCACAGTCATCCTTGTAGCACACCTTTTTGAGAGAGACATGCACTCATCGTGAATTTGCTAGAATACTCATTGAGCTTCACTTATATCTTATCAGTTAGGCAATTTAGCTCGCGTGTGCTTCACTTCTATCTTTTGAGCTAGATAACTTTGCTCTATTGCTTCACTTAGATCTTTTTAGGGCACGGTGGTGTCATATTTTGGAGAAATAAAAACTCTCGATCTTCACTTATATCTTTTTGAGAGTGCTCTCTCTGAGTAACTTGGTAGTTGGCGTGTGCCATGAAAGTAGTCCTAAAGATGATAGTCATCCAAAGAGGAT
The DNA here is from genome assembly GCF_904849725.1 of Hordeum vulgare subsp. vulgare. Classification (NCBI taxonomy): domain Eukaryota; kingdom Viridiplantae; phylum Streptophyta; class Magnoliopsida; order Poales; family Poaceae; genus Hordeum; species Hordeum vulgare. The sequence continues at coordinate 246,419,077 of NC_058520.1, read as the reverse complement.
ATAATAAAACTTCCATATTCATGTGCATTGATTAGTAAAGAGAAGTTTGATTCCTCTCAATTAGTTTTGAGACATGGATATGGTAATATTAGAGTTATGTTAGTAGGGTGTTGTGAATCTACAAATACTTGTGTTGAAGTAATTGATTCACGTAACATGCACGTATGGTGAACCGCTATGTTAGGAAGTAGGAGCATAATTGATTTATTGATTGTCATCCTTTGTGTGGCGGTCGAGATCGCACGATGGTTAACACATAACAACCCTTCCCCTAGGAGTATGTGTTTGGCACTTTGTTTCGATTACTAATAAAACTTTCGCAATAAGTATATGAGTTCTTCATGACTAATGTGAGTCCATGGTATAGATGCACTTTCACCTTCCACCCTTGCTAGCCTCTCTAGTGTCGCGCAACTTTCGCCGATGCACAAAACTACCATATATCTTGCTCAAAACAGCCACCATACCTACCTATCATGGCCTTTTCATAGCCATTCCAAGATATATTGTCATGCAACTCCCACCGTTCCGTCTCATGACTTGTGTCGTCACTTTCATATTGCCATTGCATGAACATAAGATAGCTAGCGAGATGTTTCATTGGCATACGCTAAGCTAGATCGTTGCACATCCCGGTACACTACCGGAGGCATTTCCTATAGAGTCATCATTGCTCTAACTATTGAGTTGTGAGTAAATAGAAGTGTGATGATCATCATTATTAGAGCATTGTCCCATGTGAGGAAATAAAAAAAAAGAGGCCAAAGATGCCCACCAAAAAAATGAAAAGAGCCCAAACAAAAAAAGAGAGAAGGGACAATGCTACTATCTTTTTCCACACTAATGCTTCACAATAGCACCATGTTCTTCATGATTGAGCGTCTCTTGTTTTGTCACCACCATATACTAGTGGGAATCTTCATTATATAACTTGGCTTGTATATTCCAATGATGGGCTTCCTCAAAATTTCCCTAGGTCTTCGTGAGCAAGCAAGTTGGATGCACACCCACTAGTTCTCCTTTTGAGCTTTCCCACACTTATAGCTCTAAGTGCATCCGTTGAATGGTAATCCCTACTCATTCAAATTGATATCTATTGATGGGCATCTCCATAGCCCGTTGATACGCTGAGCCAATGTGACCATCTCCCCCTTTTTGCCTCACAACCTCCACCACACTCTATTCCACCTATACTGCTATATCCACGGCTCACGCTCATACATTGCGTGAGAGTTGAAAAAGTTTTGAGAAAGTAAGAGTGCGAAAACAATTACTTGGCCAATACCGAGGTTGTGCATGATTTAAATTCGTTGTGTGGGGATGATGGAGCATAGCCAGACAATATGATTTTGTAGGGATAACTTTCTTTGCCCTTGTTATTTCAAAAGTTCATGATTACCTTCCTAGTTTGCTTGAAGTATTATTGTCTTCATGTCAATAGAAAACTATTGTTTTGAATCTTACGGATCTGAACATTCATGTCACATGAAAGAAGTTGCAAAGGACAAATATGTTAAGTAGCATTCCACATCAAAAATTCAGTCTTTATCACTTCCCTACTCGAGGACGAGCACGAGTTAAGCTTGGGGATGCTTGATACGTCTCCAACGTATCTATAATTTTTTATGGTTCCATGTTATTATCTTGTCAACTTTGGATGTTTTGTATGAATTTTATATCTTTTTTGGGACTAACCTATTAACTCAGTCCCAAGTGCAAGTTCCTGTTTTTTCCTTGTCTTTGACCTTTTTCACGGGAGAATATTAAACGGAGTCAAAACCGAATAAAACCTGCAGGATGATTTTTTCCATAAGAGAAGATACGCAGGGGACTTGAGAACCAAGGCAAGAGACTTCGGGGGAGGTCACAAGCCCCCTAGCCGCGGCCTAGGGGCACGCCTGGCAGGCTTGTGGGCCCCATGTGGCTCCTTTGCCCTACCTCTTCCGCCTATAAATTATCTAAAAATCCAAAACCACCAGAGAGAGCCATGAAAATACTTTTCCACCGCCTCAATCTTCTGTCACCGCAAGATCCCATCTGGGGCACATTCTGGTGCCCTGCCGGAGGGGGATTCGAACACGGAGGGCTTCTTCATCAACACCATTGCGTCTCCGATGATGCGTGAGTAGTTCACCACAGACCTTCGGGTCCATAGCTAGTAGCTAGATGGCTTCTTCTCTCTCTTGGATCATCAATACAAAGTTCTCCATGATCTTCATGCAGATCTATCCGATGTAATCTTCTTTTGCAGTGTGTTTGTCGAGATCCGATGAATTGTGGATTTATGATCAGATTATCTATGAATCTTATTTGATTTTTCTCTGGTCTCTTATATGCATGATTTCATATCCTTGTAATTCTCTTCGAGTTGTGGGTTTTGTTTGGCCAACTTGATCTATAATTATTGCAATGGGAGAAGTGCTTGGTTTTGGGTTCATACCGTGCGGTGACCTCACCAAGTGACAGAAGGGGTAGTGAGGCACACATCATGTTGTTGCCATCATGGGTAAAAAGATGGGTTTTATATCTATTGCATGAATTTATCCCTCTACATCATGTCATCTTGCTTAAGGCGTTACTCTGTTTGTTATGAACTCAATACACTAGATGCATGCTGGATAGCTGTCGACGTATGGAGTAATAGTAGTAGATGCAGAAAGTATCAGTCTACTTGTCTCGGACGTGATGCCTATATGTATGATCATTGCCTTAGATATTGTCATGACTTTGCGCGGTTCTATCTATTGCTCAATAGTAATTCGTTCACCCACCGAAATATTTGTTATCATGAGAGAAGCCTCTAGTGAACACTATGGCCCCCGGGTCTACTTCACATCATATTTTCAGCTCTACACTTTTACTTTGTTGCACTTTCCACCTTCACATCTCACCTTGCAATCAATCGTGAAGGGATTGACAACCCCTTTGTAGCGTTGGGTGCAAGTTTGCTGTTTTGGTGTAGGTACTTTGGAGACTTGCCTTGATACTCCTACTGGATTCATACCTTGGTTCTCAAACTGAGGGAAATACTTACTGCTACTGTGCTACATCACCCTTTCCTCTTCAAGGGAAAAACCAACGCAAGCTCAAGAGGTAGCAGGGACCACCTTATAATGCTACCATCGTCCTAAGCAAAACAAGGTGCATAAAAGGATTAACATCACATGCAAATCATAAGTGACATGAGATGGCCATGAACTTGTGCTTCTTTATCTCCATCACCAAAGCATCGACATGATCTCCATCGTCACCGGCACCACACCATGATCTTCATCATTGTGATGCCATCGAGGTTGTCGTGCTAACTATGTTGTTACTACTAAAGCTACTACTAGCGATAAAGCAAAGCATCTGCAAGCGCAAACTAACCCTATGGCTCTTGTTGTTTGTTGTAGCATCGATGTGCAAGTTGATATTTAACTACTACAACATGATCATCTCATACATCCAATATATCATATCATGTCTTTGGCCATATCACATCACATGCATACACTAGAAAAACAAATTAGACGTTCTCTAATTTGTTGTTGCAAATTTTACATGGCTGATATGGGTATCTTGTATGATCGCATCTTACTTATGCAAAACCACAATGGTGATATGCAAGTTGTTATTTAACCTTCTCCAAGGACTACCTCGGTCAAATCCGATTAAACTAAAGTTGGAGAAACAGACACCCGCCAGTCATCTTTATGCAACAAGTTGCATGTTAGTCGATGAAACCGGTCTCTCCTAAGCGTACGAGTAAAGTTGGTCCGGTCCGCTTCACCCAACAATACTGTCGAATCAAAAAAAGACTAAAGACGGCATCAAATTGAATATCAACGCTAACAAACTCCTTTGTATTCTACTCGAGATATCATCTACGCATAAACCTGGCTCTGATACCCTTGTAAATCTTTGGGGAACGTTGCATGGGAAACAAAAAAATTCCGAAACAAAACTTTTCCTACACATAAACCTGGCTCTGGTACTCGAGATATCATCTACACATAAAGACTAAAGTGTAATGTTGGGGAACGTTGCATGGAAAAAAAATCCTACGCACACGCAAAACCAATCCATGGTGATGATCATCTACGAGAGGGGAGAGTGAATCTACATACCCTTGTAGATCGCTAAGCGGAAGCGTATACAACGCGGTTGATGTAGTCGAACATCTTCGCGATCCAAATCTCACTCCGTCCCGCGATCTCGTCGCGAACCGTCCTACGATCCATCCTGATCTAGTGCCGAAAGGACGGCACCTCCGCGTTCAGCACACGTCCAGCACAATGACGACCTCCACCTTCTTGATCCAGCAAGAGAGACGAAGAGGTAGCTAAGTTCTTCGGCAGCATGATGGCGTGGCAGCAATGATGGTGGAGCTACTCCGACAGGGCTTCGCCTTACCATACGGAACTAGCTATAGGGTGTCACGAAGTGGTGGAGGTATGGTCTCCAAGTGAACTATCACAAATCTGCTCTGCTACCCATCAACATTGCTCAAGGGCAACTCCAAATGCTAGTTGACTCTATTGGTTGCAAGGTCGGTTCCTTGCCCTTCACATATCTTGGCTTGCCTGTAGGAACAACCAAACCAAGGATCATTGATCTCATGCCCTTAGTGTTTAATATGGAATGAAGGCTCACTACTAGTTCCTCCTTCCTGGCTCAGGGAGCTCGTTTACAATATTTGAATTCAGCTCTGTCCTCGGTCCTATCTTCTTCCTCCGCAGCTTATATATTCCTCCAGGGATTCTCAAATAGCTCGAAAGGATCCAACGACAATGTCTATGGAGAAAGAATGGTCAGGATCATGCCCCCTCTCTTGCTGCCTAGGATCTTGTGTGCAGACCTAAGATGAAAGGTGGTCTAGGGATCATGAATCTTGCTATCCAGAATGAAGCCCTTTTGCTCAAACATGTGGTCAAATTCCTAAATAAAGCTGATATACCCTGGGTCAAGCTAATTTGGAACACATATTACCACAACACAGATCCAGAGGGTACTTCACTTTGTGGATCTTTTTGGTGGAAGGACATCTACAAGAGACTGGATAATTTCAGAGCTGTTACATATGTTCAACCCAACAGAGGTGATACCTTTCTGTTCTGGTCCGATTCCTGGTTGATTGGGAATTCTACCAGGCCTCTGGCTTCTACGTTTCAGAGGCTGTTCTCCTTTGTCATTGACACTTTTTGCACTGCTGAAGAAGTCTTCCATGCATTTCAAGAGAACAGTATGCTATCCATGTTCCACTTGCCTCTCTCTGAACAGGCCTATCAAGAATTAGGTGCTGTCAACACTCTACTCCAGGACCTTGCTATAAACCCTACTGCTACTGATATCTAGCTCTGGAGTAAAGATTCCAAGGCTTACTCTGCCAAGAAATATTATAGCCATATCCATCTGCCCATCATGCCAAACCCCTTTCTCAGTTGGATCTGGAAGAGTTGCTGTACCATGAAAATCAAGATGTTTGCCTGGTTGCTCATCATGGACAGAATCAACACTCAGGATATGATGGAGAGGTGCCACTGGAAAGTATCTAATTCAAATCTATGTGTTCTATGCCATGCCAGGATCAAAGAAGATAGAGATCATCTGTTTTTCAACTGTCTTTTCAGTACCAGGGTCTGGAATTACCTTCAGATATCATGGCAGGGACACTCTATGTGGACTACTTCTTTAGCTGCAAGAAGAGACTTTCAACAACCCTTCTTCCCTGAAGTAGTGTTCACTGCTTGTTGGAACATCTGGACTGTGAGAAATGCGAAGGTTTTCAACCATCAGCAACCCAAGTTTAGAAAATGGAGGTCTAGTTTTATTCATGATATTTCCCTTTTAGCTCACAGGATTAAACCTAGTTTTAGGGATGATCTCCTTAAATGGATTTCATTTTTACCTCCTTAAGGTTTGTATCTCAACCCCCCTCTATTCTTTTGTACATTCTTTTCCTCTCTTGTACATACAACCTCTTTTTATGGGAATAAAAGAAAAGGTTGTGGGGTGATTCCCTACAGTAGCCGGTCAAAAAAAGGTGGAGGGAGAGAGGGTTGCGCCTTGGCTTGAGCTGCCAAAATCCTCTCCCACCTCCACTATATATAGGAGGGAGGAGAGGGGTGGCGCCCTAGGGCAAGGCCCTAGGGTTCGGCCGAGCCAAGAGGTGGAGGAGGAGTCCTCCTCCAATACAAATTGGAAGGAGTACTCCTTCCCAATTCGGTATTTGCTCTTCCATCAAGTCTTCCTCCAATACGTTCGGGATCTAATATGGGACTCTGAACAACCTTCGGTTACCAACATCAATAATTCAACTATATCAAAACGTCATAGAACCTCAAGTTTGCACACCCCGCGAGTTCGAGAATTATGCAGACATGACCTCAGACACTCTCTAGTCAATAACCAATAAAGGAATCTAGATGCCCATATTGTATCCTACATATTCTACGAAGATGTTCATCGGTTGAACCTCTATGTCAAGGATTAAGTTAATCCCGTATGCTATTCCCTTTCTCCACTGGTATTTTACTTGCCCGGGATTCGATCGTTGATATCTCCATACCTAGTTCAATCTCGTTACCGACAAGTCTCTTTACTCGTTCCGTAATACAAGATCCAATGACTAACTCCTTAGTCACATTGCTTGCAAGGCTTATTGCGATGTTGTATTATCGGGTGGGCCTCGAGATACCTCTCCGTCACACGGAGTGACAAATCACAATAATGATCCACGCCAACCCAACAGACACCTTCGGAGATACCTGCAGAGCACCTTTATAGTCACCCTTTTATGTTGCGACGTTTGATACAAATAAGGTATTCCTCCGGTGTCGGGGAGTTGCATGATCTCATGGTCATACGAATAGATACATTGACATGAAGAAAACTTTAGCAATAAACTGGCACAATCATATGCTATGTTTATAGTTTGGGTCTTGTCCATCATATCATTCTCCTAATGATGTGGTCCCGTTATCAAGTGACAACACTTGTCTATGGCCAAAAAACCTTGACCATATTTGAGCAGCGAGCTAGTCAACTAGAGGCTCACTAGGGATAGTGTGTTGTCTATGTATCCACACATGTATTTGAGTTTCCAATCAATACAATTCTAGCATGGATAATAAACGATTATTATGAACAAGGAAATATAATAATAACCAATTAATATTGCCTATAGGGTATATTTCCAACAGTCACAACAAGGGGGAGATTTACTCTAACACTTAATTTAAAGCATCGCACAAGGTATGCACACATTAAAAGCTTTATGTAAAAGTGGCAACCCTAGTTGTGCTTAAACGATGAGTATGACCTATGATCAAGTATTCTTGCTTGGCTCTTAAGTCAATACTCTCATATATATATGACTCCGTCATCGCCAAAGTGCTTGGTAGATACTAGTGTGGTTATGCATGTTTGACATATTTTATTTGACATCTTATTGTGTGATCATGTTGGTATGCATATTTTTCTCCATTCGGGGACATGCAATTGTTGTTATATTTGGCATTTATTTTTCTAACCAATTGGACGTACAAGAATGCCTAGGTACCCCTTCTAGCTATCTACGCTTTCTCATCTCAAATTCTATTTTTGCTTCATCACAAAATTTGAGAAAGCAGTTTTCGAACCCTCCGTGTGAGGAGCACTCGCAGCTACCAATTTGACAAGGGCTGACTTCCAAAACCTCCCAAGTGTCTTTCGGTGTAACCAATTATCCAAACTCGTTTCCACCGAAGCACCAGGGTTGATCTGGTTTTCAACCTTGGTACTACCGATCTAGAAATCTCAGCGTCGCTGAGTTGTTCTGTCTTCAGGTAGTTATGCATCTTGATGGAACCGATATATATACATACATACATACATACACACACACACACACACATATATATATATATATATACAAACACCCCCTAAGAGTCTTATTCTACACACAAACCTCTTATTCTGCAAAGACCCACCACATCACCACCACACCTCCCGTCCTCGCAAGATTCAGCACTGGCGCCGGATTGACACAACCGCCGCCCCTCGCCACCCCGCCTTCTTCCGTGGCGGCGGCCTAGGGCCCCCGCCGCCTCTCCCCTCCCTGCATTCTTCCGCAACAGCGGCCTGGGGGAGCCTCCGCACCTCCGTCCCCTCCTTCTTCTGTGGAGCGGCCTGGCAGCGCTGCCGCCCCTCCCCTCCCGACCTTCTACCACGGCAGCGGCCTGGGGGCATCGCTTCACCTCCCCTCTCGGCCTTCTCCGATGCCGACAGCATGGGGGCGATGCCGCCGTACCCCTACTGGCCTTCCGATGCGGAGGCGGCGGCCTCAGATCGCAGCCGCCTCTCCCCTCCAGCCCTTCTCCCGCGGCGGCGGCCTGTTTCCTCTCGCATACCGGAGACATCGGTGCCGATCTCCTCCAGGCCTTCTTCCACGTTGTTGCGAATTGCAGCTCCAGTTAAGTGCACTTCATCAGATGTGGATTGGTGCTGCGTTGACGTAGCACCAATTCGGCAAAGGAGAACTATGCGCAAGGTTCGCTCATCCACCGCAGCTCCCTGGATGAAGGTTGCGACAACCTACAACACAAATCCTCCGTCTCCACTAATGGTGAGCAACGTCAGAAATGCTCACAAACTCTTGAAGGGCAAGCGAACTACACGAGTGAACACAAGTGTACTACAAACGGCCGTGAATGAATCTCTGCAACACGAGGTAGGTAGTGCGGTTACTTCAATTTAACCTTGTGGATGATGCAGTACACGTGCATTCCTTCGCAATGCCTTATAAAAAAATGCAGTTCCTACGACTCAGTTCATTCTGCCTCACGATGGAGTTGCTCGATTATGTAGTAGGGTTATGTAGGTTCACTATTCAAAACAAAGCAGTGTGGTTACTTAAGATCACCATTCTGGATGATGCAGTGTGCGTGCATTAGTTCATAGTGCCTTATAAACAAAAATGCAGTCCCTACGATTCACTTCTTTCTGCCTAACAATGCAGTACGACTATGTAGGTTCACTATTCAAAACAAAAGCAGTATGGTTACTTAAGTTCGCCATGCTAGATGATGCAGTGCTAGTGCATTAGTTCGTAGTGCCCTTTTAAATAAAACTTAGTTCCTATGATTCAGTTTGTTCTACCTAACAACGGAGCTCGACCGTTTTTGTGCAGGAAATGACGTTCACAAGAAACAAAGTGCCACACATACTTGACACCCCAGGGACCATCCAGAAACAAAGTGCAGGAAATTATGTTGGCTGCATTACGCCTGAGGTACCTCGAGGATTATTCATGAAAACAAACAGGGTGCAGTACTCCCCGGGAGAACATTTATTCCAGGAAGAAGAGGCACACGAAGATGGCGACGATGTTACCATCATGTGGGAGGGCGCACACCGACAGAATGATGAAGATGATGAAGATGAAGATGAGCCCATAACAATTCTCGAACCAGAGTACAAACACGAGTTCACTACATTTGGACAACATGTCCGAACAGACAACGATGATGTTGTTGACCATGACGATATAGAAGACGATCATTGCAATCATGTGTCACCGCTCGAGCAATTTCAAATGAATCCATTGAGACATCACAACCACACTAGATTACCACCGTGTCCACGTGCTGCAGCCCAAAACAGAGCTCAAAGTCCACCCGCTGCACCCCAAAACAGAGCTCAGCGTCCACCTGTTGCAACCCAAAACAGAGTTCAACGTCCACCTGCTTCACCCCAAAACAGAGCTCGCCATCCACCTGCTACACCAAAAAATGTAGCTATGAATGCACCTGTTGCTGCTGAAAGAAGTGCAACACTGCAAGCAACAAGGCTGCCTCGGTCAGAATTCAACGGGAGGTACAAGTTGTCCTCACTACTGCCACCACGAGATCCTCAACTACACATATCTGCTATAACCCCACCAGGTCCAATACAACCAGGTAAGATGCAAACACCAATGGATGAACGACATTACACACATGTAAGTTCATGTCCTGAAAAAAATAGTTGTAGTACATTGTGACAACATTGCAGTGCACACTCACATTTAATATGAAGTTTTGGCTAGCGTCTAATATAGTCGACTCTTCTGAAAACTTAGTAACATTATAGTGCTTTATTAACTCGTATGCAATCCTTGTATTTTAACAGAACAATGCACTTTTTCTCATAGAGAAATGCAAAAATTTATGGAGGATAAAAAGATGCCGTCAACACTCATATCTCCTGTTGGAATGAAGTTCACCTCGTACGACAGTGCATGGGACTTCCACAACACTTATGCATGATATGTAGGGTTGGGCACACGCAAGAAGTCAAAACACAAGACAAATGCCTACGTTGTCTACTCAATAGAAGGCACACACAAGCAAAGCGTGGTAGATTATGACCGAAAACATGACAAGAAATCCAAAAGGCCTGGTTGCAAAGCAGGGATTAGAATAAAAAAGAGGAAGAATGAGACTTTTGGGTAGAAAGGGTTGAGCTCAACCACAATCACAAGATGCTAGAAAGCCCCGGCATGATTTCGCACATGCACACACACAAGAGAGACGATCCCTTGATTAACCAGTTGGTGAAGGACATGCAGCTGGACAACCACATGCACAGACAAATGATGGCAACGCTGTCGCGTTTGTCTGGCGGTCGGCAGTTCATGGGGCAGATTAGCCATGACTGGGTGAACAAGTAAGAAGAAGACAGAAACATATTGCTTCAGCATTCTGTTAGGTAATTAATTCCCATTTTATAAGATGAGTTGCATTGCCTTTGAAATGTAGGAAACAGAAGTTTGCAAGGGAAGAGTCTGAAGAAGACGTCAAGAATCTTTTGGAATTCTTCAAGAAGATGAAGAAGACCAACCCAAAATTCTTCTATGATTACAATGTGGATGCCGATAAACGTGTGAAAAACATCTTCTGGTGAAACGCAAGCTGCAGAGGATCGTTTGAAGATTTCGGAGACTGCGTTACATTTGACACAACTTATAAAACTAATAAATTCCACAGGCCACTAGGAGTCTGCGTGGGAGTGAACCATCATCTGCAGAGCACCATATTCATTGTTGTCCTTGTGCGAGATGAAATGATACCATTGTTCGAGTGGGTTTTCAAAACATTCTTGAGATGTATGGAGTACAAGCGACCAATCTGCATGCTCACAGGTACAAAATACAAAACACCTGTATACTTACATTTCTTTTGGTAAACTTCTATTTCTTCCGTCTTGCTCACAGGTAAAAAACACTACTAGTGCCTCTCAGACCGGTGTTCTTCGATGGCGGAAGCAATGAAAACTCGCTTCCCTGGTACATTACATAAGTTTTGTCGGTGGCACATTATTAAGAAGTACAAAGAGCACCTCGCCTTGTTGTATAAGGCGGGCGAGAGATTCAAGGATGAACTCACTACCGTGCTGAACCACCCACTAATGCCGTAAGAATTTGAAAGGGCATGGAAGGACCTAATACAGAAATATAACTTGCAAGACGAAGAAGTGATGAATTCACTTTGGGATGACATACACGAGTGGATCCCAGCTTATTACAAGGAAATTTTCTATGCTCGGATGAGTTCCACGAAGAGAAGCGAAAGCATGATCCATATATTGAAGAAAAGCTTCGTCAGAGAAAAGCATGATCTACACTTGTTTGCTCAGCAGGTGGACAATTGCATTCAAGCCAGGAGGGCCGTCGAGCATGAAGAGACAGTTGAAAATGAGATAAAATAAAATTTCCATAAAAACTACTAAATAACTAGAAAAACAAACAATATTTTATGTTCTCTGATTCATAACTCTGTATTTTTGCTTATCATGCAGTCAGAGGTGAAGACAACGACCCAGTTTGGGTTCGAAGTTCAGCTATCGAAAGTGTACACTAGGGCAGTTTTTGTAGATTTCAAAGAAACACTCTACCGCAACACTGCATTCGGAGCAGAATAGTTTGCTGAGAACCCAACAAAATACCTCGTTCACCACTACAACAGGTTGGGTGCATTTGATTGGGCAAGGCCTGAATTCGAAGTGGTCGCCGATGAAAAACTGGTGTCTACGAATGTGAATTAAAACTCTCGACACACACACGTGCAACTCGCTAGCACAAAAAATCCTAATTTCTGAAAGTTATGTATGAAGCTCACTTACTGAAAAGATTGCATATTACGCACTTTTGCATTGATGTCCAATTCTAGAAAAATGAACCAATATAAAAAACACATGTTTACTAACTTCATGCAGTTCACTTGCAAAACAAAGAAAACATGTGTTGTCTGCAGGGCTCTTTTGCGTACATGTGGTATGCACGCTTCATCAGCTGAGAGTAGACAGGATTCCGGAGACGTACTTATTGAAAAGATACACGAGGAATGCAAGATCATATCCAACGTTTGACATAAGAGACTATGAAAAAACAGCGCCAGATGGGAGTTCATCGTTCTACCGTAGAAGATTGTTGTTCGAAACAGCAATGGCCCTAGAAAAAGAGGGACGAGGTCTGACGCGAGGTACCATAGGGAGATGTCTGGTATGAGGTCACTAATCGAGGAAGTTGATGCTCTCAATGAAGAAGAAGAAGCAGCAACCAAAAATAAACTAGCAGACAATTCGAAGCTTGACAACAATACCAATCAAGAAGAAGATGCTGAACACGGCGCTGCTCGTGCAATAAAACAGGAAACAATTCTTCCACCACTTGTTTCAAACACGAGAGGGAGGAAGAAAAAAGGCGATGCAACTAAAAAAAGGCTGCCCGCAAGGAGGAAAAATGATGACAAAAACAGTAAGCCATAACCTAGCTCGACATTGATGGTCAGCCACTAGGACCAAGAAAGTGCAAGCCGTGTAATACAATCAACGGCCATAATTCTAGGCCATGTAAGATAATGCATGGACAAGAAAACCATGCTCGTGGCGATGCACAATCAAACATTGAGGACACTGACAAATGGAAAAAACCGAGACTTTGCAGTGTGTGCAAGAAGAGAGACAAACACAGTGCAGGAACCTGCCTCGATAGAACAATAAAAAAATAGGAAGACGAAGAAGATGAATTCACAGTGGAAGATGGTGGTACAACTTAAGAAGAAGTGGTGGCTTACAAAGAAGCAGATGAAGCAGGGGAGGAGGAAGAAGAAGAGAGTGAAGAGGACAACGAACATGAAGAAACAATGCCCACCAGACCACCAAACAAGAAACAGAAAATAGAAGGGGATGCTATTGTACGGAAACTAAGAACGACACAACAAAAAAAAACAAGACAGGAGCACAAAAGGATGTAGTTCACAGTGCTGCAAAAAAATCGCCAACAACTAGAACGCGAGGAGAACAGATGATTGCAGTTCATAGTGTTGGAATACAAAAATAGCCGTCAACAACGAGGCAGGGGTTACAAACAAAATGATTAAAAGACCGGAAGCAGCAACACCACCACAGAAAGCAAGAAAAACTGCTACATTGAACGCAATCCAGTCACCGCGAAGAAGCAACAGGTCTGTAAGACTTTTATCGTGAGTTCTTCCACTAAACCATTGGAGAGAAATGATGTATGCAGAAAACCATATATTGTAGCAGTATGGGCCAAGCATTGACGCACTTTCATCCACAAAAAACATAAAAAACACTGCAGTTACCTCATATAAAACACAAAAATTCTAACATATATGCCAATAGGTTCAGATCACAAACAATACTTATTACAAATCGTATTAACAAAGATGAAAGCTTTTGATACGCAAAAAGTACCAATTACAAATCAACCTCATAAAATCTTAACCAATCACGTTAAACATGATTTCAAAGAAACGATCCTCGAATTCAAAAAAGTTGAGGACAACAACTTGCTGAGACTTCAGGTCATTTTCAATGACGAATTCCTTCCAGCCTGTCTGCAGATACAGCCGCCATTAACGCCTACACTGTAGTTCACTCGACTCGGGTGCCCATTGACGAGAACAACGTGTAGAATACCCTTCTTCTTCAACCAGAGATACATAACAGCTCGTTGTGGGATTTTCTGCAAAAAATAATAAAATCGTTACAGGACGATACTAGCAGTACAATTATCATATTTGTGCACACACAAAAAAGATGCACACACAACATACGAGAGCTATATGAAGTGCACCAACAGACTAACAAAGCAGTACAGATAAAAAACACACACAATTCCCCGAACCTCTTATGTAAGCGAGGTACATGTAGTGCGGAACATGACACACCGCAATCCTCTTTCTAACAGGGATGCACTTCGCAAAATAAACAATGTACAAGCTGGTAGTGCTAATCTCATTCCCGTGTAGTTCAAAATCTTGTAACCATGTAGTACGAACTCTATATTAATGGAGCATCATAGTAATGCAAAAAAACAAAACACGAGCTCCGTAGATGTGAGGAAAAAAACTAACCTGCACACACAACATATGAGAGCCATATGAAGTGCACTAACACACTAACAAAAGCAGTACAGATAAAACGCATGCACAGTTCCCTGAACTTCTGATGTAAGCGAGGTCCATGCTTGTGCGGAGTAGAACTCACAAAGTACACATAAAATGCACACACACTTGTGCAGAATAGAACTCATCCACGTTGATATGGTCCAGATCCAAACCCTCACTGAAAACTGTGCGATATAAGAGCTGCTCCGCTCGCCCAACTGCGCACAAGACCTTGCCCACTCGGCGGCCACGCCAAGCATGCGAGCAAGCTGAGCAATCTCAACGCATAGGCACACCACAACCATGGACACAGCATGAGAGATTTGGGCACGGGCCTGGAGCCATCGCAGCAAAACGGCTGGTCCCTGGTTAGAGGGAACTGGAGGAAGCAGAGAAGTTGCAGCTACAGAGGAGATGGAAATGCAAATGAAGGTTAGAAGATGGCCTAATTATATAGAAGAGCAAGGCAAAATGTCCAAGCCGAGCAGCAAAATTAAAGTACCAAGAATGAAGGACAATAAATAAAACTTCTGTTACCAAGAAAAACGGAGTCTGGAAAAAGTGTACTTTGACTACAACACCTCCCACCCACCAAAACAAATCATATTAATATTTATGTGTCTAAAAAATTATAATTCGCAAGCGTGAATGCAGTTCACAAGGTAATGTCGGGCAGTGCACAAGGGGTGTACATAGAGTGCAAGAGAAAGTGTACTGGACGAAAATAATGACCGTCCACTAAACGCAGCTCATCAATATATATATATATATATATATATATATATATATATATATTTCTAAAAAATTATGATTCACAAGTTTCTTCTAAAACAAAAGTTGAATGCAGTTCAGGAAAGAAATAACAAGCAGTGCACAAGGTTTGTGCATGCAGTGCAAAGAGAAGGTGCATTAGACTGGGAAAAATAAAAAAAATGACCGCCCACGTGCAGAGGGGCACCCCCACAAGTAAACGCGTGTCTGTTTCCGCGCCACATTTCCTGGGGCCTGGCACACAAGGGCCCACAGGCTAGGTGCAAAGTAGCGCCATGTATAAGTGCCAATAAGTAGCTAGAGGAGTTCGTAACGGTTGCCTCGTGGTGGCTTATAAACCGCTCGCGGCCGATCTCAGCTGGCGAGGTGGGACTAAACCTTAGCGCATACACACATCATACCTGATTTCCTGTGTCGGCAGGCTTACTTGGGCCGAATGTGTATTCGGCCCACTAAAATACCACGGTCCACTAAAATAAGAAGTGACTACAAAAAAAATTGTGTGGGCACTGCAAAAAACTGCAGTTTGTTCTGAAAAAATAAAGGGAGCCTATAATAATGTAGTTGACCACTTCAAGCAATAACTACATTGCAGATCAGTTAAAATACAGAATGTAGCCCGGTTAGTTAAGCAGAGCAGCATACGAATGAAGTCCTTTTTCTATTTTCCACGCAGTGCACAAAATTATCAGTTGCGTGCGGGAAAAACGAGGGGACGCTATTTCAGATTTTGAGCCCACTCACAGAACATCAACCCCACTCACGTTCTATCTTTAGATGCCACATTATGCGAGACACCACCACCCCCACCACTATACGTGAAAAAAAATCAGAACTGCTTCCTCCCTCGAAAACCGCCATCGTTCCTTCCTCTCCCTCCACTACAACGGCAATCACACGTCCATTACCTCCACTACAACAGCGAGCCCGCGTCCAACCGCCTCCTCCACGACCCACACCACGCCACAAAAAGCCACGACCGCTTCATTCCCGCTCCATTCTGAAAACACCACTGCGGCTCCATCATAACTAGCAACTCCTCACAACATATCAGTCTCAGTCCTGCCATCGTTGGAGGAGGGCAATGGTGGAGGAGCCATCTGCCAAGCGTCGGCGTGGTGATACGTCCAACCAGAACACCGAGGGCAACGACGTTCAGGTCCCCGGTCATAAGCTTGACTACACCAAGCACCTAAGTGAGGTTGACATCCATGGAAGGAGAAGTTGGATGTCGTGTGCATGAGCAATCTAGATGTAGCTAACGAGATGATCAACAGGACGAGGACGAAGATAGCTGGCCTGATCCCTCGGTTCATTGGTGTTAATGTGGAGTATACTAGGGAAGGTAATCCTCCACAGAGGGTTATAGTTCTCAAGTTATGCGTGGAGGAACTCTATGTGGTATACCACATCACCGCGGCAACAAAATGGTGAACCATCCCACTCATTTTATCCTCTTTCATTGCATCTATTTAATTAGTGATACACCGTGAAATTTGATGTAGAAGTATGGTTTCTGATCTTCATGGAATAGTAGTTTGTGGAATTGATGAGGTAAACTAGTTTCTAAACTTTGCTTGACATTTTTTTCATGAGTCAAACAAATGTACTAGTATCCTCATTTTATCCTCTTTCATTGCATCCGTTTAGTTAGTGATACACCATGAAATTTGATGTACTAGTATAGTTTCTGATCTTCATGCAATAGTAGTTTCTCAAATTGATGAGGTAAACTAGTTTCTGAACTTTGCCTAACCTTTTTTTCATCAACAAAACAA
The DNA here is from genome assembly GCF_904849725.1 of Hordeum vulgare subsp. vulgare. Lineage (NCBI taxonomy): Eukaryota > Viridiplantae > Streptophyta > Magnoliopsida > Poales > Poaceae > Hordeum > Hordeum vulgare. Next base: position 246,402,114 of record NC_058520.1, on the reverse strand, counting down.
AATATAAAAATGAACTTGGTGAAGCACTAGTATATCCTATTTTGTTCAACATGGAAAACTAAACTAGTACTAAGTAGAAAAAAGATCATTGACTCAATTATAAAAATACCAAAAAGAAAAATAACATGTGGTGCTTGAATTTTTGAAAATTTATTCATCCATGAATTATACTAAATAAAGTACTTGATGTATTCATCTTCAATATGTCTTCCCCATTGCAGTCCCAAGTGACTTTGCCCGCTCCTGCAGGAGGAGAAGTTGTGCACCTTTATTGGCTTCAGCACTGAAGGTGACAAGCTGATGCTAAAGGAATCTAGTTTGGAGATCAACCCTAACAAGTACGTCGACATGCAGCGCAAATGGAGAGTTCCATTCGTGGGAGGAAAGAGGTCCCACTCTTTGGGTGTTGTTGCAGACAGCGTGATCCACCCATTATACAAACACATGAAGTACAAGATCAACTCGGAAGAAGACCATAAACTTTGGGGGATCAGCCTGCTACCGGATTACCTCATAGAATATGGAGCGATAGATGCATACGCCACGTATGAGTCATGGAAGAGAATTAAAAACATGGCAGAAGGTCTGGAGTGCTCAAAGGAAAAAGAGGCGGAGGCGAAGGAGGATAATGATTATGGCTACTACTACGGAGGATTTTGATGTTGAAAAACATCAAAATCTGGCCTTGGAGTTGCTTTAACTTGTGCTTATCCTTTATGTTGTTTCAAGTTTGTAATTTGTTTCTGTTAGAATGAACCAATTTCCTAATGTCGTGTGTATCAGGTCAAACAAGTTTGCTTATGTCAAGTACGTAGTTTGTTTACATGATTGAACAAGTTATCTAGCTTGCTTCCTATTATGTTTACATAGCAACCATGTCATGTTGAAATAGTCATGTTGGGCACTGACAGTATAAGGATAATAGTACCAGTACTCCAAGACCGATAAGTACACCTTGTGAATTGAACAAAAATAATGCAGTCTACAAAAAAAAATTACAGTTCACCAGCGCAACAAACATCCTAATTGATATTTATATTTCTAAAATAATACGATTCACAAAACCATCATAAAAAAGGTGAATGCAGTTCACGAAAGTGAATGCTCATCAATATATATATTTCTAAAAAATTATGATTCACAAGCTCCTCCTAAATCAAAAGTTGAATGCAGTTCAGGAAAGTAATAGCACAGAGTGCACAAGGTGTGTGCATGCAGTGCAAAGAGAAAGTGCATTGGACGGGGAAAAATGACCGCCCAAGTGCAACCAGGCCCCCACAAGTAAATGCATGCCCGTTTCTCCACCAAGATGCAAGGGGGCTCTCACACAAGGGCCCACGGGTCAGGGGGAGGAGCGTCGTGTATAAGTGTTGGGGAACATCGCATGGGAAACAAAAAATGTCCTACACACACATAAGATCTATCCATGGTGATGACCATCTACGAGAGGGGGAGTGCATCTACATACCCTTGTAGATCGCTAAGCGGAAGCGTATATAACGCAGTCGATGTAGTCGGACGTCTTCACAATCCAATCACGATCCGTCCCGTGAGCTGATCACGATTTGTCCCGATCTAGCGCTGAACAGACGACACCTCCGCGTTCAGCACACATATGGCTCGATGATGTCTCCTCCTTCTTGATCCAGCAAGAGAAGAAGGAGTAGTAGACGGGATCTTAACCAGCACGACGGCATGGTGGAGCAGTGCCACCAGGGCTTCGCCAAGTGCAACCGTAACCTATCTGAGGAGAAAACAGAGTTATGGGAGAGGTAGGGATGCCACTTGGGCGTGGTAATTGGTGTGTTCAGCCCCTCCCTCTCCCCCACTATATATAGGACGCAAGAGGGAGGTCTGGGTCGCAGCCCTATCCCCTCCTCCAACGACTGGGCATGGGCCTAGGGAGGTTTCCTCCCTCCCCAAGGCACCTAGGAGGTGCCTTCCCCTTTAGGGACTCTTCCCTCCAAACCGCATGGGCCCTTGGGGACTGGCGCAACAAGGCTTGGAGGGACCCTTATGGACTCCTCCGGAACCCCCTGGAACCTTCTGGAACCTTCCAGCCCAAGCACATCCTATGGGCTGGAGGGACCCTTATGGACTCCTCCGGAAACCTCCGGAACCTTCTGGAACTTTCCAGAAGCTTCCCGGTACAATATCGATAAAGGCCGGAACTTTTCCGGTAGCCAAAATAGGACTTCCCATATATAAATATTTACCTCAGGACCATTCCGGAGCTCCTCGTGGTGTCTGGGATCTCATCCGGGACTCAGAACAACATTCAGTCACCAAGTACATATCCCAATACTACTCTAGCATCATCGAACATAAAGTGTGCACACCCTACGGGTTCGAGAACTATGCACGCATAACCGAGACACTTCTATGGTTAACAACCAATAGCGAGACCTGGATGCCAATATTGGTTCCCACATATTCTACGATGATCTTTATCTGTTGAACCTCGATGTCAAGGATTCAGTTAATCCCGTATGCTCTTCCCTTTGTCCTTTGGTATGTTACTTGCCCGAGATTCGATCATCGGTATATCTATACCAAGTTCAATCTTGTTACCGGCAAGTCTCTTTACTCGTTCCGTAATACAAGATACCGTGGCTAACACCTTAGTGACATTGTTTGCAAGATCTTTGTGATGTTGTATTACCGAGTGGGCCTAGAGATACCTCTCCATCACAAGGATTGACAAATCCCAGTCTTGATCCATGCCAACCCAACAGACACCTTCGGAGATACCTGTAGAGCACCTTGATAGGCACCCATTTACGTTGTGACATTTGATACACACAAGGTATTCCTCCTGTGTCCGGGAGTTGCATGATCTCATGGTCATAGGAACACATACATTGAAATACAGAAAAGAGTAGCAATAAACTCACACAGTCATATGCTACGTTCATAGTTTGGGTCTTGTGCATCACATCATTCTCCTAATGATGTGATCCCCTTATAAAACGACATCTCATGTCTATGGCCAGGAACCTTGACCATCTTTGATCAACGAGCTAGTCCTTCAGAGGCTCACTCAGGACAGTGTGTTGTCTACATATCCACAGATGTATTTGAGTTTCCAATCAATACAATTCTAGCATGGATAATAAATCATAATAACCAATTTATTATTGCCTCTAGGGCATATTTCCAACAATAAGTGCCCAATAAGTAACCAGAGGAGTTTGAAACGGCTGCCGTGCGGTGGATTATAAACCGTTTTCGCGCTCTCCGCGGCCGAGGTGGGTCTAAACATTAGCGCCTTTGTCTACAAATAGCGCATGTGCTTCCCATGCCGGCACACCTGCTTGGGCCAAAGGCATCTGAGTCCCAAAGATAAGCCCGAATATGCAGGAGTGTATAAAAATACCGCGGTCCACTAAAATAAAATGTGAGTACAAAAACAATTTGCGGGCACTACGAGAAACTGTAGTTCGTTCTGATAAAATAAAAAAGGGAGCCCCGGGTAAACATACAAATGCAGTCCACAACCTACAATAAATGCAGATTGTCTAGTTGAAGCGCGAACTACATCAAAGTTCGGTGAAAAAGTAAAGAATGCAGGCCGCTTAGTTAAACAAAGCAGTTCGCTGCACCTACCCACACAACACTAGTACCCCATAAATTTTTTGATCACTGTCATCTGTAAAAAAATAAAGAAAATAAAAATGAACTCCATCAAAAAAGCAGTGCGCTTATATCTGTGTAAATTTTGAGATTTGATAAAATACAATATACAAAAAATGAAAATCAGTTACATGGAGTACAATTTATCGACATACACAGTTCTATCAATATATCAAGGAAGTGCGCTTAGTAAGAAAATCCAACAAAAAAACACACTCGTCTCATTTCTAGCAAAGTTTTGCGACATAAGAAGTTCTATCAAGATATCCGGGAAGTGCGCTTAGTAAGAAAATCCACCAAAAAACACAATCATCTCATTTCTGGCATAGTTTTGCGACATAATAACTTCTATCAAGATATCCAGCAAGTGTGCTTAGTAAGAAAATCCACCAAAAAAACACAATCATCTCATTTCTGGCAAGTTTTGCGATCATGCATGAAGTTGTCACAAGCAAAAACACGTGTAACAAAAACAACATTTCACATATATAAAAAACATTTTTATAAAAAGAAAACAAACGTAGTTTCAACAATGTACAAACTGTAGGAATAGACGTTACACAAAACATAAAAGAAGTCTTCATACACATTATCTACCCCTATACACAACATAGTACGCACCATAAAAACCTAGCTCTCGTCGAGTCCAAAGGCATTAACCAGACTATGCCAACGACTGTTACTGTGTGTGCGACTGCGACTATGACTGCGACAGGGAAGTAAGACCAAGGCTATCAATCAGATCTCGTAGCTCGACCGACATGTCTCCATAATACAACAGGTTCAAAGGATTGAACAATAGCTGGAAAATGTACTCCACCTTCTAATCTTCAACAGAAGGCTGAAAATATTAAAAATAATGCACATAAGTAATTAAAATATGGTGATTAAAAATGAAAAATGAAAACATTTAATAAAAAAACAGTAACAAAATAAAGGAGAGACGCAAAAAGTATTACGTCAGATTTCACAATTCTCTCAGCTAAACGCAAACGGTCATGTAGCTGCGACAACCTCAGAGCATAGATTCCACACTGATTTGGCCCCTGCTCTGGCACGACCGAGAAATAGGGCTTCTCTCCTATTTTAACCCAGTGTGGGTGCTTCTTAAAGGTATATGCCTTCTCACTGTAAATCCCCTTCATCAACTGAGTCATCCTCCTCATCTAGCAAAAAATGAGAACATGCAGCACAAAGTAAAAAAACACGCAGCACAAATTGGAGGAAACACGTTGTAGTCCACTATATTAACAAGTGTGGTACGGTATGTACTATCAGTTTAGTCAAATTGTGGTTCTGCAAAAAAAATGTAGTAGGACAAAAACAAGCTTTACAGTTGGCTAAAATTTATAGCAAAAACAAGTAAACGATTGAAGCACAACGAGTAAAAAGCATATTTTCAAAAAACGTAATGAGAAAAACATGACATACCACTTTAGTGTAATTTGAATGGTAGTCGGACCTGCACTGCTTTATGGTGTAATCATTATGGCTAGTGTACCTCCTGGTGTCATGGATATCAATCGTGTCGCGATGCCGGTTCATGGTATGAGGTTTAATGTCCATCCTTACATGAGAGCATCAATATATGTCGCATAAAAAACAAATGAAAAATGAAGTTCAGTCCACACACACAGGATTAGGACCGCATATTCAAATAACTACAAAAACGAATTGCACCAATGAAGAAAAGACGGAAACAATGGCCTTACTAGTTTTGCGTCCAATAGGTTTTCATCCCCAACAAAAAACTTCAACTGTTTAACCGCATCATCTAAAATAAATGCGCTATGAACAACCGGCAACACAGGGTATCCTTTACTGTCTCTCTTCACCACGAGTTCCATTTGAAGAACATAATGCACAGAAAAAGAACAAATGGGACAAGAAAAAACAATAAGGTGCATGCACGCATTGACATAAAATATTAAGTACGAATAGAAAAAAATGAAAGAAAGAAAAAGAAAAAAACATGACAAGAGACAAATTTTCCGTGATAAATAGAGGTGAAAGTACCACACGTTCACCAGAACGATAAACTAAACTCATTTCGGGATCTTGCTTCCAGTACTTAATGATATAATCCATGAGATGGGAGTCCATGCAAGCTTCTTTGCCAAATGTTTTATAGAAATAATCAACTTTGAGTGATTTTTCCTCACCATAAGAAGAATTCACCATCAAGAACACGTTATTGCGATAAAGATACGCATATGGGATAAAACTAAAGTTAAAAAAACATGCAAAAAAGGGTAAAAGGGCACACACATAAAACTTACTCGTCGTATTTGGTTACAAAATCTTGGCTGAGAACGAGACACCTTATTTTCCTCGCCTCATCAATATGTTTGAACCTCGGAGGCCTCAATTTATCTAAAGAGTCTCTCAACTTAAAATCCCTCTCTCCCACCCTCTTGTTTGAAAATACTTGAGACTCTTCAGCAGGGGGACGGTTGATTGTTGCACTCCTAGTCCTAGTGACGCATGGAACTGGTGTACCAAAATCATCATCAATGGCAACTACCTCATGTGAAGAACCAGCTGCAACAACGTTTCCACCATCAGACCCAGATGGCACATCCGTGTTCAAAACATCACGAGCCAAAGAACCAGAATTATCTAGAGAGATTTCAATGGCACAATCCTCCATAACTGCCTCAGAACCCTAGGACTCAAACAAGGATGTACACCCTCCACGAAGACCTACATCAAAACCTGATAACAAGTGGAAAAACAAAACATGGCGACACTCACCACAAAAATACAAAACAAAATCATCAAATGTAGCTGAGAAAAAAAGAGTTCATGAAAAGAACATAATGCAGCCCACTTGTCAAGAACAACGAAGACAACTTTTCTAGAACAATGCAGCACACTTCCCCCTCCACCCCCCTAAAATGCAGCTCACCTGCCCACAAAATACAGCTCACTTATCTACTACAATGCAGCTCACTTACATAGCAAAAAAAAAGTAGCCCTCCACTATCAAAAAAATTAATTTCACTAGCACGCTAATAAAATAAAAAACTTAAGAGGCGTAAGCAAAATAGTAGACAAAAAAAGTGAAATAAAGCAGTTCACTAGGACAACCTTGTATCTTTTCTATAACAATGCAACCCACTGCTCTTACAACAAATGCATGTCACTTGTCTAAAAATAATGAAGCACACTTGCCACCAATAATGCACCACACTTGCCACCAAATAATGCAGTACACTTGCCCATAAAATACAGCTCATTTGTCTATAGCAATGCAGCTCACTTACACAACAAAAATATGTTGGCCTCAAGTGCCAAGACATGCATTTCACTAACGCACTAATAAAATAAAGACCTTAAGAGGCATAAGCAAGAAACAGGGCATAAAAAATATAAGGGAAATAAAGCACTTCACTAACACAACCTTTATCTTTACAAAAAGAAGTGACGATAAATCAATGGAACACTTTGTCGAGGTAAGCGAGTTGAATAGCATGAACTTTCTAATGTAGGCAATGTGTTCCACCTCAAACTGAGCAACTTGAACACAGTCCCAAGTCTGCAAGAATTGAAACATATAGAATCCATAATCAAGCCTGCAAAAAAAGAAGAACAAAAACATTATTTCACATAAATATGAAAAATAACGGTTGAGGGGTATGGGGGAGAGGGGATACAGGAAACATACCCATTTGGCTGAATTGGGACAACCACATGTTTCTACGAAAAGCCATCAAGTGTAGGAGGATTTAGCGCCACATTGGAACTTGAGCTACCTTCTTTCCATGCACGCTTGATATTTTTAACCATCCTCCTAAAAACCCTGTTTGCTTCAGGGCTGCCACGCTTATTGAGTGAGTAAGGAAATTCAAAGCGCCTTTCCTTCACATTCAAGGCAACTACACAATAATGGCCAACGCCATCCTGCATCTCTGGTGGATCAAATGTTGCAAACAAGACCTGCTGGAAGTGAAACTATAAAAAAGTATTACAAGAATAAGAAAGAGAACACTACAAGCAAACACACACAAAATGGTTTTGGACATATAAAAATATTATTCACCGTATCTTTTTTATCTACACGTTCCCCGGCTTTTCAAGAGAACATCAATTTCACACTCCTCCCTACACTACCATCATTCCAAATACTTGATTGCAAAAACAAAACCAAACATGAAACAATGTTGAAGCAAACAGGTCATCGGGCAAAAACGTAGAAAAGAGAATCAAAAAACAAAACAAAAAAGTTCTGCATGCTTACACAGATATGGAACGGGACAACCATCGTCAGAGATCCCTTAAACTTATCTACCACCAAAGAAACCACAAAATTTACAAGGCCTGTAGTGAGCATTCCTCTATTCCAAAAAGATTGTCCAACTTCGCCAATTGTAATATCAGCCACCTCGGTTTTAAAAGCAATCATGTCCCTAAATTATTATTATTTTGAAGAAAAAAAGAAATGTAAGATAACAAGAACGAAAAAGGGAAAAAGAATGCGGCTAGAAAATACAAATTAACAAACAAATTTATAAAAAAAGCCATACTTCTTCTTGTCCCTCCGAGCCCTAGTAACAGTAGTGTAAAATTCGTTGTATCTTTTGAGAAGAGCTGGATCAATGCTCGATGGTGTCACAACAGGAAGTTCGTCATATGCAAATAAGGAACAAACAACATGAAGTTCACCTATATAAAAATCTGAAGTTCATTTGAAAAAGATGAGGAGATCTGCTAGCTAGCAACTATTTTGAATAAATCACCACCAAAAAGAAGAGGCCTACTTATCGTTAAAATATCTGATGTAGCTACCACATTAATTAAAAAATGAATCAGAAAAATCTTCAACTACACTGTACGAAACAAAATACTTGCCTTCAGCGTCAGATTCTTCATGATGTTGCTCTTCAGATGTAACCAAAAAATTTACTCCACTAGTTTCCGACGAAACCACCACCGCCTCACTTCACTACCCTACTGTATCAACATCAGCATTGTGTAGATTTTCAACAGTACGGACAACCACAACATAATCACATAACATAGTAACATGAGGATCCACTCCGAATACATCAGGGACAACATTGGACGCATGACAAACAACAGAACTGGCAACACTATCAACGGGGACATCATTCACCAGTGGCTTTTCCATTACAACATCATAATCTTCAATAGGAACATCAATCTCCAGTGGCTTTGCAATGTCAACATCAGCATATTCAACACAGACGTCATTCTCTAGTGGCTTTTCAATGTCAACATCAGCATCTTCATGCTGACTAGGGGCAACAACATGGAGAGATTCCTGAGCTAAGGTAGGTTTTGCACTCTCAACAGCAATTGATATAGAACCATTCACAACATTGCCACCAGCAATAACACAAAACCCCTGCTTCACATCTACATGAGCAACACCAATAGATTGACGAACTTCTACGTTTTCATCTGCACGCTGCAAAAAAAATAAAAAAACCACAATAAAACAAGTGAGCGAGGGGAGATTTAACACAACAACCAAAGCTGTCAGAATCGTGACTGAAGTCTTAGAATCTTACGATCTTACGATCCAACCTAGCCCCTCCGATTCTACAATTTTGCTCATAGAATCTAAGTTTCTATGATCCTAATAGTTAAGATTATACGATTCACCATCCTAGCAACGGAGCTCCGATCCAATTCAGAATCGCGATTCTGACAACTTTGACAACAACTTGCAGTTCACATACGTCAAATACTGCAGCTCACATGTGTAGAAACTGAAAATACAGTTCGGTACTGTTAAACACTCAAGCTCACATGTGTAAATTGAACTGTAGTTCACTTCTGTCAAGGACTGAAGCTCACTTGTATAAAATATTGCAGCACACGTGTGTAAAAAGAACTCCATTTCAATTCTGTCAAAAAGACTAGAGCTCACTTGTGTCAAGGACTACAACACACATATGTAAATTGAACGACAGTTCACTTGACTAAAAGCCCAGATATGTAAAGTTGAACTGCAGTTCACTTGTGTCAAGGGACTGAAGCTCACACATGTGAAACTATGCAGTTCACATGTGTAAAATGAGTGCATGTGAGTGAAGGAAAAACAACGTACATATATCTTATAACAACAACAAAAATTAGATTGCAACACACTAACACAAAAAGTAATTCCACTAAACCTTATCAACTACAACATCTGGAGGGGAAGACGGATCAGCCAAGTCCTCATCCTTCTCAGTGCCGTTATAAGAATCCTTGTGCACATCACAAGAAGAAACTCCAGGCTACAGGAACGGAACAACAGAAAAATGGAATAAGATAGAAACGACCAGAATAGAAAAAACACTACAAATATGCACTAGGAGTACACATTTAACAAACATGAGGTACACATTTTGAAAGCAAAAAATACAAGTTCAAGAGCAGAAGCACATGGATGAACATCCATGAGAGAAGTACTTATACATGTCCAAGTCCAATGTCACCAGATGCATCAATACTAGCAGATTCCAACCCAGCCTATAAAAACACAAAGAGTGAGAACCATTCCACATAAATACAAAAAAGAGGTTCAAACGGACAAAAAAAGACAACATACATTATCATCGGCCACACCAGCGTCATGTCTGTTCATTTTCTCCAAAATGTGCTCAACATCCTTCTCATATCGGGCGCATTTTACTTCCTGCGAATCCTTCAACTGAGAAAAAGAAGACCGAATATTCGTCACCGCAATCTTCAAGCCTTCAAGAAAGCCACGGTCCAAGTTGTGCGTAGCAACAATATCTTCTTCGTGGGGGCCATGGCCAGCAGGGGAAAATTCAGCAATATCCTCAACATGTCACGAGAGGTTGGTAACTCTTCAGTTAACTTCAGAACTTTCACAAGAAGCTCATCAACCTCCTCATATTTTTTGCCACCAACGAATGCGTGTGCAGAAGAGCTTCTGCTATCAAACATCCGACGAGCCATGAACCCACAGGTAGGTGGTGGCTCAACATCACACACGGGAATTTGGCTACAGATACGCTCATAGAACACAACATGACTGCTAGGCCCCGCATAAAAGATGCCACACAACCCTACAGGAGGATGGTAGTACGCATTATCACCTGACGCCTTCCACTACAAAAAAGCAAAAAAAAATGGAAAAAAGTCCACATGTGAATACTAGAAAGTTTAGATTTATAATGACTGCAAGTCAAAAAAAACTCTGATGCACTAACCGGGAGCCTCCCAAATTTGTAAGTTTCCAAATAAATATTTCCCTTGAAAACTATATCCTTGTTGTATAACTTCATCAGGTCCTCGTCCGTCAGGAATGTCGGACATGGCGTCAACGTGTGCATAAAACTGAAAATCTGCGAAGCTTCAAGCAATCAAGATACATAATCAGGGGCACAATAGCATAACCCTCTGCACAATTCTTGCTACCATCTGTCTACCACTTCATCATAGGTACCTGCAGCTCATCAACAACAAGCTGACGAAAGTGCATCTGCACCATAACCATATAATCCATGTTCTCAACCATGGCAACAACCCTGCCCAAGCGAACTGCACACCCGGGGCACATCAAATTCTGATATAGTATCAGGAAGAATACCTTGACAGTAAGATCAACAGTCACCAACTCTGCGAGCTTCTGAACCAAGTCCTTGACACCTATACTTTGTGAACGGTTAAAGCCAAGCTCATTCTTGAGGGTAGACAACGAGTCATCATGGCCACTGGTAGCATGCATGGGTGTAGTGCGAGGTCCCATAGGAAAACCAAAAATATGATAAACTTCAGCATGATTAACTCCAAGAACCCTCTCATTCCCAAAGTCCATTGTCATCATCGCAGGGTCAATCACACCCATGAGATAAACATAAGAATGCGCAACACATTCTTTTGTACTATTAACTCAAAAATAGCAGCAAAGCCAGCATCCCAGACACGATTAAGGTGTGCTTATTTCAATAAAGCAACAACTTTGCACACAGTGGGGAGGGATAAACGAACGGTCTTGTTAAATCGAGCATCATCTCCCTCGCAATCATCTATAGTCCCCTTCTTCTTACTAGTCTTCTTCCTGTGTGTAAAAAACAAAATACAGTCAACGTTAGAAGGTTATACACATTAGAATAGCAATGAAAGAAAAAATGTAGTCCACTTCAACAAACCTTTGGAGCAACATCCGCCTCCCCATCATAGTCATCTTTCGCATCATCATCGACGTTATCACAGGGCCCCTTAGGTTGATTCTTAGATGGAAAACCATCTTTTCGTCTAGTAGAATGAACATCCCTCACAAAATCACCAAGTACAAAGTCATCATCGCCGCAGTTGGGGCCTTCACTGACATGTTGTCGCTTCCGCTCAGGACCCTCTGAACCAGCTTCAGGAGCTCTCTTACCAAGGTTCTTGTTCATGCAAGAAACACGAGGACTCTACCGAGGAGTACCACCTTCCTCGGCAACAGAACTCAGTCTCTTTTTGAATTTAGAAAATTTGGCACCATTGGCACCATCTGCATCCCTCCTCTACTTCTCTTTCTCCACATACTCATTTGAATCACTTTCAAACCTCAATTTTTTTCTTGCATTGCTTCAACTCATATTCATGAAGCTGATCCGGGACCATCCACTCTTGCATAACTTCCTCTATGTCATCAACAGATTGTGACTGAGTTGCAGACAAGACGAGATGCTTAATGCTCTGGTCAAATCTCACACCAATATCACCATATGCAAAATAATGGTTAATCAATTGAGTAACCTCCTCAAACCTAGGCGCCCCAGCAATAAAACCAGACACTGCGTCAAAAAAATGAAGTTTAACTATGGTCATTAAGAGGTGTACCAAAAAGGGAACAAATGCAATACACACATACATATAAATGAAGTGTTGCACAACACACGCTAAAAAAGAAAAGCAATGCAGTTCACAAAAAAATGTAATGGAGTTAACCCATATACATACACAACCACAATAAAACGACAATGAAGTTCACACAAACATCCGGTGAAGTACACATATACCAAATAAATGCAGTCCTGCACACACTAACTAGACGTTTGTTTCCAAAAAACTCACTAACTGCAGAAAGGCAGCAACAGTTTGTATAAAACATCAAGTAAGTAACATACATAATAAGCAGCATACACAACAAATGCAGTACACACATACATGTGAATGCAGTGCTGCATAACACATGCTAAAAATAAGAAAAGCAATGCAATTCACAAAGATAACTACAATGGAGTTAACATGCATACACAACCTCAATAAAACAACAATGAAATTCATGCATACAAGAAGTGGAGTACACATATACAAAAAGAACAGAGTAATGCAACCAATTTGGCAAACTAAATAAGAAAAGAACAAACAGCATACCAATAGGAGCGGCCACACTTATAGCAGAACATTCAATCGGTGAATTCACTTCCATGCCTGCGTTTCTAGCATGATGTTTTCCACCGGCAATACGAGTAACAATTGGCGTATCAAGAACAGAATCATTATAACAAGTGCCATCAAAATAACCTAATGTAAAGAAACAAAAATTAAAAACATCACATGACAAAACAACGCCAGCCATGCTGAGAAGTAACACTCCACATACCTTGAACTCCTACATCTATGCTAGGGGAACACATGGCGTTTGCGAGCACCTTGCTCTCCCAACAGATCCAAACAGACTAAACCCTACGGTTTGCGAGCACCTTGCTCTCCCAACAAACCTTTCTCTGTCAACATATCCAAAAAACTACCCACTACGGACTACCGAAGACAAGGGAGCAGAGGGGGAAAGGTTTGGGGAGTGGAGCGGGGTCGCGAAATGCAAGAATATACGCCTGTGGAGGACGGCGGTTCCGCGGGCTACGCCGGCTGGTGCGGGCGATGATGATTTCAACAAAGGGGGTAGGTTTCAGGAAGCTATGTGGAGAAATAGGTGCGCACCTACGAGGCCCACGTGTGTTGGTCTCGTGCGAAGCCGTGTAGAAAACGGGCCTACGCAAAATGGCCCGACTGAAAAGCACCTACGAGGCCCACGTGTGCACCTACTGTTCGCTGTGAGGGAAAATGAAGTTGGAACGACCAGACAAAAAAATACATGTAGTTCGTATAAAAATAGTTAAACTAGAATGAAAAGTCTACCTTAAAATAAGTGTCACAAAACAAACGAAAATATGAATTGCATCAACTGCACGCAAAAAGGCACAATCCACTTCTATCTATATTGAAGTGCACCCGTACGCACGAAGAAGTACATTACCGTAAGCAATGCAGTTCGGTCACCACGTTTACACACATCGAACGAGACAACACCCATCCGGATAAAACATTGTGGTCAACGAAAAAACTAATGAAAAATAAATAAATAACACGGTAAAAAACCACGTTGAGAAACAACCGTCGATCCCAAGCATTTCCATTCGCCACGAACCCACGATCAGATACACAAAACAATCCACGATCTGCACAACTGCATCGGCCGCGAGATCGTGCAGATCATCTCTCGCGGTAAAAACGCCCCCTTAAATTCACACCCGCTGCAAGTATTTCTCATCCATAATATCACAAGTCGTCATTGCGCTACCACAAAATTCCTTCCTCTCTTCAAACTCCAAGCGTTACACATCTGCCGACGATAGGCTTCGTCAACGAGTAGAAGGATGTGCAGGCCCACGACAACACCAAGTTGTGCATGATCCACACGAACGACAAGAGGGAGATGGCGACCTACTTCGAGAAGTATTAGCGCCACCTCAGACTCTAGTGCCACAAGATCATCAGAATCGATGTGGAGTACACAACCAATCCTGACAAGACACACAAACCCGCCCTCATCGAACTCTCCATTGGCAAGACTCAGCCGGGGATGCTCTTCCAACTGAGTGCCGCAGAAAGATGCACCGTCTTCGACAACTTCCTCGCCGACGTGAGGTAAAACCGTTGCCCTTTTTTGAATGTTTTGTTTTCAACTTTATTTTGATCCCCTATGTGTGTGCCCTGTCCTCGCCGACCCCGAGTACACATTTGCTGGCTTGTCCATCGACGGCAACAAAACTAGGCTGGAGAGAGTTAACTTGGAGGTGGCCAACTTCATCGACATCCAAAAGGAATGGAGGGTGCTCGAGTCCACCAAGGAGTTGGACTCCCTCGCGGACATCGCCGGCATGCTCATCGACGACTACTAAAACTGCATGAAGAAGAAGATCATCAACGATGAGCACAAGCGCTGGGGCTCCCTACACCTATTGAAGAGGCACATAGAGTATGCGACAAAAGGACACATACACAACGTATGAGATATGGAACCGCATCACCCTCACCCTGGATGAGCTTCGTTGCACAAAGCTGAAGAAGGAGGAGCCACCCATGAAGCGTGCGAGGAGCTGGGGAGACTACACGTGGTGAGGAAGTGCGCATACCAACACTGTCGGGACCCCAATACTAAGCCATAGGAATCCATCCTGTAACACATCGCATTCCTTTGCGGTCTCACGCACGGTTAACCCCACGACTGCCACCTTACCTCAGCCGGGACCATTTGCGCCTTTTGACTCACGTATGCAAATGTGTCGCTAGCATTCCAATGCCAAAGAACCCGGGTCGACATAACTAGTCATAAACTCAAGTGGCTCAAGTGTACAGAGACAGGCATACATAACCCAGCAAAGCAGGTGTCGGTCATCAGCGAGTGTAGACGAGTCGTAGCAAGCTACAAGGACTCCATTACACCGCATGACATTTCCCCGTAGGGACAGACACAACAACTAAGAAGGATACATGCCGGACAACCAATGTGTCTGGGGAAATAGCAAACTACCAAGGCTCAGTGGAAACACAAAGGGGCATTTCTCTGTATAGAGAGCTACTAAGGACATACGACTAGGTGTCGAATCCCATACATATCACAGTGCATCACACGTACGGATGACATACTCGATATGCATAGATACAACAATGGCATCACAACATAACCATACAACATCACAACATTTATTTAGAAGACTCGGAAGAGTCTTGCATAATATGTTCATACAGGTAGGGGTCACACGACCCGACACTCAAGTCATACAAGCAGAGTCATACAAACCAAGCGGAAGCATAAAAGTTGTCTGAGTATAGACAGATGAAAGGAAAAGGCATAAAGCCTGACTATCTATAGATCCCTTCTGAAAGAGGCCAGGTCGTAGCCGGCACACCAGCTACTCGTCATCATCGAGGTCTAGATAGAACCCACCTGTTGGCTCGTGGGTATCCTCTACAACATTTATTAAGCAAACATGAGTACAGAAGTACTTAGCAAGACTTTAGAACAGATCTGTCTACTCATGCACATGTATCAATAAAGGGGTTGTGGTGTTTCATGCAGCAAGCCAGCTTTGACTCTCGGCTAGACTAAACTACAATTTTAAATAGTTTTCAACAACTTTGATAAGTCATACACGAGTCCACTACCACCACAACAATACACTATCATGGACGCCTTTCCGTCTCCCTACGGAAATCCCATACATGATACTCACACTTATCTTGATACTTTTATGAGTAGCCATTAAAGTTGTCTATGAATAACATATGTCTCCAAGTAGTCCATATCCGTGGACGTGGCTATTCGAATATATCATAACCCTGCAAGGGTGTACTTCTTCACACACGCTCTCGCCACTTATCTCCATGTGCACGTCATGCACCTTGGCAACCTTCAAGCAGAAGCCCAGCGAGGGAGTCGGCCACGACCGTTAACCACGCTAATACCTAGTCCAGGTTTATCGCCTATTTGAGAGTGAACCCGTGTCCGATCGAGGTTTCCGCCACGGTCCCAAACGATGTGCGCAGGGTTCCCAAACCCACCATCCGGGTGCCACTTGGTACACCGTGCCACTGCCTACCGCATCATAGCCCACCTCTAAGGTCAGCACTATGCACGGCCTCCAGCTTGACTATAAACACCAGAAACTACTTGGAACTCCTGGACCGAGTACTAGGCTATTAATAAGCCGAGTGGCTCAATTAAGTATCCCAACGTGAGGTAGTATCTAGTCTTGGATTACGTACACGGAACTCCGTTCCTAAGGACGGTTCCATTGAAACAACCCACCATGTACTCCTACATAGGATTTCATTAGTACCTTTACCAAAGCAGGTTTCACACTTATTCTTTGTCACTAGAACACATTCATCCATTCCTGTTCATCACCCAGATGAAACAGACCTGACACAACTCTAGGCATAGCAGTCATAGCAGAAAAAGGCACATCATGGCTCAAGCAAATACCACGTATGCTAGGTTTCAAGGTTTGGCTATTTACTGTGATAATGACAGGCCATGCAAAGGAATAGGTTCAGCTAACGAAGTAAAGCATTTTAAATATTTCGTCCTAATGCAATAAGTGGGAGCAGGAGCAAGAACATGGGATTATATCGGGATGATCAAAAGGGTGCTTGCCTTGTTGTTCAGCAGAGGGATTAAATCCGTCAGTCGGATATTCGGACCTATCCGGAATGGCAGGGCCTATCGAAATAATAATGAAAATCAATAACATTCATATGCAACAATATGATGCATGATCATGGCATGAAATGAAATGTAGCATGAGCTAGTGTGGCTATCAATCCTTTGGGTTGATGCTGATTTGAATTCAAATTCAAATACTATTTAAATGGGACTTTTGTTAAATTCCTTTAATTGATTTGACCTGATGTTGTTTCATAACTTTATTTCTCATGCATGAAAATAGCACCATTGAGTTCATTGAATTTTTCTGATCAATTTGCATATATTATTTGTCAAATTTGGAGTTATATTTAAGTTTCTATGAATTTCCACATTTTCAGCATTTTCTGGAATTAATTAAATCACATAATTAGATTTACTGCGTCAGCATGACATCAGCACGGTCAACAGGGGCTGGTCAGGTCAAACCTGACCAGTAGCGCCCACTGGTCAGTGGCTCAGGGCTAATCTTGGGTTGCCCAGAGGCTAAGTGGGGTTTGACCCACTCTGGGGCCCACTGTCAGTGGCCCTAGGCGGTGGATTAAGCTCTAATGAGCTATCCACGTCAGCCCCCACTGGAGCCTTGCCGGCGGCCACCAAATCTGCGGCGGATCCTCGGTGGAGTTACCCTAAAACGTGTTGTGGTGCTCTGATTTGAGTGCCGAGATCACTGGGAGGAAGCCCATGCTCGGCCTCATCTAGCAGGGGCAGCGAGAGGAGCTAGGGGTGGTCGAAGAGCACCGGCGACGAGCCATGGCGGCGGCCGGACATCGGGTTCGACAGCCACGGGGCTAGAGAGCAGGAGAGAGAGGGGTAGATGGGGGGAAACACTCCGGAGCTCAAGGCGATGTCGATGATAGGCTCAGGCTGCTCGGGGAGGCGCTGGATCCGGTGAATCGACGACGACTTGCCGACGGCCAAAGGTATAAGACGACGGTGACGAGGGTGATGCAGGGCTCGGGGCTTCTTTTCCTTTGGCGGGGATGACGTGCTCGTCGAGGCGGAGAGGATAGCATGCTCGGGGGAGATTGCGGTGGCCGTAGGCTACGGCTAGCTCGAGCTCGAGCTCGGCTCTAATAGCGGCCGAGAGTAGGGGCACAGGGGAGCGAATGAGGAGAGGGACATAGCTGGAATGGATGCGGGAGGCTTATCCCTTTGCGGCCAGCGCGACGGGGAGGCCAGGCATGCACTCAGGTGCATGGCCGCACCGGAGGAGGCGGCAGCCACCTCCTGTTGCCTACTGGCGCGGGCAAGACGACAAAGGAGGAGATGGGCTGAGCCAGGTGAGCGTCAGGTAAATCTTTTCTCATTTTCTTTCTTATATGTTTCTGTTGATTCATATCTCATACTTGTTGATTTTATTTTTGGCTCCAAACTATTCCTAAAATGGTGAAAATAATGTTGGGGTGTTGTTTGTAATATTTCCAAGCCCACATAAAAGATTCAACATTTTATAATAACCATAAATATTTAAAACCACTTAATTGAATATTATCAGTGGCGTTTGTGGTTTAAATAAAATGCTAAATGTATTTTAAAAATAAGTTACAACCCTGAATTGTTGTTTTCAATATTTATCAAAAATGATGGACTTTTATGAAGGCCATTTTGGATTCATTGATTTATCACAAGTTCTGAATTGAGTTCAATATTGAAGTGCTGTGGTTTTTCTCTTTAATTTCTATTTTCACTTTTAAATGCAATATTAAACATGAGCACAATCTTTCTAATCATCAAAGGTAGCTAGGGATGTGACAGCTAGGAGCAGAGGAGACTGCACGTACCGGTAAAAAAAGTATCTACAACATTGCGCATGTTGTTTTAGAATTATCGTCAAATTTGCTTTCTGTTGTTTGCTTACGTAAAGTGAGTTTGCTTGTGATTGTTTTCTTTTGCTGAACTTTGCTTCCTTGTCATACAAAATAGCTTGTAATGATGAACTTTGCTTGTGTCATGACTAAGTTTATTTCAGTTACAAAACTAGAGTTCAATATTAGAACATACTGCAGTACACACGAAAAGTTAGATTTAATATTAGAACATACTACAATGCACGCAAAAAAGTATGTGAATCACGAAGTGCTCGTACGGAAGAAGGTGCAGTACACAAAATAGGATGGATGCGGTGCAAAACTATGGACCCGTGCACTATAATATTTGGATTAATGCAGTACAAAATGATATAACAAAAAAAGCAGTGCACACACCTATATTTAAAAAAATACAAAACAAGAAGAAACATGGAAAAAATTGGACGAAGATGCACTGCGCAAACATGATGCACGCAGTACAAAAATGCTCCTGCATTTGTAGTTTATACTAAAGGCGCCCTATGCTGTTAGAAGGAAAAAAATATGTAAACAAATTTGACGAATATTGGGATTAATGTAGTACACAACGATATAACAAAAAAAGCAGTGCACACACCTATATTAAAAAGTAAGAAAACAAGAAGAAACACAGAAAAAATTTGGACGAAGATGCGGTGCACAAATATAATATACTGAAGGCGCATGCAGTATATTATATTTGATGAATGTAGTGCACAGAGATCTCGCAAAGCATGCCCTACATAATTAGAAGAAAAAATATGAAAAAAAATTGACAGCCCAGGTGCAACCAGCCCCAAGCCCATGAACACAGGCTAGTACGACCAACGATGTGTGGGGTCGGGCACACCAGGGCCCACGGGTCAGATATGATAGTGCTGAGAGCACCGTGTATAAGCACACACTAGGTATACGGAGGAGTTCAGAATGATTGCCTCACCGGTGCTTATAAACTGGTAGCGGTGTTTCCTGGTGGTTGAGACGGGACTTAACATGAGCACGTACACACAACGCGCGGGGAAGCAAAACATACTTCGGCCGAAGTACACGTAATATGTAGTTCATCCACATAGGTACTTACAGTTCGCTCGAACGAATTAAGTAGTTCTCTTAAACACAAAATGCTTTTTAAGAAAAAAATAGAAATCAAAAATACTCTCAACCCAATTGTAGTACAGTTACAATGCACAAACCTGCAGAACAGAGATGAAGAAGAATGCACACAATGGCCCTCAAACCATGCAGTGCTATTATTCTTGTATAGGAAGAGACAAGCATCAACAAAATGTCGTGCATCGTATGCAGACAAAAATATATCCATTTGTAGTATTAGAAAAAAGAACTTCAAACAAAAATAAAATCAGTTCGGACATTTCAGCCATGAAGTTAGTGTCTTCACGGAAGTGTATTTTTTTGGTTAGAAATGTGTTTCCATTGTATTGCCTCTTCGTGCCACCTAAAACACCATTTAATACTGTGAAACTGCATACGAGAAGGTCATCCACTCATCCTCCACACCTACACGGTAGACCCCTCTTCTTCTTATCTCCAAAAAACAGATCTAGGATTCACCAACTCACTCTCCTACTTCCTGCTGTTCACCGGAGCTCACCATGGAAGTCTGTTCCTCCGGCTTCCTGGCTAGGATGGTGCCGATAGCAGAGGCATGCCTGTACTCTGATGGGCTGGAGCTCACTCAATCTGAGCGACGTTGCCTTCTCCCGTGCATGCTCACCGAGAACCGTGGGTGCAGGGCCCCATTTATCGATCATCTCACAGATGCAGACGTGCAAGATTCATGGGTATGTCTTTCGACAATTTCTTGTTCGCCGTTTTAGGTTGCTAATGAACAAATAAATCTATATTTCCGTCACCTAAACCAGTCTGACAAATAATGTCTAGATCTGTCTTTTTACAAGGTCTTCAGTAATTAACACTATGTGGTTCCATCTATTCGCCATTTTAGATTTTTATTAGTATATTCCATATTTCAAAACAAATTTAACTTTATGCATATAAAAATTGTACTAAGATCTAGCAAACTATGTGGTACTAACTCATACAGATTCTTTTCTGTCCATGCACAACTACAGAATCTACCATCCACAATAAGATTTACTGCTCTAAGAACACGGAGGCTTAATTTGGAAACGGTGCACAAGAATGGCTATGAACAAATGCAAGCTGACTACCACATTGACTCTGAGGTTGCTTCAACATAGCTTCTGGCTGGAAGGAGTTTGTCTCCTTTAATGGATTTGAGGCGCGAGAAGCAGTGATAGTGATGTTCTACACAGAAGAACGGACTAAGGGCAAGGAGTTTGTCCCACTGATATTTAGGATTTTGGCACTCTATAATGTATAAGTTAAAGCAAGGCTCTTGTGGCACATCTGTAATGCTAGCTAGTGCTTCATGCTTTTAAAATTATGCTTATCGGACAACACAAATCTATGTTCTTCGGTTAGTTTGAATGGTATCTTTTTCAATAAATGTGAACTAATCTGCATCAATTTACTGCTATTTTCACAAGCTACTTGTAGAATTGCATTTCAAATTACTACATTTGCAGCAAGCAAAGATGTGGCATGTATCTTATTCTTTACTATTTCCATCGTACTACTAATGTAGTACAAAAGTACAAATTATGCAGTTCTCTTAAACATAGAATACATTTTAAGAAAATAGAAATGATATAACTCTGAAGCCCACTCAATGAAGTCCACTAGTAGCAAAATTTCAGTGCACCACAACGAATGGCATAACTGCAACCATAAAATTATAAGTTTTACACATCCAAATACGTTGGAGAGTAACAGAAGTGACAATTCCACCCGCAGTTCTATAAGTCGACTAAAAATTGCACAGTGACACAACTCTGAAGAATACTAGGATACCCCCGCAGACTAGGATACACCTGCAGTTCTATTCTTTTAAAAGCAAAACAAAACATTATTTGAAGATTACACCGCAGCACAATGAATTCAAACAAACACAATGAATTCAGATAAGATTGAAAAAGGATCGACCATGGAATGCAAAAAAAGCCAACAAAGAATAGAGAAGCGGACGGAGCTCGTACACCCGCATAATTGATTTCAGTAAAATTGAAACATAATTCCTAAAAATTACAAAGATTGCAGAGTAAATGGAGCAATTAAACGAACGCAATCAAAGAATTCCTACTAAAAAACGACGTCTGAGCACGAAAAAACCGCATTGCACACGAACACGAACAAATAGAACGAATCTCGGCGCCAAATCACTCGATTTGCGCAGATTATAGTACTCTCCTTGGTAAATTCCAGACAATAAAGGTCAACTCGCATCTATAAACAAAATAAACCATCCCGCAAAGCCTGATTGTTCCCAGAACTCGCGGGCGGACAACAAAACTCTCCAGCAGTTTTTTCGTAAAGCATTGAAGTGTACACAGTACCAGGGATGCAGTGCACATTCGATGTGAATGCAGTGTGGAAGTGTGTGGAGAATAGCTATTCCGCTATATATATATATACACATATACGCATATACATGTATTTTTGTTACATAGACTCTATTCGTCACCTAGGGTGCAGAATAGTTTATTCTTCACCTGAGATTAATTTACAAATAAGTTACATTTTAAATACAAATAGTTACATTTATATTGAATCACTACGTAAAATTTGAAAAATGAAAAACATAAATATAGGTCACAAGACCAGATTTTTTTAATTTATTGTATTTTTTGCACTATTTTTGTATGTTTGTAATTTTACGTGACATCAAATATTTTTATGTTGATTATTTTTTTATAGTCTCTTTTTACGTATAAAATAAGACAAAATTTACGAAACGTAAATTTACAGTGCAATGATGTTAAAATAGAGGGGATGAAGAATAACTATTCCTCATCGAGGGTGATGAATAACGCGACCCTATTCTAATAACACTCCTTAAGACCTTATTCTAATAACACCTCCCACCCACGCCTTATTCTGACATCACCCCGCATCCCCACCCATGCCTAAATGCACAGAACTGCAAAAACAAAAAACTGACCCAAGCCCCACGCACCCCAACCCACCTACTCCACTTTCTTCTTCACACTCTCACCTCCCTTTCCAGATCACCACACCGCCCCACCTCCATGTTCTTAGAGCATCTTCAACAGCCGCGCTTCGCGCCGCACCTAAAAAATATGTTTGACGCGCGCTGGTCGTCTGGTTTGGCGCGTCGCGCAGCGCTCGCTCCAGCGGCAGCTTTAAAATGCAGCGCGCGCGCTCCGCTACAGCAGCGCGCAAAAATGCAGCGCGCGCGCCGCTCCAGCAGCGCCAAAATATATGGCATTTGGACAAAAAATAGTTTGAAACATTCATCAAAATGCAATGAACATGTAAAATTTAACACAAACAAGTTGATGAATAAAAAATTCATGCCCACAAGTTCATCCAACCAAGTTCAAAATGCAAACCAAGTTCAAAATACAAGTTCATCCAACAAAGTTGAAGACATATAACACATCAACCATTTTCCTCGTCTTCTTCCTCTTCTTCCGCCTTCGAAGATGAATCTTCCTCCCTAACCTCATCACGCACCGCATCACGTGTAGCTCCGACGGTCTTGGCAAGATCTTCAACGGCATTTTCATGGGTATGTGTGTGAGGCACATCGAAAGACATTCCACCCGTGGCCGGAGGTGCACCCATGCCTCCTACGAGAGAAGCAAAACTCATGCCACCCATGCCTCCCATAGCGTTGGAGGGTGCTCCAAAGCCACCCATGCCTCCCATAGCGTTGGAGGGTGCTCCAAAGCCACCCATGCCTCCCATGGCGGCCGGAGGTGCACCCACGCCTCCCATGGCTCCGAAGCCACCCAAGCCTCCCATGGCGCCGAGGCCCATGCCTCCCATGGCGCGCGAGGCCACCGCCACCCATTGTGCGGATCATGGCTCTTTTTTGAATCAACACTTCTTCACGGGCAAGGTTGACATATTCCTTTTGCGCATCATTGAACAAAGATGTGTCCAAGATTGACATATTTCTTTTCTTGCCTTCACAATAGCTTCCATAGCATTTGTGAGCTCATCATCTCCTTTCCTTTTCTTCTTTTCGGTTTTGTCCTTCTTGCACCCATCCGGTCGTTTTGGTTTCGAGTATGAAACCGAGTTGGGTGTGGGGCTTCTCTTGCCGTCATCACTTGATGCATCATCCTCCTCCTCATCATCATTCAACTCAATTGTGCGCTTGCGTTTGTTGCTCAAATGCAAATCATCCAAATCTTCACGCTTCTTCCATTTCTCCTCATCCTTCAACACTTCATAGCAATGAGGCAAGGTAAAGATCTTTCCTTTCTTGATCTTCCCCTTCTTGGTTGTCCTCGTCTCTTCTTTGAACAAGTTTTGTGCAATGTTGTACTACAAGAAAAATAAAACAAGTTAGCACTTCGGACACCAAAAACAAGTATGATGAACATGTATGAGATGCCACTTACTCTATCATCCTCATTTGTGCCACTTGGGTTAAGCTTGTCAACTGTCTTTTGTGCGGCCGCCCACTTTTGACAATCCGAGTTGATTGTCGACCATCGGGACCGAAGTGATCTCTCGGAGCGGTCAATTCCACTCACGTTCTGAGCATCAAAGTGTTCTTTCATTCGCCCCCAATAAGCATCTCTACTTTGATCACCTCCAATGGATGGATCCCTCGACACTTGCAACCAAGTATTGCATAGTAATTTGTCATCGTTGGTGGTGTAATTGCCCGCTCTTCCTTTCGGCGCCTCGACAATGCCCTCACCCTCCTCGTCCACATCAAACTCATGGTTGTCCAAATGGATGTCATTGGTTTGAGACCAATGCGAATTGTTGGACCCAACACCCATAGTTGACATGTATGCATCTTCGTTGAGACTACAAAGTTTTTTGAACAATGCAAATATAAGCTATCTATATGATGATGCATTGAAAAAATAACAAGAAAATAGAAGTTGGAATTTTTTTCACCTTGGGGCATTTCATCGAACACGTGGTGCGCGTCGGCCGCCGGCTCAACGAGTGAGCTCGCCGGCGCTTCGGTAGACGTCGTGCCCGTCCGCCGCCCTGCAAGCTTCTTCTTCGCCTTTGAGCTGCCGGAGCCGTCCGTCGCCTTCTTCTTCGCGGATGTTTTTCCTTTCTTCGGCTCCGACGCATTGGGGAGCTTTGACGGTGCGGCGGCGGCACGGGACGGCGCCGGCGCGACGCCACCCGTCGGCATGGTCATCCGCGGCGGCAAGAAGAGGCTGTGCGCGAGGCCGACGGTCGGGGGAGCTCTGGCGGCGGCGGCGCCAACGCCAAAGCTCGCCACGCTAGGGTTTTCGGCGGCGGCGGTAGCGGAGGGGGGGGTCGCGGCTGTACAGCGGGGTCAGCGGGGTGCCGGTGTGCGCGTCCATGGTGGCAGGGGCGCTGGCACTGGCGCGCGCGGGTGCAAAGGAGGAAGAAAAGGGCGAGTTCGCGCGCGCTCTCGAGTCTGCCGCGCGCGGAAGTGGACGCCCGAAATACACAGCGCGGGATGAGGCTATGGCCAGCGCGCCCAACTCGTTTTAGCGCGCGCGCAGTTTTTGCGCGCCCGCTGGAGCTGTCCGTCGTGTTGCGTGCGTTATAATTGCCTTTTCTCCGGCGCGACTCTAGTATAGCATGGCTGTTGGAGATGCTATTACCCACTCCCGCCCATCGCCCCCACGCCCCTCCCGCCCGGCGAAGTCCAAATCCCCGCCTCCCAGAACACCCTCACCATCCCGCGCCCGCCTCACTACCACTCCCTCGCACCCCGCCCCCACTTTCCTCGCCATGAGTGGTTCGCCCCACCACGGTCGGCCTACCGCATCCCCCGGACCTACCTGGCCATGGATCCAGGCGGTTCGGTCCTTGCCGTGCCACCACACGTGCTCACCTTGCCGAGGACACCTCCTTCACCCACCCATCTTCCTCCTTGCTGTGGGGCCAGCGCGCCACCAGCAACACCGGACACCTCTTCCACCTCACCTCACCTCCGGACAGTGGTGACTCACCAGCGATCCTTTCCCTCCCGATAGTGGCGACTCACCGGCGACCCTCCCCTCGATGTAAAGGTGACCTCCATCACTCACACCGGTGAGGCTTCTAGCGAGCATCTCCGCCCTGAATCCAACTCCTCCCGCGCGACATCCATCTCATCCGCTCAAGTCCAGCGACCGTCATCATGTAGCTCGGCGGCACGAGTGAGGTGGTTCAGTGATGGTCCACCAGCCCGGGAACCTGCTGGTCTGCCTCCACCACTTGATATGGCTTGTGCGTCCTAAGTCCCACCTCACTACCACCAGCCGTTCACCCCCACACTGCCCCGCTCTACACTGGTTGGCACGCCGGAGCTCCTTTACCTCACCATCTAAGTGCTTGCAAAGATGCAGATCCGATGGAGGGAAGAAAGATCGGGCGTGGTGCAGGCTGGTTTGCCAAGGTTGTCCTCCATTGCAGCCACCGCTATGATCCTTATCCGCCTCGAGTATTCCGGCAAGGTCGCCAGCACTACGAACACTACCACAACAACGAGGTCATGAAGTTCGGTGGGGCATGACTTACGGCTCCTTTTATTTTACTGTGAAGTTCTTTAGGTCGATCATGCTGTCCCATGAGACTCCCTCGCTCATCTTCCTTGTGCTCGGTGGTGTTGGAAGTTCAGTGGCAGCGGAAGCCCAGAAAGACATGTTGGCAATACCGCAATCCACCAATGCCCCATCGGGTGCAGTGTGGATGGCACTCCAATGCGGCTCAGTTGATTCATTTGTGTGTGCAGTTCTTTACTTTTTTGCATGGATGCACTTGTTTTACATTTTGGGAGGCCGTTTGTCACTAAACATAAGGTTGTCTGCTAACTTAATGCTATTGTTGGATGAGTAGGAAAAAGCTCGATGGAGCTCACATGGTTGTCTGCTCACTAAACATAAGGTTGTCTGCTCGCTTTTGAATTGCAGTTCGCCCCACTTCTCGATGTTGTTCGGCTGCCCCGGTGCTACAATGCGTGTGGAAGTTTTCTTTGGTGTTTCAGTTTGTTCTTGAATATGTCAGAAGAAAAATGTAAAAAATTGTAAAATAGATGCAGTACGTTGGTGCACTCCTTGTGGCTCGCGCGACTCTTTTCTGATTTTTCCTGTATTTTATTTTTATGTCTGTTTTTCAAAAATAATGTTCAAAGCATGATGTAATTTTGTTGTGAAAAAACCTCCTCTTGTAGTTCACTACAGTCGACCCAGCGGCCCACAAGCTTGTGTAGCATAGTCCGATCATGCACTGCTCGTAGAGGCTCAAACACATGCTTATCTAAAATTTCTTTAGAAACAATCATAATCATGAACTTGCCCGTCTGATGCATTTAAAATAATTTTTATAATTTCAGTACATAACATTGACCATGCAGTCCAATAATCCTATGAAAAAGTCTTTAAAAAGGAATAAAAAGTCATGCGGTCCACTTAGACTCATGTCGCGGTTTACTTGTTCCCTTCACTGTGGTTCACTCTGGTTCACAAAAAAGTTAGAAAAATGACATCCAAAAATCATGAAGTGCAGATGTCCATCTGATGCGGTGTGTTTTTTAGTGTGAAGTAGTATGTTCTTTTGTGTGATGCAGTTCCCTCATCTATTTTGCTGTTGCGGAACACACAGTGTCCACATTTCGATAATTTCAAAATTGTTCTTAAACAATAATGAATTAGAGAGAGTGTTATACATGAAAAAGTTGTGCCTCTTCAATATCTTTCAAACACCGTATCATTTGCATCATTCCAATGAGCGGTTAGGAAATATTTTTGAAAATACGCATGCTACCAGTCGTAGGCAGCCACACCATTTTAAATATTTATTTAAAACCATGAGGAATCTCAACAAATGACCAACGTATCAAAGTTCTGCCTATTTCACATCTTTCCAACGCCGTATCACACGCCTCGTTCTGAGGAACGTTTAAAAAACTGTAGTGAAAACCATATCGAAAAAAGATAAAAAAATTGAAAAACCGCATTTTGGTAAAATTGAAAGTGCTCTTAAGCCGTAAGGAATTGGAGAGTGCAATATGCATGTAAAGGTTGCGCCTCAATGATACCTTTCAAATACCATATCGTTTGCTTCATTCCGACAAGCGGTTTACAAAAAATCGTGAAAATACGCTCGTTACCACCCGTCACGCGCGCACCATTTCCAAAACTATTCTTAAACCATGAGGAATCTCGAAAAGTGTTCAACATGCCAAAGTTGGAAATTTTCCGTAGCTATCCAACAATATATTTTACGCTTCATTCTGAAAAACGGTTTCAAAACTATAGCGAAGATGGTGTCGGAAGAATGCGTGCACTTATTTGCGACGGGAAGTGCACTCGCATCAGTGTTGTTTCTTCAAAAATGACGTGCACTTGTGTTGAGCGTGCAGTTCGAAAGTGTTAGCAGAATAAACTATTCTGATAATATCAGTAGAATAGATCGGTTGTATATATATAAAGATGGTCTATTCTTGTAATATTAGCAGAATAACTATTCTGCTAACACTTCCCAAGTGCACGCTCAATGGTAGTGCACTGCATCCCTATCTAAACGAGCACTACAATGTCACCAGAAAAAATTGTATGTGTTGTTTCAACACCGTTTTCGCTCAAGCTTTTAAACCATATGTCGGAATGAGGCGTGTAATATACCGTTGGATAGCTGCAAAAAATTCCCAACTTCATAATGTTGAACACTTTTCGATAGTCGTCCCGGTTTAAGAGCAGTTTCAAAAATGGTGGTTGCATGACGGGCTGCAGCGAGCGTATTTTCGCGATTTTTATAAACCGCTCATCGGAACGAAGAGAATGATATGGCGTTTGAATTTTATCATCGAGGTGCTACTCTTTGATATATATGTCGTTCTCTAATTCCTTACAGTTTGAGAGTAATTTCAAATTTACTAAAAAATGGAATTCTATTTTTCATATTTTTCGATATTTCGATACGTTTATTTTTGCAGTTTTTAAACCGTTCTTCAAAACGAGGCATATGATATGTTGTTGAAAAGCTATGAAATAGGCGCAACTTTCATATGTTGGTTATTTGTTGAGATTCCTCACGGTTTTTAACAAATTTTGAAAACGGTGCCTCTGCCTACGAGTCAGTGCAAGCATGTTTTCATAAATTTTCCCACACCGCTCGTCGAAATGATGCAAACGATACGGAGTTGGAAAGATATCGATGAGGCACAGTTCTCTCATGTAGAACACTCTCTCTAATTCCTTACGTTTTAAGAGCAGTTTTGGTTTTAAAGAAATGCATGCACTCTGTTTTTCACGACACCAAAATCAACAAGTGAACCGTATGAGACAGAAGAACACACTGCATCTGACTGAAGACTGCACTCCATCGAAGGAGCAAACGAACTTCATGGTTTTTTCTATTGAAATTTAAATTTTCCACACGAGAAAGTGGAGTGCACTTCATATCGGGCATAAATGAACCGCAACGCATCGAGAAGTGAACCGCAATAGTAACTAGAAGTAAACACATAGAAGTAAACCGCATTGAAAGTAAGTGTTGTAGCTGTGATCTGCAACTGAAATTTTTTATAAAACTAGAAAATCAACAAGAAAATTGTTGCAACTGAATGCCCAGCTGCACTGCATGTCTCGGGCGTACTACGGTGTTGTGCCTAAGAAAAATTTCAAAAAATGGTCCCGAACTGAACGCGGCGATGCACCGCACCGCATCAAGATACACAAGAGTACAGCGTGTGGAGCAGTAGCTTCACGTAGTACGTGAGAGAACAAAGTGAGCTTCAAAGCATACATATCTATTTGATTGTTTTCCACAACCACACACACATAAAATATCTATACTAACTAAAATATAACTACACCATCGTGGTAATGAATTGCATTTTTTACAATGAACTAATGAAGTCTAGTTTCTAACAACAAGAAAATTGAGTAATAGGGCATCCAGTCGAACTTCATGACTTCATATTTTCCTACAAAAGAAGTAAAATGAACATCAAGAGCAAAAGAATAGGGCTACATTTTTCACTTTGAAACAAATAGAAATAAGCGTAAGAACTGCACAAGGAAACTATCTGCACCACCCGCCTATGAACCGCAAGTCAACAGCAGCGGGAGTGCATCGTCACGCATTCCGATGAACACCCGAGTGAACTGCATCAACCAATAGAATTGCATTCCCGATATCAATTCACCCTTTTCTTTACTAATGCTTTTTAATCTATAGCAAAAATATCAAAAGTGAACTTCAAAAAAATTACGATGATGAGACGCATGGGTGGAGGCGCACTTCCCTGGAGGCAGAATGGAACTCCATGCCGCGCGGGGGATGAGCTGCACGCCAACGCTTGCCGAACAACACAATGCCTAACTAGGGGTCCGCGGTGCACTGCATTGCATGCCAGATTCGCTAGAACTACATGCCAGCCCCGCACACAGTGGATGCCAGCACCACGAGAACTACACACCGGCGGGTGAAGAATCCCCGAAGTGAGATTATCTTCTAGTGAGTGTTGGCCGTTGCGAGCAGAACTGGAGGAAGTGCCAAAGAGTGAGCTCTCCACTAGGGAAGGTAGTAGAGGGAGGGGGACTAAGGGGGAAGGATGTGCGTTGGTCGCTACCGACTGTGCTCCCCGGCTACCATCCACACCTCGGAAATGGGCAGTTCCGGCCACGGGGGCGAGGCTTGTCGGTGAAGGAGAAATCAACAAAGGAAAGATGGAGGGGGTTCGACAGCCGCCCAAATTCCAAGTCAGTGACCGGATTCGACGTGGTTGGCCATTGCTCGTGGTGTGGTGGCCGTGCAGCAAGGAGGAAGATGGGTGGGTGGAGGAGTTGTCCTCGACCAGGGGAGCATAGATGGTAGTTGTCTGCTGCTCGATCTGGTCGTGTGGCGGCGCAGCAAGGCTGGAACCTCCCAGATCCGTTGCCAGGTAGATGGGGGGGGGGGGGGGGGTACAGGCCGTGGGGGGGCCGCGGCAAGGATGGTGGGGGCGACGCGGGAGGATTTGGCCCGACTGGGCGCTGGGCGATGGTGGAACATTTTTGGGTGGCCGGTGGGGGCGGCGGTGGCGAGATGTGGTAGGGGCGTCGCTAGCCGTGTGGGTGGCGCGGTGATGTCGGGCTGGATGTGGTGGGGGGTGGGAGCAGCGAGTGGTGGGATCTTGCCGAGGTTGGGAGTGAGGTGGGGACGGCGGGGCGACCCGGTGGGATAGGGTCCAACGAGGGAGGAAGAAGGTGGGAGGGATCAGGAGGAAATGGGTGGATGGGGACGAGGGAGGTGGGAGTGGTGGGGGTGGGTCAGTTCGTACGGCGTTTTTATGTGGTTTTTTTTAATTGGTTTGGGCGGTGCGAAAGTGTTAGCAGAATAAGGAATGTTTGTTATGAGAATATAAGGTCTTAAGGAGTGTTAGCAGATTATACCCACCCTATATAGGGATTGACTATTCGTCACCCTAGGTGAGAAATAGTTATTCTTCACCCCCTCTGTTTTCGTATCAATGCACCATAATTTTGTGTTTCATAAATTTTGTCTTATTTCATACAAAAAAGAGACCGTAAGAAATATATAGTCACTGTAAAAACTATTTTATGCGTAAAATTACAAACACAAAAACATAGTGTACAATATACATAAAACGATATTTTTCTGGTCTTATGCCATATATTTTTGTTTTCTTATGTCAAACTTTATGTGGTGAATGAATATAATTGTAACTATTTGCATTTCAAAAGTAATTTATTTATGAAACGGTCGTAAGGTTACCTCAGGTGAAGAATAACTTATGTTGCATCTTGGGTGATATATATATATATATATATATATATATATATATATATATATATATGCAGCCGCCGCCCGCGTCTTTGGACGATCTCCATTGTCTCCTGTGCACCCTCACTGCAAGAATCAATCGCCGTTAATGGCAATCTCAGCCGCCATTGCAACCCAGAAGATCCGCCAAGTTAGGGAAAACCTTTGTCCCCTCATTCGCTCCTAATTATAATTCATGCGCATTAGGCCTTGTTCATCTCTTGGAATGTTTTGCAATGATTCCATCCACGACAAAATTCCATAGAATAGGTCGAACAAGAAAATATAGGTTTACGTCTCTACCGTATGTAGTTTCAGCATCACTAAGTCGAAACATCTCAGTGCTACCGATGTCTGTTCATCCACATCACAAAGGACTTCTCGATGAAACCGAAAGTTCATATCGGTGTGACAGAAATGAAATTTAGGGTTTCTCAACACAACTTTGGTGAGATCGAGTCACTTTTCAGTGAAACCGAGATTATGTGACCAAGTTTATGATGATGCTAGTTGTTGCCTCGGAAGCTCAGTACCTTAAAACTCGATGGATCCGAAACTTATACCGTGAATACCTAAAATTAACTTTTTGAGTTCAAACTTGCAAAATTTTCTGAATTTTGTGATGCTCATCCATTCTACTCCCCCTTGTCTAATTCACAGGGTTAGTGCTCAATCATGTCAGGATTGGATGACAGTTAGAATGATTTCACAGAGTAGAGTGTGGACCTGGAAGCAGGCACTAGTCGTGAAGTTGGCTTAGAGGATCGTGGAACTCCTAGACGTGCCCAAGGCAACCACGAGGGGTAGGAAGCCTAGGAATTCCGATGAGGAGGATGCAAATTTCATACCTGATGTGGTGACATCCGAGAAGCAAGCTGAAAAGAAGAGTAGTTGCCAGGAAGGTACCTCAATCTATAGTTGTCAAGAGAGGGTTGTCTCTATCTTCATAGCAACAAAGTGGAACAAGAAGGACAAAATCTTTTGGCAAAAAGCCAGGCAAGAAAAGTGAGAGTACTAAGTCTATGTATATGACAAGAAGGCTAGTCTCTATGAGGATTGATGGTGAAGAGGAAGATGAGGAACCAGTTCCTAACCCTCCTCCTTCCAAGCAAAGGAAAATGATGGCTAATGCAATGCCCAACAAGCCTGGTCCTAAGTCTAAGACCTCGACTCCCAAGGCCAAGCCAGCTGCCCCCAAACACAAAAAGATAACTAGGGATATTTCTGAATGAGACAAGAACAAGGGCACAACTTCTAGAGATCCCCCCCTCCTCCAGCTGATGAGGGGGATTTTGTTGTGTTGAGGAATCTCACACCTCATCTGCAAGACGATAATTATGATCATCTAGTGGTAGAAAACATGAAGGGAAGGAAGGATCAAGGTCTCAGGAAGTGGAGAGCCATTGATCCCTATGCTGAAAGGAGAAGGACTATTGTTGATGCTCGCTTTTGGAATGCCCAAGATGCAGTCCTATCCTTATTTTGGCTCGAGGGCCTCGATAGGGGTAGAAGCGCATCTCGTTGTTTCGCAAGAATGGATATCGTTACAAGTACATGTAAAGAGGAGATGAGTATATGGAATTGCCTTACACTTGCCACAAGCTAAATCATGACCATCTCAATGCAATCATCAATATCAATTGCCGTACATAAAAGTAGGGTCCAACTATGGACGAAATAGAATGATAAAGGCGACATCCATCCTTGCTAATCCCAGGTTGTTGGCCTGGAACCCATCCTATGACCAATGAAGTAGAAGAAGAAGAACTCCAAATCAAACAAGCATCACTCTCACATGAAAGCATTGTATTACATGTACCTGCAACTGTTGTTTTTGTAATTTGGAGCTACAGGGACTAAAAAATCTCATTTCCAAGGGTATCAAGACTAGCAAAGCTTAATAGGTGAGGTTTGGTTAAGCGGGAGGCTACATCGAGCACTAAGCGTTTGAGATCTAGCTAAGTTACGAATACAAGAATAAGAAGAGTGATCTATGCATAAATGAACGTGAACTAGCAATGATCAAGAAATGATCATGTGCACCTACTTACGAGTCAATTATAACCCCACCATGTTCCCTTCTTCGTTCAAACCTCACAAGAACATACACCCATGGTTACGCACATGGTTGGTGTATTGAGTTTACTTCAAGTTTTTTGTAACCGGGTGTTAAAAGAAATTCCAAGTTGCCACATAATCGCGGGCACGTCTCTCAGAATGATTTAACCCTCTAGGGGGTTCTCCAACTCATCCATCACAAACTAGCCACAAGATGCATGGAAAACTTCAACCTCGAGATAGACCAAAGTATTATCAGAATCCGAGCACACAAGACGTACGATAAAGGTAAAACAAGTCCTGCAAGGCCGCCTAACGTGTCGACGAAATCGATAATAGCCATATATCTTGTTCTCAGGACATGACGAATAAGTGAAGCGTATAGTTGCCTCATAGAAATCTCTCGAGTTTCCCCGGGTTGGACCCGCACGATGCTCTAGTTTGCACCAACACTCATGAGGAGCACTGGCCCAGGTTGTTGATTAATTATCCAGGGGGTCCGAAAAGTCCCTATGCAAGTTTATTAGTTATTAGTAAAATGTAGTACCAACGTTGGGCCTTGCCAGAAGAGTTATCCCAAAAGTAAAATCGAGGGGTCCCCATAACAACCCCAAGCATGTTAGGAGTGCTCAATATGGAACATAACATCGGTACACTAGTAACTAGGGCCGCTAATGTGGAACAAAACACCGAGCAAAAGGTTAAGCCTTCCACCTTTTACCAAGTATATGTGTGCATTAAATTAAACATAAAGAATATTATGATATCCCAAAGCTATCCATGTTATCACATAGAACAACCTGTACCTCCAACTAGCAATGCGATAAGAAGGGTTGAGCAAGCAGTAACTTAGCGAAACAATGGTTTGCTAGGATGTGGAGGGGTTAGAGGCTTTTCATGGCAATGTTGGAAGACTAGACATTCAAGTGGTAGGTAACGAGACATAACGATAGAAGCGAGACAACTAACATAGCAAAGATAGTAGTTGTATCCAAGGAAATGGTCATCTTGCATGAGATCCCACTTGGACGAAGAACAAATCCGTGAAGTACACGAACGAGTGTAGTCAAACGAATGCTCACACTCAATCAGTTTTGCAACTCTAGCAAGGGGAAGCAAATCAGGAAACAACCAAATGCAACATATTCATGAAATGATACACAGTCAAGTATGATGCATGTCCAGCTTAAATATGCAAGGCATGGCAAGCACAACAATCAACTTCTACACTTTAAGTGAAGCTCAATATGCAATGAGTTGCATATTGACGAAACTCCATGTTCGAATCAATTAGTTCACTCTCATTTATTATACTCGTCAATATTAAATGTTGTTGAACATGGCAAGAGATGAAGCACACTAGACTACACGCTTAGGCAAGTTTAAATGAGTCCGAAACAATGAATAACAATTCTGGAACGTCACCATATATAATTCTCGAATTTGCTACCATTCTTCCTAGAACACAATTTTAGAGTTGTTAAACAGCAAAAATAAATCCCCCCATGTTATTCTACACATTTTTCTAGTCAAGTTACATATGTAGATCAATTTAAACAGAGAGTTATGAAATAAATCGTTTTGATAGGTCATTAATGCAAATTCTATGCAAACAATATTTTAAACATGTGTGAAAGTTGCAAATGATTAATCTATACAAAATTCTGAATATTTTTCATATATAATTGTCTTAATACGATGCACGGTTGTGGTGTTATTAAATGCATGAACTATGAGGTTTTTTCTTCTGAAAAGTCGACAATTCAGTGGATAATTGACAAATTCGCATATCTGAAAAAAGGTGTGCAGGCCGAATCTGCTGAATCTGGGCTGAACACACGGGCTCAACATAGAAATACATTGCATGGGTGCCACAGAGGGTGGCTGGGCAGAGGCGAACCTTGCGGGCCATGGCCCAAGGCACGGGGAGGAGGAAGGTCGACGGAGGTCGTGGCAGGGCTGGGGCAGCTCGTGGTTCCGAATGGGCCTGACCCATGACGAGGCGAGGCGGACTGTGCCCGGGGAAGCGCTCGGTTGCGTGGTCGCTACTGGGGTCCATGCCCAGGCACCGGAGGTGCTGGGCGTGCACGAGCGAGCGAGCTGCTCCCAATCTGGGAATGGTCAATGGGGTCGTTCCCAGCCTCGCTCGGTGCAAAAGAACACAAGGTCAAGGCGGTTGGGTTCAATCTTTGGTGAGCTGTGGCGAGACGAGCACACGATGAGAGCAGACGATGAAGGGGTCCCCGGGAACGGATGGATTCGGCCATGGGGGTTCCAT
This sequence comes from Hordeum vulgare subsp. vulgare, assembly GCF_904849725.1. NCBI lineage: Eukaryota > Viridiplantae > Streptophyta > Magnoliopsida > Poales > Poaceae > Hordeum > Hordeum vulgare. The sequence continues at coordinate 246,366,026 of NC_058520.1, read as the reverse complement.
TCCCGACGATGAGGCAGCGGAGGGCACCAGTTCTTGGGGCTGGCTTGATGGAGGTCGAGGACGAAGCGAATGTGGCGTCCATGCGACAATAGATACAAGGGAGAGCAGTAGCAGAGGACGGCGACAAGGCAGTCTCCAGCGAGTTTGGGCGACGGGGTTGACCGAGTAATGCGGGAGTTGTTGCTGGTTTAGTGATTGGGGTGTCAAACGACCTCCGAATGCGATTTTTTTTTGGCACATGGTCTACCTACAATAAAGTTAGACCACACGCCAACTTAAGTTTTGAAAAAAGATGTCGACGAAGTGCCGATGCAATGTGATTGATGTAGATGATTATGAATGCGACAAACAAATGAAACAGACGACAAAACTCGAGATAATTGTAAGCCATCTCGGGCGTCGATATCGGCTATTACAACTCTCCTTCGCTAACAAGAAATCTTGACCCGAGATCCTAGAATGAGAATAGGAAGACAAAGAGGAAAGGAAGAGGTAAATCTTAGTTGCTTCTTTGACAAAGGGAGAAACCACCAAAATTTCAAGGTTGCAAAGAGATGTAGAATGGTACTAGGAACAAGCAAGAATTTAAAACCACTTTAATTGAAATTAGATAGACAAGGAATGAGAAAGAAGAATTTGGTCGGCACTTCGGTAGAAATAGAAGAAAAACTTGATAAGATGGAAGAACTTGAAAAGTGGACACCACACCTAGGTTAAATGGATATGGAAGGAAAGAACATGATCTTAAAAAAACGAGATGATGGTTTGGAGAGAGCAACGTCACAATGCCTGCGGAGCAAGAATAGAAGCTAGATTTTTGAAATGAATTAAAAGTAGAAGAAAATGACAACTTAAACCACATCTGAATGTGAAAAGCATCCTTAAAAAGAAAAATTGAATGAAGTTGTTGGAAAATCAACAACGACAAGAATAAGATTGTTGTGAGCTTATGGGAAAACATCTCAAAATTATGAGGTGACAACCTGCGAGTAATAAAAACAAGGGTAGCTTGGGACCAGAAAGATATGCAAAATTTCTTTCACCATGAGGATACATTGAGAGCATTGATCATCGATAATCACGATAATAGCAACCATCCTTAGGAAAGGTAATAGGCGAAATCCAATCCAAGATAGCTTCAATTAAGAAATCATGGCTTAAAAATATCTCACGATTGAAGAAATTGGCGGGTTTAATTATCTCATTCTTGAAACAAATTATCATTGAGACTCCTCATCAATCAAGAATGCTATAACACCATCTCAATAGAGAAGGGAGAATGAATTGCACTTTGAATTGCAAGATGAAGAATATTTGAGGTACTACCACAAGAATCTTGAAGAAAACTCCGAGAAAGAATTGCATCCTTAACAAACCACCATGAAGTACCTCTTGGACAACACCTAAATGGAAGGATTATAGAAAAGAACTGAAGGTTGCAAAAAGGACAAGATTGAGGCCTTGCCGTGATTTACATGAGCTTCGTGACGAGATACTTGAGAAATTTGAAACTTCAGAAAAGAAAAGATGAACCTCTCAGAACCAAGAATTTGATGCACAACTATGGATGATTGAAAGAACCTTGATGAAAAAATAATAAGAATTTTATTGTGCTCATCCTTCATCAGTTGAATTGATGACGAGCAACGGATTTAGCATACCACTTATTCTTCTTGAAAAAGATTGAAGAGAGAATAGCATGAACTTGAAGATGTCTTCAACAAAACCCCGGTAAGAATTTGCAATGAAGAGGATACTTAAAATGAATATAAATACATGAGAACATAGAGATCACGATCCACATAGCATAAAACTTGAATGAAGCACCAGAATAATCAAGATACAAACAAAGAGACAACAACTGAAAACAATTTGAGAATGAAAGATGAAAGCTGAGAACGAAGAAATCTTGTGAAATGATGGCCTTCGGAGGATATAGAACTGAAAATGTCTCTGAAATGCTCCGGATAGAAAGGAAAATAATTTCTCACGAATGGTAACAACTCGAGAAGATAGCAACAAGAAGGAATGACGAATCTCTAAAAGAATAGACCAAGATTTAGGAGAGAGTCTCCTTCGGTCTTCCAAGATGAGAATGATGATGAGGAACACGACCATGAACTACTGAGAGAATCGAGAATAATGTATAACGAAAGGTTGAGACAATGATGAAAAAAATTCAAAGCGCCCTTGGAGAAGGAATATGACTGATGGAATTCGTTCTTACGTCACATTTGAAAAGAAATTGAGGTATCCAGAATAGATAAGAATAATGAAGTAAGATCCTAGGAAGAACCTTTGGGCTATGGGCCCACTCAAAAAGAACACCGTTGAAACGAATGCTTAGAAAAAGAGTTTGCGCCGGTACAAATGAAAACTTGATGACTTGAGAACCTTTAAATAACTTAAGAGGATTTGTATTGAAACACAGAACTTCTAGGATATCTTTGACACTCTAGATAAGATATAGAGGTGAATAGACAAGACATGCTTAGCTAAGAATTTCTAACATGGGAACTCATTTAGCGAACGTAATTATATGATGAATACCAAAAGCTTGAATTTAATACACGAGAGAGGAAAAACAAGAACGAAGAATGCTGAATTCATAGCACTTGAGCATCTTCAGAAAGAATCACCGGATATTATACACGAGATATGATAGCAAAAGCATCACATGAAAAGAAAGGCACTTGGATGATAATTTACTCATTGAAAAAAGGTGGGTGGCTGGGAAAAACAAAGACAACTCGGGATGGATGAATCAAACTCTAGAAAACAACATGAGGATTGATCTTGCAAATATTGGAAATAATTGAATTATCTCAAAGAGAAGCACACCGGTTGAGAAGAATTAGACATGACAATTTGCTTGAGCAAAAGGATTAGCACTCCCATAGAAATATGAGAACACCGTTTAGCAACTTGAATTACCAAACTCCAACAACAGAAATGATGAGGCTTACGAAACAAGACGAAAACAAATTCGTGATGAAGATTTCGTTTGATATTTTCGTAGTAAGGCTCGCACGGGCTCGATATTACAGTAGCCAACATGTATAGGGCAGTGCATAGGACATACGAAGTGTCCCTGAATCATAGCAAGCTACAAGAATTCTTTAAGAGACAATGAGAATCACTCTAAGAAAGACTCGGAACAAATAAACCACTAGATGTCGAACCCCAACCTCACAACATGCATGTGTTGGAAAACAATCCTAGGTAACTACATGAATTTCCAACTCAGAATTGCCAAAAAATTTTGGTTTTGCAATCCGGTCCAACGGATACAAGGAGCAAAAGCTCACACAACTCCTAACATGATACTACGCTCCAAATGTATCACATCCGTCAACACATAACCAGATATCTGGGAAACTCATCTACCTCAGGCAGTCGTAATCACAAGGATACTAATTATGGCAGTGCATATGGACGCTCTCTCGGTATTGGATGACACCAAACTCCTCTTTCCACAAATATTATTGAAGCAATTTCAGACATCCGCGTCCTAAGATACTAAGGAAACTAAATGATAATGATGTGTGGAGAACCCCTTGGAGATCTACTCCCCAGAATAAAGTCAATTCAGACACAAGACACCAAGTACATAATTCCATCACATAAACATCATAGTGGTTCCAAAATACCCGTGTGATCCTAAAAAAATTGACTGATAAAAGGGTAGAATTAGAATTCCTACATCGGTATTCCTCACCAGAGCATGAAAGAGCAGTAAAAAGAATCTTATTTTTTGATATATAACTAAACAAAAAATAGTTTTTCACTAGACTCGACAACGACCAAGTTCGATCAATCAAGGGGGCTCCTAGGTTGACACTACTCTGATACCAAATTGTAACACCCAAGATGCGGTCCTATCGATATTTTGGCTCGAGGGCTTTCATAGGGATAGAAGCGCATCTCGTCTTTTTACAAGAATGGATATCGTTACAATTACATGTAAAGAGGAGATGAGTATATGGAATTGGCTAACACTTGCCACAAGCTAAATCATGATCATATCAATAGAATCATCAATATAAATCCTCATACATAAAAGTAGGGTCTGACTATGGATGAAATCAAACAATAAAAGCAACATCATCCTTGCTAATCCCAGGCTACCGGCCTATAACCCATCCTATGATCGAAGAAGAAGAACTGCAAATCGAACAAGCATCACTCACACATCAAAGCATTGCATTACATGTATTTGCAACTGTTGTTGTAGTAATTTGTGAGCCAGAGGGACTCAACAATCTCATTTCCAAGGATATGAAGACTAGCAAAGCTTAATGGGTGAGGTATGGTTAAGTGTGAGGCTACATCAAGCACTAAGCATTTGATATATGGCTAACTTACGAGTACAAGAATAACATGAGTGATCTACGCATAAACAAGCGTGAACTAGTAATGATCAAGAAGTGATCTTGAACACCTACTTACGAGTCAGTCATAACCCCACTGTGTTCCCTTCTTGGTTCAAACCTCACAAGAAGAGATAGTCATGGTTACACACATCATTGGTGTATCTTAATTGAGTTTACTTCAAGATTGTTATAACCGAGTGTTAAAAAAATTCCAAGTTGCCACATAACCAAGGGCATGGCTCTCATAAAGATTTAACCCTATTGGGGTGCTCCAACTCATCCATCACAAACTACCCACAAGCTGCATGGAAAACCTCAACCTCGAGATAGCGCAAAGTATCCTCAGAATCCCGGTGCACAAGACGTTCGACAAAGGTAAAAAATCTAGCAAGGCCGCCCAACATGTAGACGAACCTGATAGGAGCCGTGTATCTCATTCTCAGGACACAGTGGATAAGCGAAGCGTAAAGTGGCCTGATAGAAACCTCTTGAGTTGCCCCGGGTTGCCCTGCACGGTGCTCTAGGTTGGACCCCATTGATTAGTTATTAGTAAAATGTAGTACCAGTGTTGGGCCTTGCTAGAAGAGTTTTATCCGAAAATGAAAATCAAGGGGGTCCCATAACAATGCCAAGCATGTTAGGAACGTTCAATATGGAACATAACACCAGTACACAAGTAACTAGGGCGGCAAAGGTGGAACAAAACACCGAGAAAAAGGCTAAACCTTACCCCTTTTACCAAGTATATATGTGCATTAAAATAAATAGCAAGAATATTTTGATATCCCGAAGATATCCATTGTATCACATGGGACAACATGCACCTACAACTGGCAATGCTATAAGAAGGGATGATCAAGCGGTAACTTAGCCAAACAATGGTTTGCTAGGATGTGGAGGGGCTAGAGGGTTTTTATGGTAATGTTGGGAGGCTTGACATTCAAGTGGTAGGTAAAGAGATATAACAATAGAAGTGAGACAACAAGCATAGCAATGATAGTAGTGGTATCCAGGGAAATGATCATCTTGCGTGAGATCTCGCTTGGACGAAGAACGTACCCGTGATGTATATGAACTCGCATAGTTTAATGAATCCTCACACTCCGAATACATTTCGGAACTCTAACAAGGAGAAGAAAATAGGGAAACAAAAAAAATGACACGGTACACTACAACATATTCATGACATGATGCATAATCAATTACATCGCTTGGCAAGAACAATATTGAACTTCTACATTTTATCTTAAGCTCAATATGCAACGAGTTGCATAATGACGAAACTCCATGTTTGAATCAATTAGTTCACTCTCGTTTATTCTAAACGTAGATATTAAATATTTTAAACATGGCAATAGGTGAAACACAAATAAACTACACATTTAGGCAATTTTTAATGAGGTCGAAACAACAAATAACAATTACAGAAAGTCCCCGTATGTAATTTTTAAATTTGTACTGTTCTGCCTAGAACACAATTTTAGAATTGTTAAACAGAAAATTAAATGCCACCATATTAATCTACAATTTTTCTAGTTAAGTTACATATGTAGAATAATTTGAACGGAGCTACGGATATTTGGTTATGAAATAAATCATTTTAATAAGTCAGTAATGTAAATTACATGCAAAAAATATTGTAAACATTTTTAACATGTGTGAAAGTTGCAAATTATTAACATACACAAAATTCTGAATAAATTAAGACCACACGCCTACTTTCAACCCATTGTGAGAAAGTTTTAATGCCACTTATAAAACAAGATTTTTGCAATGTCACGGGAGAGTTCAAGTGTGGTTGGTCTTGAAACAGTCAACAACAAAAGCAAGAGAAGCGACAATGACAAATGGATGTAAGTTTTGAAAAAAAGACAATGACGAAGTGATGATGCAATGCGAGTGATGCATATGATGTGATGATGAATGTGACAAAAAAATTAAACACTCGATGAAACTCGAAATAACTTGAAGGCATCTCGAGCGTCGGTCTCGGGCTATTACAACTTTCATACCAAGGAGCAGGAGGACTTCCATGAGACTGTCTTGCTTGAAAAGCACCGTGTAGTCAGTGACCTGAGGTATGTCAATTGTAAATACATCAAGTCCAATGGGAAATAGTCCCCCCCCTGTCCAGGAGAACTTCAGATTACTAGATCTTGATAAGTTCATGGGTGAAGAGATGACTGCATGGAATGCTGAACTTTTCATGCAATTCTATTCAACTACACACTTCTATCTAGATGGCAAGATAGTGTGGATGACCGAAGGCACTAGGTACGAGTCTACTGTTATGAGTGGAATACCATCTTAGAAGCCCCAAAGGTGCAAGAAGGTGATTTGTACATTTACTCAGAGTCCAAGATGAACCACAACTCTATAGCCCTCATGTACAAGCCAATTCCGAAGTGGTATGTGAAGAGTGAAGAAGCACAAGTTTGGGTCAGATTACTTTCTGCGAACATGACTCGCTATATCCAACACCATATTGAGGCACACTTTGATGCCCAAATCTAGAGATGACAAGATGAACCTTGGATACTCAATAGACAAGTTTCATCATGTGGACAGCCACACCAGGATCAGAGTGATTGATCTTATTGTGGATACCATCAAGAGGACAGTTGTCGATCCAAAGAGATCATGTGGATATGTGTGACAGCCGAGGCCGGTATTCCAGAAGATTCCCCTTTTCTTTCCGTTTTGTCGTGTGGTTATTTTTATTTGTCGCATCATCATCGCATCATTCGCATCATCCGCATTGGATCGGCATCCCGTTGCCGCCATTTTTCAAACTTGCATCAGTTGTTAGTTGCTGGTTCTCTCCGTTTTCGTCGTTGACCATTTCGAGACCAACCACACACACACGCGCCCGCAGCATCGATAAAATATTGTTTTTAAAAGTGTGTATAAAACTTTCTCTGATTGGGTTGAAACTTGGCGTGCGGTCTTATTTGGACGTAGCTAGGCCGCCTGCCAAATTCAGTCTCAATCGGAGTCCGTTTGATACCCGAATGGTCGACCGTAGCGGCACCTTATTCGGTCTATCGTCGGACGTTTCTCGTTGTTTGAAAACCCCGATGCCGGGATGCCCGTTTTCCCTCTCTTCCCTGCCTAGCCCCTCTACACACTGCATCGATCTACGCGCAGCCTAGTTCGAAAACCTCTCGGAACCCGGACCGGGCGGTCGTGACCGTTGGGTCCGGTTCAACCCTGTAATACCCTAAACCATCATCGGTTTTACAATTAGATACCCTAACCTATATTTTCTTGACCGTCCGATCAAATCGGAGGGTCCGGATCAGCCTTATCCAAACCCCCCTTGATATATAGTCCACCATTAGTCCATTTTGAACAAAACCCTAGACCCTAGTCTCACCAAGTCCTCCATTTCCGTGCCCCGCCGCCAGCTCGTGCCTCCTCGGGATCCCAGCTGCAACCTCCAACCAGCCAGCTCCATCCCACCAACCGGGAGTCAACCCCCATCCGATCTGGACCGCCAGATCTGAGATCCAACGATCCAGAGCCTCCCAGTTCCACAACTCCTCCTCCCGCAGCTCTCAATCCCTTATGGATCGAGGGAACTGCCTCATCGGAGGGCCTCGTCCGGCGTCGCCGTCTTCGTCCGGCCCCGGTAGCCAACCGGCGAGCGTCGTCGCCGGAGCTGCCCTGCAGTAGCCTAGGTACCGGCTGCGACTCCCTCTGTGCACCTGGCTCGAGCAGGAGGTCGCCCTCGAGTGCCACCCCTGGTCAGCCTCTACTAGGCCCCCCTCCTCCTCCTGTCTTCCTGTGGTGCCCGCGCCTCCAAGCATCTCCAGCAACGCCCCACCGCCGCCAATGACCTCCCGTAGATAGGATCTCGTCGCCTCTCTCCCTCCTGTAACTCGTTTTTTCTCTGATCTCTCTCTGTTTCTATGAACAGGAGCACCTGAGCCCCATGTCCGCCATGGCCTAAAGGTTCGGCTCGCCTGCCCGGGACCACGCTATTGCCGCTACAATCGGTAGCCCTGGCCATCTGCGACCCATCCCAACCGCCTCCAACCTCCGGGCAGCACCGATGTGCCTCGCTGGGGCTACCTGATTCTGCCCCGAGCTCGCCCCTCCTCCTCCTGTTGGGATCCTCCTCGAGCAAGTTGGGGGATGCAGCAGCGTAGAAGCTTCGGTTGAACCGGGACCCGATGTGACCCATCACCGCGTGGATCAAGCAGGAACCGAGTCCGAACGAGTACCTCATCCTAGATCCAGCCTTCCCCAAGCTCTCCGCCGTTGTAGCCACTGACCTGCTCACGTTGACCTGCTGCAAGCTCCATGGCCGACCGATCTGGCCCGAGGTGAACCTTCGCTCCGTGTCATCTATTCCTCAGTTGCAACCGCATCTAGGCAGAACCTTCGTCCTAGTCCGACTGGCAGCCGAGCCAGCGCCTCATCGAGGAGGTCCCGGGATCGAATCCCATGGAGGCCTCAATTATTTTGCTGCTGAGTTTATTTTTTTCTCTCTTGACCATAGCACCACTTGGGCCAATTTCAGCCCTGGGCCACAGCACAATAGTGCAATTCGGTCCATTGTTCTTTTTTTAACGTCGTGTGATTTTTTTCCAATTTCCAGGGACTTTGCTAATTTCAGGAAACGCTTTGTTTTTCAAACGAGCGTAGTTTCTAAACCGTGCATCGGAACGGAGTGATTCAAATTTTTAGCTTGACTAGAATTTCGTGTAGGTTAATAATTTACAACTCTCATGCATAAACTATTTAGTGTGATGTTTGCATCAGTTTGCGTGTCGACGTGTTGAAAACGGTTTAGGTCGTAACTATTTGTCCATAGCTCAGTTGGAGATGTGACATATATGCAAATGGACCAGAACGACGAGTAGAATCACGTGAACCACTTTGTTTTTCCGTTTAACAAACCTGAAATGTGATTAGGACAAATCTGGACAGAATTAAGTTTTAACACGTGGGGTCATTTCGGAGATGTTGTATGTCGTTTCCGGTCTCATTTAAAATGCCTAGCTAGGTAGATTAATTTGTGCTTCACCCTCGTGCCATGTTGAACAACATTTAATATAGCCATGTACCTGAACGGGAGTGAACTAAATAAGTAAACGTGGAGTCTCGTCGATATGCAACTCGTTGCATATCGAGCTTCACTTAATGTGTAGTGTTTGATTGTTGTGATTGTCATGCCTTGCATTAGACCGTTCATGCATCATCCGTGTCTTGCATCGTGTGGTATATATCTGTGTTGATGATTGTTTCCGGTTTCCTCCTTCTCGATAGAGTTCCGCAAGCGTGTCGAAAAGTGAGGACCCGTTCGACTACAACGGTTCGTCTGCTTCACGGAGTCATTCTTCTTCCAAGCGGGATCTCAGGCAAGATGACCATTTCCCCAGATACCATTACTATCATTGCCATTCTAGTATTACCGTTTCTATCGATTATGTCTCGTTGCCTACCACATGTTAAATATCAGCCTCTCAACAATGCCATGAAAACCTTCAACATGTTCAACCTAGCAAACCACTGATTGCCTATGTTACTGCTTGCTTAACCATGTGTTAGCGTTGCTCGTTGCAGGTGCAGTTGCTTCCATGTAATAACATGGGTTCCTTGTTATATCACCACATTAAATGTTATTTAATTTAATGGACCTATATACTTGGTAAAAGGTGGAAGGCTCGGCCTTTCTAGCCTGGTGTTTTGTCGACACACCGGGTGGCCTTGCTGGATTAGTTTTACCTTTGATGAGATATCTTGTGCATCAGGATTCCGGTGATGCTTTGGGTAATCTCAGAGTTGAGGTTTTCCACTAAGGAGTCCGACGAGATCGCGAGCTTCGTGATCGAGGATTTCTATGCGGCTTGTGGTAATTTGTGATGGACTAGTTGGAGCACCCCTGCAGGGTTAAATCTTTTCGGAAAGCCATGCCCGCGGTTATGTGGCAATGTGGAAACTTTGTTTAACACTGGTTCTAGATAACTAGAAGTTAACTTAATTAAAATATGCCAACTGAGTGCGTAACCGTGACTGTCTCTTTCGTGAGTTCCTTCTCCGATCGAGGACATGGCGGGGTTATGTCTGACGTAAGTAGGTGTTCAGGATCATTCATTTGATCAACAGTAGTTCACGTCCGCTATGCGTAGATCATCCCCCTCTTATTTCTTGTACTCGTAAGTTTAGCCACTAAATAAATGCTTACTCGCGTGCTGCAGCCTGACCACTTAACCTTGCCTCACCCATTAAGCTTTGCTAGTCTTGGTACCTTTGGAAATGAGATTGCTGAGTCCCTTGTGGCTCACAGATTATAACAACACCAGTTGCAGCTACAGGTAAAGGTTACTTGACGCGAGCGCGTTGATTGTTCATTTGGAGTTGCCTCTTCTTCTTCTTCTTCATCGATCTAGGGTGGGTTCCAGGCCGGCAGCCTGGGATAGCAAGGATGGACGTCGTTCTTCTTTTCTCATTTGTTTTCGTCCGTAGTCGGACCCTGCTCTTTTTTATGATGATTATGTATTGTACTGATGTGACTCTGATGTAGCTTGTGGCGAGTGTAAGCCAATTCTGTATATCTATTATTTTCAGTACATGTACCTATAGCGATATCCATTCTTGTGAAACGACGAGATGTGCTTCTATCCCTGATGAGGCCCTCGTGCCAAATTGAGGATAGGATCGCATCTTGGGCGTTACAAGTTGGTATCAGAGCAGTACCGACCTAGGAGCCCCCTTGATTGATCAAACTGGGCCGAGTCGAGTCTAGTGAAAAAAAACTACTTTGAGTCTAGTTATATATCAGAGAGTAGGATTCTTTTTTCTCCTCTTCTATGCTCTGGTGAGGAATCTTGACGTAATAATTTTAATTCTACTCCTCTTCTCACTCAAATTTTTTGAGGATCACGCGGATATTTTTTGAATCTATATGATGTCGATTTGACGGAGTTCTGTCTTGGTGCCTCCTGTGTGACTTGATTTCTTCGGGGGAGTTGAGCTCCAGGGGATTCTTGAGCACACCGTTATCATTCAGATTTCTTAGTATCTCAGGACGAAGGATGTTCGTAATTGCTTCAATACTAGTAGTGGCGAGATAACCCCGATGTCCCCAGTACTGGTGCAGATTGTTCGGGAGTACTGCCATACTTTGTATCGTTGTGATCACGAGGGTTTGTAGTAGATGAAGGTTCGAGATTTTGGTTATGTGTTGACAGATGTGATAAACTAGACGGGTTAGTATGGGAGTTGTGTGAAATATTACTCCTTGTATCCGTATGCCAGATTGCATGACCAGATATTTCGGGAGTTCTTAGGTGGGAATTCAAGTAATTACTTATAGGACAATCTTCCAACAAATGCATGATGTTAGGTTGGGGTTTGACATCTAGTGGATTCGTTTTTTCACGGTCGTCTTACATCGGTTCTCGTGGTGTCTTAACGAGTTCTTGTAGCTTGCTATGACTCGGGGACGCTTCATATGTCGTGTGCACTGCCTTGTACATGATGGCTACTGTAAGGATCGAGCCCGTGCGATCCTGTCCACGAAAATATCTGACGAAATCTTTCTCATGAGTTTGTTTTGGCTTGTTTCGTAAGCCGCATCCTTTGTTTTGTTGGATTATGGTAATTTGAGTTGCTTCATTGTCAAGTGGTGAATTCATATCTGTTCTAAGAAGTGTTCTAATTTTTTTATGCGAGTGCTAATTCATTTGCTCTATCAAGTGTCTTATCAGTTCTTGTCAACCGGAGTTGTCATATCAATTTTTATCCAACGGGTGTGCTTCTCTTCAGTGAATTCAATCCTCTCTAATTTTTGCAAGATCATTCTCTCATTTCATCCGGAGTTCATTTCATCTGTTCCAAGTTGTCTTTGTTTTCCCTCCCTCCCACCCTTTTCTTCAATGTTTCAGTCATCATTCAAGTGCCTTTATAGTCAGTGATACTTCCGCTATCTCTTCTTCCTTTTGTAGCTGGTCATTCGTTGTGAAGATTATCAGGAGCGTCGTGTTCATATTTTGTCATTCTTGTTATCTTTTCTGGTGAATTCAATTTAGTTGTCCGTGTTCCTCATATCCTTTCATCCTGTAAATTCTTTCCCGTGTTGGAAAGTATTATCATTCTTCTTGTTTTCATTTCTCTCTATTCTATCCGAAGCGTTCAACTTATCTCAGAAGTTTCTTGTTTTCAATTCTTTTAGTTATTTTGAGGTCCCGACCTCATCTAGTTTTCCCTATACCGGTGCAGTATCTTTCTTTCTTAGCAATCTTTTGAACGATGGTTTCTTTTTAGTGGGCCCATAACCCACAGGTTTCCCAAGATCTTATCTCGCTCTTGTAATCTTTTCCGGAGATCTCTAATTCTTTTCAACTGTGACATAAGTATGAATCTCATCAGTCATATCCCTTCTCCAAGTTCTATTCGAATTAATTCATTCTATGGATCAACGTTTAATTATTCTTTATTTCGGAGTGTCTCATTAATTCTTGGTGGTGTTCTCCTCATCATTCTCAGCTTGGAAGTCTGAAGGAGTGTTTCTCTCAAATCTTGGTGCATTCTCTAGAAGATTCATCATTTTAGCTTGGTGCCATCATCTTAATTGTTCCAATCATGTGTAATTCGTTTCTTGCTAGCCAGTGTTTTTCTGAGTTGTTTTCATTCTCGGTCCTCCGAAGGCCATCATTTCAGAAGATTCTTCGTTATCAGCTTGCAGCTTTCACTCTCAAATCCTTCTCCATTGTTGCCTCTTCGTTTGTCCCTCGTTTGTCCGGTGCCTTGTTCTAGTTTTCTCTCGGGTGGCTTATGATCTATTCATTCTCATGTATATCCATTCATTATTGTTATCCCCATTCAATCCAATTCTTACCGGTGTCTCCTTCAATACTTCTTCAAGTTTGTGCTCATGTCTCTCCTCAATCATTTCTAGAAGAATAAGTGGTACGCTATATCCGTTGCTTGTTATCAACTAAACTTGATGAAGGATAAGCATAACATAATTCTTATTCTTACTTCATCAAATGGTTTCAATTCTTCTTTCGGAGTGGCTCATGACATCAATTCTTTTCTCAAGTGCTTATCTTTCTTTTCCGAAGTTCCAAGTTCTATCAAGTATCTCCTTGAGTAGCTTCATCGAAGTCTTTGCAAGTGTTCAATCTTATTCTTTCATCCTTCATATCTTGCATAATCCTTTTGATACGGAGGCTCGTCATGGTGGTTCTTCAAGGATGTGATTTTTCTCAAAGAGTTATTCAAGATTCCTGTTGGAGTACCTCAAGTTTTCTTTCTCTTGCATTTCCAGTGCATTTGTTCTTCCTTTATCCTTTGAGGTGGTATTATAGCATTCTTGTTAATGTAGGAGCCTTGAAGAGTTTCCCTTTCAAGAATGAGATAATTAAACCCACCGATTCTATGACCATGAGATTTTTTCCAAACCCATGGCTTCTTCATTGAGCTATCTTGGTTGAGACTTCACCTAAAGCTTTATCTAAGGATTGTCGCTATTATGGTGTTGCCATTAATCCAAGTTCTCAATGTATCCTCTTGGTGAAAAAAGTTTTGCCTTTCTTGCTGCTTCCAATCAATCCTTGGGTCTGTTAGTGGCTGGTTGTCACCTCATGGTTGAGATGGTTTTTGTAAGTCCACTACAAGTTTGTTCTTTCCATTGTTGGTTTTCCAACAACTCCGTTCAATTATTCTTGCAAGGATGTTTGCCAAGTTCATTTGCGATAATACTTGTCATTCTTTTCTTCATTCTCTTCTTCCGTATGAGCTAGTTCCTATTCTATTGTTCCGGAGGCATTGTGATGTTGCTCTTTTGGGTCTATCATCTTGTCCTGTCAAGATCATGGTGTTCCCTTGTTCTATTTAGTTTTTTGTTGTGAATCTTGCCTAATTATCCCATCTTATCGAATTTTTGTCCCATTTTCCTACCGAAGTCCTGCCGAAATTTTCCATGAATTCTTGCTTGGTTCTCATATCATTCCTCATCTCTTTGCAACCTTCAAGGATCGTTGGTTTCATTCGTTTGTCAAAGAAGCGACTAAGGTTTTACCTCTTGTTCTTTCTCATCCTCTCCCCCTTTCATTGTTGGATCTTGGGTCGAGATCCTCTTGTAGTGTAGGAGAGTTGTGACAGCCGAGACCGACGTTCCAGAAGATTCCCCTTTTCTTTCCATTTCGTCATGTGGTTATTTTTATTTATCGCATCATTCGCATCATCCGCATTGCATCGACATCCCGTTGCCACCAGTTTTCAAACTTCCATCCGTTGTTAGTTGTTGGTTCTCTCCTTTTTCGTCGTTGACCCTTTCGAGACCAACCACACACGCACGCGCCCGCATCATCGATAAAATATTGTTTTTAAAAGTGTGTATAAAACTTTCTCTGATTGGGTTGAAACTTGGAGTGCGGTCTTATTTAGACGTAGCTAGGCCGCGTGCCAAATTTCATCGCAATCGGAGGCCGTTTGATACCCGAACGGTCGACCATAGCGGCACCGTATTCGGTCTATCGTCGGACGTTTGTCGGTGTTTAAAAACCCCGATGCCGGGCTGCCCGTATTCCCTCTTTTCCTTGCCTAGCCCCTCTACACACTTCATAGACCTACGCGCAGCCTAGTTCGAAAACCTCTCAGAACCCGGACCAGGTGGTCGTGACCGTTGGATCCGGATCAACCCCGTAATACCCTAAACCGTCATCGGTTTTATAATTAGATACGCTAACCTATTTTTTCTCGATCGTCCGATGGAATCGGAGGGTCCGGATCAGCCTTATCCAAACCCCCCTTGATATATAGTCCATCATTAGTCCATTTTGAACAAAACCCTAGACCCTAGTCAGACCAACTCCTCCATTTCCGTGCCCTGCCGCCAGCTCCTGCCTTCTCGGGATCCCAGCTGCAGCCTCCAACCAGCCAGCTCCATCCCACCAACCGGGAGTCAACCCCCACCCGATCTGGACCGCCAGATCAGAGATCCAACGATCCAGAGCCTCCCAGTACGGCAGCTCCTCCCCCCGCACCTCTCGATCCCTTCTGGATCGAGGCAACTGCCTCGTTGGAGGGCCTCGTCCAACGCCGTTGTCTTCGCCCGGCCCCGGCAGCCAACCGGCGAGGGTCGACGCCGGAGCTGCCCTACAGCAGCCTCGGAACCGGCTGCGCCTCCCTCTGTGGTTGCTACTTGTCAAACAACAGCGCCAGAAATTGACACGTTGACGGAGATTGGGCTTGTGTTGGTTTTCCCTTGAAGAGGAAAGGGTGATGCAGCACAGGAGGAGTAAATATTTCCCTCAGTTTGAGAACCAAGGTATCGATCCAAAAGGAGGGTCTCGTGAAGTCCAGAGTACCAGTGCAAACACAAACAAGCTTGCACCCAACGCTTCAAAGGCGTTGTCAATCCCTTCAAGATTGTTTGCAAAAGTGAGATCTGAAGGCAGAAAGTGCAACGAAGTAAAAAGTGTAAGGCTAAAAATATGGTGTGGAGTAGACCCTGGGGGCCATAGTGTTCACTAGAGGCTTCTGTCAAAATAGCAAATATCACGGTGGGTGAAAAAATTACTGTCGAGCAATTGATAGAACCGCGCAAAGTCATGATGATATCTAAGGCAATGATCATACATATAGGCATCACGTCCGAGACAAGTAGACCGATACTTTCTGCATCTACTACTATTACTCCACACATCGACCGCTATCCAGCATGCATCTAGTGTATTGAGTTCATGACGAACAAAGTAACGCCTTAAGCAAGATGACATGATGTAGAGGGATAATCTAAAACCAATGATGAAAACCCCATCTTTTTACCCTTGATCGCAACAACACGATGCGTGCCTCGCTACCCCTTCTATCACTGGGTGAGGTCACCGCACGGTATGAACCCAAAACCAAGCACTTCTCCCATTGCAAGAATCATAGATATAGTTGGCCAGACAAAACCCACAACTCGAAGAGAATCACAAGGATATGAAATCATGCATAGGAGAGATCAGAAGAAACTCAAATAAGATTCATAGATAATCTGATCATAAATCCACAATTTATCGGATCTCGACAAACATACCGCAAAAGAAGATTACATCGGATAGATCTCCATGAAGATCATGGAGAACTTTGTATTGAAGATCCAAGAGAGAGAAGAAGCCATCTAGATACTAACTATGGACCCGTAGGTCTATGGTGAACTACTCACGCATCATCGGAGAGGTCATGGTGTTGATGAAAAAGCCCTCCGTATCCGAATCCCCCTCCGGAGGGCACCAGAACGTGCCCCAGATGGTATCTTGCGGAGATAGAAGCTTGCGGTGGCGGAAAAGTGATTTCGATGATCTCCTGATTTTTTGGGATTTTTAGGGAATATATAGGCAAAACCCCTAGGTCAGAGGGCCCGAGGGGGCCCACAAGCCTGTGGGCCACGACCTCCCCCTGGCCGCGGGGTGGGGGCTTGTGGGGCCCCTGAGGCTCCTCTGCCTTGGCTCTCAAGCTTCCCGATCTTCTTCCGTTATGGAAAAAATCGTTTCGGGGATTTTCTTCCGTTTGGACTCCGTTTGAAAATCTCCTCTGAAAGGGGTCAAAAACATGGAAAAAACAGGAACTAGCACTTGGCACAGAGTTAATAAGTTAGCCCAAAAAATATATAAAAGGCATGCAAAACATCCAGAGTTTGACAAGATAATAGCATGAAACCATCAAAAATTATAGATATGTTGGAGACGTATCAGTGCTCCTGGCTCGAGCAGGAGGTCGTCCTCGAGCGCCACCCCTGGTCTGCCTCGACCAGGTCCCCCCTCCTCCTCCTGGCTTCCTGTGGTGCCTGCGCCTCCAAGCATCTCCAGCAACGCCCCGCCACCGACGACGACCTCCCGCAGATAGGATCTCGTCGCCCCTCTCCCTCCTGTAACTCGTTTTTTCTCTGATCTCTCTCTGTTTCTCTGAACAGGAGCACCTGAGTCCCATGTCTGCCATGGCCTCAAGGTCCGGCTCGCCGAACTGGGACCCTGTTGTTGCCGCCGGAATCGGCCGCGCCGGCCATCTGCGACCCATCCCAACCGCCTCCAACCTCCGGGCAGCGCCGATGTGCCTCGCCAGGGCTACCTGGTTCTGCCCCGAGCTCACCCCTCCTCCTCCTGTTGGGCTTCTCCTCGAGCAAGTTGGGGGATGCAGCAGTGTAGAAGCTTCGTTTGAACCGGGACCCGATGTGACCCATCACCGCGTGGATCAAGCAGGAACCGAGTCCGAACGAGCACCTCGTCCCAAATCCAGCCTTCCCCAAGCTCTCCACCGTTGTAGCCACCGACTTGTTCACCTTGACCTGCTGCAAGCTCCATGGCCGACCGATCTGGCCCGAGGTGAACCTTCGCTCCGTGTCATCTATTCCTCAGTTGCAACCGCATCTAGGCAGAACCTTCGTCCTAGTCCGACTGGCAGCCGAGCCAGCGCCTCATCGAGGAGGTCCCGGGATCGAATCCCATGGAGGCCTCAATTCTTTTGCTGCTGAGTTTATTTTTTATCTTGACCATAGCACCACTCGGGCCAATTTCAGCCCTGGGCCACTGCACAATAGTGCAATTCGGTCCATTGTTCCTTTTTTTTAACGTAGTGCAATTCCAGGGACTTTGCTAATTTCAGGAAAAGCTTTGTTTTTCAAACCAGCGTAGTTGCTAAACCGTGCATCGGATCGGAGTGATTCAAATTTTAGCTTGACTAGAATTTCACGTAGGTTAATCATTTCCAACTCTCATGCATAATTAGAACTGTTTAGTGTGGTGTTTGCATCGGTTTGCGTGTCGACATGTTGAAAATGGTTTAGGTCGTAACTATTTGTCCGTAGCTCCGTTGGAGATGTGCAATATATGTAAATGGACCAGAACAACGAGTAGAATCATGTGAACCACTTTATTTTTCAATTTAACAACCCTAAAATGTGATTAGGAAAAATCTGGACAGAATTAAGTTTTAACACGTGGGGTCATTTTGGAGATGCTATATGTCGTTTCCGGTCTCATTTAAAATGCCTAGCTAGGTAGATTAATTTGTCCTTCACCCTCGTGCCATATTTAACAACATTTAATATAGTCGTGTACCTGAACGGGAGTGAACTAAATAATTAAACATGGAGTTTCATCGATATGCAACTCGTTGCTTATCGAGCTTCACTTAATGTGTAGTGTTTGATTGTTGTGATTGTCGTGCCTTGCATTATACCGTTCATGCATCATATGTTCCTTGCATCCTGTGGTGTATATCTGTGTTGATGATTGTTTCCGATTTCCTCCATCTCGATAGAGTTCCGCAAGCGTGTCGGAAAGTGAGGACCCATTCGACTACATCGGTTCGTCTTCTTCACGTAGTCATTCTTCTTCCAAGCGGGATCTCAGGCAAGATGACCATTGCCCGAGATACCATTACTATCATTGCCATGCTATTATTACCGTTTCTATCGATTATGTCTCGTTGCCTACCACATGTTAAATATCAGCCTCTCAACAATGCCATGAAAACCTTCAACCTGTTCAACCTAGCAAACCACTCATTGGCTATGTTACTGCTTGCTTAACCATGTGTTAGCGTTGCTAGTTGCAGGTGCAGTTGCTTCCATGTGATAACATGGGTTCCTTCTTATATCAAATTAAATGTTATTTCATTTAATGGACCTATATACTTGGTAAAAGGTGGAATGCTCGGCCTTTCTAGCCTGGTGTTTTGCTCCACCTTTGCCCCCTTAGTTTCGGCTTCGGTGTTATGTTCCATAATTGAGCGCTCCTAACACGATCGGGGTTGTTATAGGGACCCCCTTGATAATTCGTTTTAGATTAAAGCTGGTCTGGCAAGGCCCAACTTTGGTACTACATTTTCCTAATAACCTAATAAAATTGCATAGGGACTTTCTGGACCCCGAGGATAATTAATCAACCCCCCGGGGCGAGTGCTTCGCATGAGTGTTGGTCCACCCACCTAGCAGTCGGCGGTGCCACCTCTGGGCAACTCGAGCGTTTGGCTACCGTCCACTATGCATAGACGCTGTGTCCTAAGAACGAGATACACGGCTCCTATTGGGTTCGTCGACACACCGGGTGGCCTTGCTGGATTAGTTTGACCTTTGACGAGATATCTTGTGCATCGGGATTCCAGTGATGCTTTGGGTAATCTCAGAGTTGAGGTTTTCCACTAAGGAGTCCGACGAGATCGCGAGCTTCGTGATCGAGGATTTCTATGTGGCTTGTGGTAATTTGTGATGGACTAGTTGGAGCACCCCTACAGGGTTAAATCTTTTTGGAAAGCAGTGCCCGCGGTTATGTGGCTACGTGGAAACTTTGTTTAACACTGGTTCTAGATAACTTGAAGTTAACTTAATTAAAATATGCCAACTGAGTGCGTAACCATGACTGTCTCTTTCGTGAGTTCCTTCTCCGACCGAGGACACGGTGGGGTTATGTCTGACGTAAGTAGGTGTTCAGGATCATTCATTTGATCAACAGTAATTCACGTCCGCTATGCATAGATCATCCCCCTCTTATTTCTTGTACTCGTAAGTTTAGCCACTAAATAAATGCTTAGTCGGGTGTTGCAGCCTCACCACTTAACCTTGCATCACCCATTAAGCTTTGCTAGTCTTGATACCTTTGGAAATGAGATTGCTGAGTCCCCTGTGGCTCACAGATTACTACAACACCAGTTGCAGGTACAAGTAAATGTTACTTGATGCGAGCACGTTGATTGTTCATTTGGAGTTGCCTCTTCTTCTTCTTCTTCTTCATTGAGTTAGGGTGGGTTCCAGGACGTCAGCCTGGGATAGCAAGGATGAACGCCGTTCTTCTTTTCTCGTTTGTTTTCGTCCGTAGTTGGACCCTCCTATTTTTCATGATGATTATGTATTGTACTGATGTGACTCTGATGAAGCTTGTGGCGAGTGTAAGCCAATTATATATATCTCTTCTTTTCAGTACATGTACCTGTAAACATATCCATTCTTGCGAAACGACGAGATGCGCTTCTATCCCTGACGAGGCCCTCGTGCCAAATTGAGGATAGGATCGCATCTTGGGCGTTACAATATGCTCAATATACTCAGATGCTCATCAACTTTGAAGTTGGAAAGATCCTCTATGTGCTCGATTGACCACATCTACCCCTTCATCCAGAACATGAGGACAATGTCATGGTGATGGATCAATCTCATCCCACTTCATCCATCGGGCATGTAGAGATTGAGGCAGATGGAAACGCAGGGGCAGCGGGAGTCGCTAGTGCTCCAATATTGAAAACAAAGAGTGATCAGAAGGCGTATCTAGACAGAATCCTTCGGGGAATGAAGAAGAACATCAACGAGCTGCTGTTGAACCAGAAGTGTCTTGAGGGGATAGTGGAGACAAAATTCCTTGACCAATATACCAACGTGACTGAGCTGACCACCAGAGTCAATCAACCGAAGCAAGAGGTAGATGCGGTTCCTTTGCCCAGCTCTGATGATGATGATGAGAGCCCTACTGTGTCCGTCAAGACTCCATTTTGGACTCAGGCTCAATCTGCTAACGCACCTGCTCAAGATGTGAGACCTTCAGTGTCTTCATGGACTGCTACTTCTACCATGCCTCCTTCAGCACCTCTAGTGTCTACTCCACCAACCCAGAGGACTTCTGCATAAGCTTTCATGAACACACACTTATCGACTCCTTCCATGACTACCGGAGCAGCTTCATCGCCCCTTGGTGGAGATCATGCTCATTGTGATGCTTAGCTCTATACTTTCGAAACTTTTGGTAACTTGTTTCTAAAGGGGGAAATTGTATAGATCATAGGGCTTCGAGAGAGAGAGAGTGTTACTTTTGATGCTTCTCTTTCATTTTGAAAACTTTTGGCATGTCTTTTGTTCATCTTAAACTTTGTGGTGTTAAATCGTACACTTTCTAATTGATGTTACTATTTCCTACCTTTTTATATTCATATGATGATCACTCACTCGTGTTTGACGTTATGTGCATTGTAGTCCATTCATATCATTTATGAAAGCGCGCTCATCAAAGCAGTTCACTATCGAGTTCATGTGTGAGAATCAGGACATCTTTGCATGGAAACCTTCCGACATGTTGGGGGTACCGAGAGAACTTGCTGAGCACCACCTTAATGTGGATCCAAAGATGAAACTAGTGTGCCAATACCTCTGTTGTTTTAATGAAGAGAGACGCAAGGCCATTGGGGAAGAAGCAGCCCGGCTCCTAGCTGTTGGGTTCATTATTGAAGTATTTCATCCTGAATGGTTGGATAACCCAGTGATCATCCTAAATAAAAATGGCACCTGGCGCATGTGTGTTGAGTACAAGGACCTCAACAAAGCCTGTCCTAAAGATCCTTTTGCCCTCCCGCACATAGGTCATATCATTGATTCTACAACGGATTGTGAGCGACTGTGCTTTTTAGATGCATATTCAGGCTAGTATTAGATCAAAATGGCTAAGGAGGATCAGGAGAAAACAAATTTCATAACCCCCTTTGGTGCTTTCTTCTATGTATCTATGCCGTTTGGGCTAAAAAGCTCAGAGTCGACTTACCAGCGATGTGTACAACATTGCCTTCACTCATAGATTGGGCGCAAGGTTCATGCCAATGTTGATGATATTATGGTGAATTCTAAAAAAGAGAAACTTCTGGACGGTCTTATAGATACATTTGGTAACCTATGAGTATACCAGATGAAGTTGAACCGGGCAAAGTGCTAATTCAGGGTCCCTACTGGCAAACTACTAGGTTTCTTAGTTTTAGAAAGAGGCATTGAGGCCAATCCACACAAGATCAAGGCAGTAACATCATTGTGTAACTCGGCTAACATAAATCAGGTTCAACGCTTGGCAGGACGTATCGCAGCTTTGAGCTGATTTATAAGCCGCCTCGGGAAGAAGGTGATACCTCTATATGTGCTGCTGAGCAAAACTGACAATTTTGTCGGGACTGATGCAGCCAACGAATCCTTTGAGGCACTCAAGAAGCAGCTGGCCGAGCCACTAGTTCTAGCCGCCCCGGTTGACAAAGAGTCTATGCTCCTATACATTGTTGCCAACTCTAAGGCAGTAAGCGTTGCATCATTGAACGGAAGGAGGAAGGAAAGGAATATCCAATCCACATGCCGGTTTATTTTGTCATTGAGGTTTTCACCCTTTCCAAGCAAAGATACCCGCACTCGCAGAAGCTCGTCCTCAGGGTCTTCACGGCAAGCTAGAAATTGAAACACTACTTCCAGGAACACCCAATCATGGTGGTTTGTTCAGCACCTCTCGGTGACATAACACAAATCGAGAAGTGACTCGATGGATTGCTAAGTGGGAAATTGAACTTGGTCCACATCAGGTGAAGTACAAGCCTCAGACACCTATCAAATTTCAAGCATTGGTAGATTTCATCAACAACTGGACGGAGTTCCAAACCAGAAGACAAGACGAACAATAGGTATTGGACCTTACACTTTGATGGGTCCAAACAATTAGAGGGATCCAGCGCTGGGGTCGTGTTAACTTCTCCACGAGGTGACAAATTCTGCTATGTTCAACGGCTCATGTTTACCTGCACAAATAACATGGATGAGTATGAGGCTCTGTTACACAGTTTAAGGATGGCTAAGGACATGAGCCTTAGCCGGGTAGGATGTCTGGGCGACTCAGATATAGTGGCACAACAGGTTTCAAAGACCTCGGATTCCAAATATCCTTCGATGGCGGTTTACGGGAAGCTGTTACTAAGGTGGCGGGTTACTTTCATGGATTTCAAGTTGACCATATAGATCGCTGGATCAACGAAGTAACAGATGCCTTATCACGACTTGGGTCTCAGCGGAAGCCGGTTCCCCCAATGTTTTTCTCGATGTTCTTCACAATTCCTCAGTGAAATTACCATCTGAAGAGTACTTAGAAATTCCAGCTCTAGAGTCACAACTAGTAGCGACTCTTCGAGCCACCCCAGAATGGACGGTGCCATATTTGATGTTTCTCACTAGAGAACTCCCATCTGAGGAGGTTGAGGCTTGCCAAATAGTGTGTGGGTCTAAATCTATGACTATCATTAAA
This sequence comes from Hordeum vulgare subsp. vulgare, assembly GCF_904849725.1. NCBI lineage: Eukaryota > Viridiplantae > Streptophyta > Magnoliopsida > Poales > Poaceae > Hordeum > Hordeum vulgare. The sequence continues at coordinate 246,342,622 of NC_058520.1, read as the reverse complement.
GGCGAGATACATCGGCGGAGCAGAATTGGTGTGTTCCGGAGATGCGTCTCTCCCAAAGAGTGGCAAGAAATTCTAAGTGAAATCCACGCTGGTGATTGTGGGCATCATGGCGGCTCAAGATCTTTGGTAGCAAAGGCTTTTCGACATGGGTTCTATTGGTTGACGTCTCATCCATATGCGGAAGATCTTGCACGCAAATGCGATGGCTGTCAGAAATTTGTGCAACAGGCTCATGTATCGATAGCTAGGTCATCCATATACCAACAAGACCTACGTTGCTACCACAGCCATAGGGTTAGAAGCCGGGCTTTTCAGGAAGGCGGCTTGGTTCTTCGGCTCATCCAAGATGAAACAGGGATGCATAAACTTTCACCACCCTAGGAATGACCATTTATTGTCATGAAAAATCTCCACAACAGTTCATATTACGTGATCGATTTACGACCCGGTAAGACTATCGCTGAAGCAGACAAAACTCGCCCTTGGAACACTGCTCACCTATGGCCTTATTAGACATAGAGTCATTTTACCTCTTGAGCTTGCATTGGTTTTTCCCTTGAAGAGGAAAGGGTGATGCAGCACAGTAGCAGTAAGTATTTCCCTCAGTTTGAGAACCAAGGTATCAATCCAGTAGGAGTATCAAGGCAAGTCTCCAAAGTACCTGCGCAAAAACAAACAAACTTGCACCCAACGCGGGGTTGTTAATCCCTTCATGACTGATTGCAAGGTGAGATCTAAAGGCGGAAAGTGCAACAAAGTGAAAGTGTAGAGCTGAAAATATGAAGTGCAGTAGACCCGGGGGCCATAGTGTTCACTAGAGGCTTCTCTCATGATAGCAAGTATTACGGTGGGTAAACGAATCACTGTCGAGCAATTGATAGAACCGCGCAAAGTCATGACGATATCTAAGGAAATGATCATACATATAGGCATCACATCCGAGACAAGTAGACTGATACTGTCTGCATCTACTACTACTACTCCACACATCGACCGCTATCGAGCATGCATCTAGTGTATTGAGTTCATAACAAACATAGTAACGCCTTAAGAAAGATGACATGATGTAGAGGGATAAATTCATGCAATAGATATAAACCCCATCTTTTTACCCTTGATGGCAACAACATGATGCGTGCCTCGCTACCCCTTCTGTCACTGCGTGAGGACACCGCACGGTATGAACCCAAAACCAAGCACTTCTCCCATTGCAAGAATTATAGATCAACTTGGCCAAACGAAACCCACAACTCGAAGAGAATTACAAGGATACGAGTATAAGAGATCAGAGTAAACTCAAATAATATTCATAGATAAATCTGATCATAAATCCACAATTCATCGGATCACGACAAACACACCGCAAAAGAAGATTACATCGGATAGATCTCCATGAAGATCATGGAGAATTTGTATTGAAGATCCAAGAGAGAGAAGAAGCCATCTAGCTACTAGCTATGGACCCGAAGGTCTGTGGTGAACTACTCATGCATCATTGGAGAGGCAATGGTGTTGATGTAGAAGCCCTCCATGTCTGAATCCCCCCTTCAGCAGGGCACCAGAACGTGCCCCAGATGGGATCTTGCGGAGACAGAAGCTTGCGGCGCCGAAAAATTCTTTCGTGGCTCTCTCCCGTGGTTTCAGATTTTTAGAGAATTTATAGTCGGAAGAATTAGGGCAAAGGAGCCTCGTGGGGCCCACAAGCCTGCTAGGCGCCCCCCAGGCCGCGCCTAGGGGGCTTGTGGCCTCCCCCGGAGTCCTTTGCCTTGGTTCTCAAGTTCCCTGTGTATCTTCTGTTATGAAAAAATCATTCCGAAGATTTATTTCCGTTTGGACTCTGTTTAATATTCTTCTCTGAAAGGGGTCAAAAACACGGAAAAAACAGGAACTGGCACTTGGCACTGAGTTAATAGGTTAGTCCCAAAAAAGATATAAAATGCATACAAAACATCCAAAGTTGACAAGATAATAGCATGGAACCATAAAAAATTATAGATACGTTGGAGACGTATCAAGCATCCCCAAGCTTAACTCCTCCTCGTCCTCGAGTAGGGAAGTGATAAAGACTGAATTTTTGATGTGGAATGCTACCTAACATATTTGTCCGTTAAAACTTCTTTCATGTGACATGAATGTTCAGATCCGTAAGATTCAAAACAATAGTTTGCTATTGACATGAAAACAATAATACTTCAAGCAAACTAGCAAGGTAATCATGAACTTTCGAAATAACAGGGCCAAAGAAAGTTATCCGTACAAAATCATATAGCCTGGCTATCCTCCATCGTCCCCACACAACGAATTTAAATCATGCACAACCCCGGTATTGGCCAAGTAATTGTTTTCGCACTCTTAATTTCTCAAACCTTTTTCAACTCTCACGCAATATATGAGCGTGAGCCATGGATATAGCACTATAGGTGAAATAGAGTGTGGTGGAGGTTGTGAGGCAAAAAGGAGGAGATGGTCACATCGACTCAGCGTATTAATGGGCTATGGAGATGCCCATCAATAGATATCAATGTGAATGAGTAGGGATTTCCATGCAACGGGTGCACTTAGAGCTATAAGTTTGTGAAAGCTCAAAAGGAAAACTAGTGGGTGTGCACCCAACTTGCTTGCTCATGAAGACCTAGGGCAATTTTGAGGAAGCCCAGCATTGGAATATACAAGCCAAGTTATATAATGAAGATTCCCACTAGTATATGGAAGTGTCAAAACGAGAGACTCTCTATCATGAAGAACATGGTGCTATTGTGAAGCACAAGTGTGGAAAAAGATAGTAGCATTGTCCCTTCTCTATTTTTCTCTCATTTATTTCTCTTTCTTTTTTTTTGTTTGGGCTCTTTGGCCTCTTTTCATTTATTTATTTTTGGTGGGCAACTTTGGCCTCTTTTTTTATTTCCTCACATGGGACAATGCTCTAATAATGATGATCATCACGCTTTTATTTACTCACAGCTCAATGCTTGGAGCAATGATGACTCTATAGGAGATGCCTCCAGTAGTGTACCGTGATGTGCAACAACCTAGCTTGGCGTGTGACATTGAAACATATCGCTAGCTATCTTATGATCATGCAATGGAAGTATGAAAGTGACGGCACAAGTCATGAGACGGAATGGTGGGAGTTGCATGGCAATATATCTCGGAATGGCTATGAAATGCCATAATAGGTAGGTATGGTGGCTGTTTTGAGGAAGGTACATGGTGGGTTTGTGCACCGGCGAAATTTGCGCGGCACTAGAGAGGCTAGAAATGGTGGAAGGTGAAAGTGCATCTATACCATGGACCCACATTAGTCATGAAGAACTCATATACTTATTGCGAAAGTTTTATTAGTAATCAAAACAAAGTTCTAAACACATACTACTAGGGGAAGGGTTGGTAGGTGTTAACCATCACACGATCCCCACCGCCACACAAAGGGTGAAAATCAATAAATAAATTATGCTCCGACTTCCTAACATAGCGGTTCACCATAGGTGCATGCTATGGGAATCACTAAATTCAATACAAGTATTTCTAGATTCACAACACCCTACTAACATAACTCTAATATTACAATATCCAAATCTCAAAACTAATTGTGAGGAATCAAACTTCTCTTACTAATCGATGCACTTGAATATGGAAGTTTTTATTATATCCTCTTTGGATGCCTATCATCTTTAGGACTACTTTCATAGCACACGCCAATTACCAAGTTACTTAGAGAGAGTACTCTCAAAAAGATATAAGTGAAAATCGAGAGTTTTTATTTCTTCAAAATATGACACCGCCATGCTCTAAAAAGATCTAAGTGAAGCACTAGATCAAAGTTATCTAGCTCAAAAGATATAAGTGAAGCACATGCGAGCTAAATTGCCTAACTCAAAAGATATAAGCGAAGCTCAATGAGTATTCTAGCAAATTCACGATGAGTGCATGTCCCTCTCAAAAAGGTGTGCAGCAAGGATGATTGTGACAAAACAAAAAGAAAAGACTCCTATAATACACGATGCTCCAAGCAAACACATATCATCTGGTGAATAAAAATATAGCTCCAAGTGACGTTACCGATGGATTGAAGACGAAAGAGGGGATGCCTTCCCGGGGCATCCCCAAGCTTAGCCTTTTTGGTGTCCTTGAATTTGGCTAGGGATGCCTTGGTCATCCCCAAGCTTGAGCTCTTTCCACTCTTTATCCCATTTTCCATGAGAACATCACCCCAAAACTTGAAAACTTCACAACTCAAAACTTAAATAGAAACTCGTGATATCATTAGCACAAGAAAACAAACCACCACCTCTTTAGGTACTGTACCAAACTTGATTTCTATTTATATTGGTGTTACATTACTTTATTCTAACTTTTCCATGGCTAGTACCCCCCGATAATATCCATAGTTTCATCAAAATAAGCAATCAACACAACAAAAACACAATCTGTCAAAAACAGACCAGTCTGTATACTTCGTATACTTCTGGTATCTCAAAAATTCTGAACAATTATTATAATTGAGGCAATTGGCATATCCACCAGCATTAAAAAGAATCAACTCAAAATCTCTTTCTGGATAGGAAATAAAAATAATTTCGCGAGCGCAAAGTTTCTGTCTTTTTCAGCAAGATCAAACAACCATCACCAAAACTAGTCATAAAGGTTTTACTTGGCACAAACACAAAAAGAAACACAAAGAACACAATCATAACAGAATTATGATGGTGTGGACACAACAAAACAGAAAGCAAAAAGAAAAGATAAATTCATTGGGTTGCCTCCCAACAAGCGCTATTGTTTAACGCCCTAAGCTAGGCATAAGGCGATAGATTCAAGTATCGTCGTCTTTGGTGCTCAAACCATAAGTAGCCCTCATCATGGATTCATAAGGAAATCTTATTTTCTTTCTAGGAAAGTGTTCCATGCCCTTCTTTAATGGAAATTGAAATCTAATATTCCCTTCCTTCATATCGATGACAACACCAATAGTCCTTAGGAAAGGTCTACCAAGAATGATAGGACATGTAGGATTGCAATCAATATCAATCACAATGAAATCTACGGGTACATAGTTCTTATTTGCAATAATAAGAACATCATTGATCCTTCCCATAGCATTCTTAACAGTAGAATTCGCAAGATGCAAATAAAGAGAGCACTCATCGATCTCATTGAAGCCTAGAACATCACATAAAGACTTTGGAATAGCGGAAACACTAGCACCCAAATCACACAAAGAATTGCATTCATAGTTTTTAATCTTGATTATGATGGTAGGTTCCCACTCATCATGAAGTTTTCTAGGAATAGAAACTTCCAGCTCAAGTTTCTCTTCAAGAGATTTCATCATAGCATTGACGATATGATCGGTAAAGGCCTTGTTTTGGCTATAAGTGTGTGGAGAGTTTAGCATGGATTGCATCAAGGAAATACATTCAATCAAAGACCAACTATCATAATTGAATTCCTTGAAATCCATAGTAGTAATTTCATTACTACTCAAAGTTTTGATATCCTCTACTCCACTTTCAATGCTTTTAGCATCAAGATATATAGACTCTGAATCATTGGAGCATTTTTCAACCAAAGGGGATTCAATGGGAGTCACACCAAGCACTTTAAGATCTTCGTGATTCTCATCACGAGAACACGCCTTTTTAAGCCATTCATATCTAGCACGAATTTGGGCGGTTCTTTCTTTACTCTCATTCATGGAAACACGCATAGCTATTAAAGTTTCATCCATATTGATCTTGGGAGGAGCACATCTCAATTTCAAAGCATCTATATCAAGAGACATTCTATCAACGGTCCTAGCCAAGTCATCAATTTTGAGAAGTTTTTCTTCTATGGACGCATTGAAAATCTTTTGCGAGTTGATAAACTCTTTAATATTACTCTCTAGATCAGAGAGTAATTTATTGTAATTTCCACGAGCATTGTTGTAGTAATTGCCAAAGTTATTAGAGGGATTACTAGGAAAAGGCCTAGGAATAAAGTTTCCTCTATAAGCATTGTTGTTGCCAAAATTATTCCTACCAACAAACTTAACATCCAAGCTCTCATTGCTACTCTCAATCAAGGAAGACAAGGGCATATGATTTGGGTCTAAAGGAGCACCTTTACTAGCAAACAATTTCATTAACTCATCCATCTTAGCACTCAAAGAGTTAATTTCTTCTATAACATGCACTTTTTTACTAGTAGGTGACCTTTGAGTGTGCCATTTAGAATAGTTTGTCATGATATTGTCTAGGAGTTTTGTGGCTTCTCCTAATGTGATTTCCATGAAAGTTCCATCGGAGGCAGAATCCAAGATATTTCTAGAAGCAAAATTCAAACTAGCATAGAAGATTTGTATAATCATCCAAAGACTCAAGCCATGAGCGAGACAATTTCTAATCATCAATTTCATTCTCTCCCAAGATTGTGCAACATGTTCATGATCTAGTTTCTTCAAATTCATGATATTATTACGGAGAGAGATAATCTTAGCCGGAGGAAAATACTTGGATATATAAGCATCTTTACACTTGTTCCAAGAATCAATGCTATTTTTGGGTATGATGAAAACCAAGTTTTTGCTCGATCTCACAATGAGAACGGAAATAGCTTCAATTTAATCACATCATTATCCACATCTTTCTTCATTTTCATATTGCATAACTCAATTAAGGTATTAAGATGGGATGCGGCATCTTCACTAGGAAGGCCGGAAAATTGCTCTTTCATAACAAGATTCAGCAAATAAGCATTGATTTCATATGATTCCTCACTAGTGGCGGGAGCAATCGGAGTACTAATAAAATCATTATTATTAGTATTCAAGAAGTCACAAAGTTTGGTGTTTTCAGTCATGGTGACTTCAGCAAGCACACAAGCAGATAAGAGAATAGAAAGGAAGCGAAAGAAAAGGGCGAATGAAAAAGGCAAATATTTTTGTAAATTTTTGTTTTTTAGAAGTGGGGGAGAGGAAAATGAGAGGCAAAAAAGTAAATGCAAGAGATGAGTTTGCGATAGTTACTTGGATAAGCCTCACTTAGAATAGTCCACGGTGCCAGAAATTGACACGTTGAAGGAAGACTATTCTTGACTTGATACGCCCCGGCAACGGCGCCAGAAATTCTTCTTGCTACCTCTTGAGCTTGCGTTGGTTTTTTCCCTTGAAGAGGAAAGGGTGATGCAGCACAGTAGCAGTAAGTATTTCCCTCAGTTTGAGAACCAAGGTATCAATCCAGTAGGAGTATCATGGCAAGTCTCCAAAGTACGTGCGCAAAAACAAACAAACTTGCACCCAACGCTATAAAGGGGTTGTCAATCCCTTCACGACTGATTGCAAGGTGAGATCTGAAGGCGGAAAGTGCAACAAAGTGAAAGTGTAGATCTGAAAATATGAAGTGAAGTAGACCCGGGGGCCATAGTGTTCACTAGAGGCTTCTCTCATGATAGCAAGTATTACGGTGGGTGAACGAATTACTGTCGAACAATTGATAGAACCGCGCAAAGTCATGATGATATCTAAGGCAATGATCATACATATAGGCATCACGTCCGAGACAAGTAGACCAATACTGTCTGCATCTACTATTATTACTCCACACATCGACTGCTATCCAGCATGCATCTAGTGTATTGAGTTCATAACAAACAGAGTAACGCCTTAAGCAAGATGACATGATGTAGAGGGATAAATTCATGCAATAGATATAAACCCCATCTTTTTACCCTTGATGGCAACAACACGATGCGTGCCTCGCTAACCCTTCTATCACTGGGTGAGGAGACCGCACGGTATGAACCCAAAACCAAGCACTTCTCCCATTGCAAAAATTATAGATCAAGTTGGCCAAACGAAACCCACAACTCGAAGAGAATTACAAGCATACAAAATCATGCATATAAGAGATCAGAGGAAACTCAAATAATATTCTTAGATAATCTTATCATAAATCCACAATTCATCGGATCTCGACAAACACACCACAAAATAAGATTACATCGGATAGATCTCCATGAAGATCATGGAGAACTTTGTATTGAAGATCCAAGAGATAGAAGAAGCCATCTAGCTACTAGCTATGGACCCAAAGGTCTGTGGTGAACTACTCACTCATCATCGGAGAGGCAATGGTGTTGATGAAGAAGCCCTCCGTGTCCGAATCCCCCCTCCGACAGGGCACCAGAACGTGCCCCAGATGGGATCTTGTAGAGACAGAAGCTTGCGGCGGCAGAAAAGTATTTTCGTGGCTCTCTCTCTCGTGGTTATGATTTTTAGGGAATTTATAGGCGGAAGAAGTAGGGCAAAGGAGCCTCGTGGGGCCCACAAGCCTGCTAGGCACCCCCCAGGTCGTGCCTAGGGGGCTTCTGGCCTCCCCCGGAGTCCTTTGCCTTGGTTCTCAAGTTCCCTGCGTATCTTCTGTTATGGAAAAAATCATTTCGAATATTTTAGTTCGTTTGGACTCCGTTTAATATTCTTCTCTGAAAAGGGTCAAAAACACAGAAAAAACAGGAACTGGCACTTGGCACTGAGTTAATAGGTTAGTCCCAAAAAAGATATAAAATGCATACAAAACATCCAAAGTTGACAAGATAATAGCATGTGACCATAAAAAATTATAGATACGTTGGAGACGTATCAAGGCACCGGCTCATTATTCCTTCTAAAACTTTCGTGATATTTTGAATTTAATAAAGCTCGTCTTCTAGCCAGAAAATTAAGTATGATCCTTGTTATTTACATTACAATGGGGATTATGAGACAAAATAAAATTATTGTGATCAATAAGAATTAAGACGACTTATCTCAGGACTACAAGTCCCCAGGTTGTTTAGCAGTAATAGCGTTGTCTTCTGCAATCCTTTGCCAGGCTTTTCTATTCATCATATGTCAAGTGGGGTCTTCTAACTCATTGAGTATAGCTTTCTTACCCTCTTGATCGGCAATTACGCCACAAAATGGTTAAACCTGCCGGTATGCTTTGGCGACTCCGAATAACGTGACTCCATGTACTCTTGATTAATCAATCCATTATGGACCCTGAATTAGCAAGGTTAAAACATGGGTATGTCACGTGAGAGCCGACATATTGAAAGCAACGATAAACCATGGGTGATTATGCCCGCTTTATTGAAGCAGGACTAGAGCTTCGAAAGCTGGTCTATTTTTTTCTATGTCTCACTAAGCCGTATTTTTCTCTTTATTATTACTTAAGGATTTCAGGTGCAAATATAATTTCTCCGCAACAAGAAAGGGGGATAAAAACAAGCAATGATGACTCAATTTGCGGACTAATAGAGCATACAAGGTTATCTATCTCATATACTAGCAAAGATGCACGAAGGCGAGTCTAATATATTACAAAGCACACTAGGCCCAAGTTATGGAATTCAAAGTTCTAAAAAAATCGAGCTTAAACTTTGTCTTGGTTCTTGGCTTGGGATGTCTTCGATTGATCTTCTGCTTGAGGTGCCGGCTCTATTATTTGAAGGTCATCCAAATTCCAATTACAATGAGCCAAGAATTCAAACATGGCTTCCTCATTGAAGATTGGCGATGGATCGACATCAAGAGCAAAGAGTTGTTTGTGATGTTGCGGAGTCAGACCAACTCATTTACAATTTGAGGTGGTCGAATTTTAGCATTGTTTGAGTCGTAGGCAGGATGATAACTCTTTAAGGACATGCCACTTACAAGATGGCTAGCGAATTTCCGGGCTACTGAGACGCTCTGACAATAGTCATCTTCTTTGAAAGTTGAGCCATTAGCCTTCAGTTCCGGGAATCATTTCAACATTTCTATCGGGCCAAGTTCAGATGAGTAAGCCAGAGCACGTATTAAAGAATAAGTGGCTCCATCATGGCTGGCTGATCTTTTGAGATCCCCAATATGTCTTGGAATCGTGGAAAGGAACACCAGGACATCTTTTATAAGCATGACCGACTCTTTATTCCTAGCAACAGCCTTTATGGGGCACAAACTCCCTGTATACAACTATTCAGTCAAAACATTCACGGCTTTAAGCTTCAGCTAGCAATTGTCCTCGAGATTGCATGTACGACGACCTACAAAGGAACAAAAATGCATAAGGCACCACAATATTGACTGTTGGCAGGAAAAAAAGCTGAAAAGCTCCACAAGCAGTCACCAAAGATAGCGTTAGTCATCTAGTCGATATGCTTTTTTAAGCTTGTACAACTCTTCAGAGACAATTTTCAGCCTGCTCTCAGCATCAGTGGAGCATTTTATCAAGGCGGCTTTCTCATTTTCAAAATTCTCTCTTTCTACCACAAAGCCAGCCTTCATTTGCTCAGTTTGCTCCAAAGATAGACGAAATCTTTCTTGAAGCTCTCCTCGGGCGAGATGTCCCAGTTCAAGAGCCTCGGTTAAATCTGAGATTTTTTATTCAGCAGACTTCAAGTTTTCCCACAAAAAGGATATGATGACAATTATGATAAACAAAGTCCAAAGAAGATTTCAAACAATATGCTTGGCACTTTGGGGCTTATGCATAGCAGTTTATTTTTAAAGCTTACATAATGAAAGATCCGACTCATATCAAGAAGATGAGGCAGCCCTTGGGGGCTACACGTCGAGTTCAAAACTTCAAAATAAGCTATAAAAACCCGACTCATCTCAAGAAGATGAGTAGGCCCTTGGGGGCTAGAGGTCAAGTTCAAAACTTCACAATCACTTATAAAGCCCCAACTCATCTCAAAAGATGATTCAGCCCTTGGGGGCTATAGGTCGAGTTCAAAACTTCAAAATAAATTATAAAGACCAAACTCATCTCAAGAAGATGAGCCGGCCCTTGGGGGAACAGGTCGAGTTGAAAACTTCAAAATAAATTATAAAGACCCGAGTCCTCTCAAGAAGATGAGACGACCCCTGAGGGCTACAGGTCGAGTTCAAAACTTCAAAATAAGTTATAAAGACCCGACTCATCTCAAGAAGATGAGCCGGCCATTGGGGGCTACACGAGAATATGTGCATATGAGGCACATATCTTACCTCACACTTTAATTTTTATTGTACTTACAAGGCCAGCTTCCATTTGACGGCTCGAGGAAATACGCTCAAGATAACCAGCATACAATTCTTCAACACCAAGAGGCGGAGACTAAAGTTTAGCTTTTCCCCTAATAAGATGGGGTAGTTCCTTCTTTCATGGATTGCTTTGTTAATATGTTAGAAAGCCCGGGAGCAGCATAGTCTAACCCAAGGATAACCACTTCTGCATCAATATCATAAGGGACATCCTTGGAAGGAGGATTAGTGATTGTCGGGTCAGTTCTAACACCCGGAGAGGAAGCAATATTTTCCTCAACCTCAGGCTGAGGTAGATTAATAGGAATCTCCTCACAATTTTCACCTTGTCGGGCGCCTGCGGAAGCTGTTGTATCTAATTCCTCCGGCTCAAGAGTAACAGAAGACTTGACAACATTCTGTGTCTTGGCCCTAGCTCCTTAAAACAAGTTAACAGAGTAAACTTTAGGAAAAACCACATAGATAGACATATACCATCAAAAGAGGGGAAACTTACCCCTGGTTAACAATGAAAGGCGACAGCTTCGTGGAAGAAGAGCCGCCTGACGAGGGAAATGATTCCTAATAATTCGAGTCAGTAGGATTGAGGGGTTGCTTTAAAAGACTAGCATGTGAACGAGATAGAGTTGGACTATGTGGCACCTTTTCCTGGAGTGTCCGTGAAGCGGATTGATCATCTAAGAGAGACTCATGTTGAAGTGTTGAGGCAGTGACAGCCACCCTACTATTCTTTTTGATAGTGGCGACCTTTCATTTAGTAGCTGGGACTTTCCTTTTATTCTTTCATAACAAAGAAGAAGCCTACAAGATTTGAGCAAATTGAAACAAAAGCAAAGGTGTTAAAGAAAAATTAAAGAAGGTACTACAAAGGTAATCAAATGACGAGTTAAGGTTCTTACTGGAGGAGCCAGGTTGAGAGCATTGAAGGCTCCAAGTCAACTTGATCACATACAACCTTGGTTTCCCCAAGTAATTTCTTCACAACTTTATTTATATCATCTTCTGTAAAAACTGTTGTGCTATACCTTCGAGGGCCATCCTCATGACCGGAGTACTTGCACATAAGAGAACTCCGGCGACTCAACGGAAGGATAATCCCAGATACTCAGCAATGGGTCAAATCTACTCCAGTCAGATACTGATATTTGAGATCCGCCAATTTTTGGAAGACAAAGGCAAACATACCACGTTCCTCTTGAGAAATCTAGCCAGGAAGCTCGAAATCCACTGGAAGGCGACTTGGTCTGTAACCCGACAGTGGATTTTCATTCTCACGGGTAGTGTTTTTAAAAAAGAACCAAGTCTTGTTGCACCCTTTAGGATGGCTCGACAAGACAGCACAAAGAAAAACACCGTTTCTACGTCTTTGAATCAAGATTCCACCGAATTCCTAGTTAAGACTATCTATACACTCAGTCTGGCAATTCAGATTGAAAAATTCTAAGAAAAGGGAAACGGTGGGTTCCATGTGCAAATATACCTCACACAAGACTTTAAATTGACAATGATTCAATATGGAATTAGGTGCCAAGTCTTGTGGATAAAGGTGGAGAGAAAATAGTGCATCCCGAAAGAATTTTGACCTGGGAGGAGAGAAGCCCCTAAAAAGATGATCCACAAAAACCAAAACCTCTCCTTCATTAGGGTTTGGCCCTGTCTCTCCCTGAGGAGAATAACAACCGAGTGTTTCTTTGGTGGAGAATAACCTTGACCTACATATTCCTGAAGCAGATCTTCTAAAGCTTGCAAAGACACCCAATTACAAGTGGAAGTCTTCGACATAATGACCTGCCTGGACACCAGTAGCAAGGTTACAAAAAGGCGTCCATGATATAAGAAAAGATAGAACAACACAATGGGAAGAAGCACTATAAGGTTAAACTGGGATCCACAAGAAAAGCAATCGCATCACCAGTGGCTAAGTGTTTTCCTTTACAAAATTCTACGGAATATAAAACAAACAAGTTTCACCAAACTTTGCGGCAACCATGGATTTAGAAAAGATTTGGAGAAGGAAAATTATTAAACCTAAAACATAACAGGAGTATTCAGTCTATGTCGCAAATGTTTTGGGAGAAATTAAAACATACTTCCGGGAACAAGAAGTTATTCATGCCTATTATCCTGTTTCGGTGGAAATAAAGGGTTTGAAAAATGAAGAAATAGGAGTGCCGATGAAAATAAGGAGGGATCCTTCGAGGTCTCCGATGAACTCGAGGGGTAAATCAGACGAGGGATTTATAAAAACATAGAGTGAAATACCTCGTCGATCAATGAACGTGTCCAAACAACCGAATGAAACCAGGAAGCAGCAAGGAATCGTAGCAATGGCGAATGGATGTTGAAAGGAAAACGACTACAATGGTTCATCTGGATGCTCGGGATAGAGGAAGAAGATGGGACGAGAGGGTATAAGTGAAAAAGAAAGGCTTACACCCATTTTATAATACCCAAAGGGACAGCTGCAAGGCGCGGGAATAGAGGAGTCATAGTAAAAACATTGACGGGACGATGCCTCGATTTCTGGGACAAGGGTGCATGCAGGACCAGTTATGATGATGATGGGATGGCATTGACTGTGGCGAGTGATGTCAGAAATGAAGAGCTAAGTCTACAAGCCGGCAGACAAAGAGATTATGACAACAGAAAAAAAATAGTTGGATCATTATTTCTTGACCAAAATAGCTTGACATGTACAAAGCTCAAGTCAACCTGGGGCCTAATGTCGGCGATGCAACCCCGGGATTTAACCCGTCCTACGGATGTGGGGTAAGCTGCAAGGATAACATAAGAAGATGGGCCGGGGGACTTAGTTGACGAGCCTCGAAGCGGCCCATCACTAGAAGATCGCGGCTCAAAGATGTACAATGCAAGAGACTCCAGAATATTTCCTAACCCAGAAAGAAATATAAGGTAGATCTGTAGTAGGACACGGGTGTTTATTCGACCTATACTCCATTAGACTTGGGGCCTCTACCTATACATAAAGGCGAGCCCTCAAGCCAAAGAGATCAAGTATGAAATCCTCGAGAGCTAGGTTATCGATCTCCCGCCCTTGTAATCGTGATTCCCATCAATACAAACACAAAGCGGGACTTAGGATTTTACCTACATTGGAGGGGCCAAACCTGGGTAAATCTGCCTCCCGTTTCCCAATCAACCCCTTCGAGTCACACTACAACAATGACCTCACCACTATGTCCGTTCATGAGGACATCTACCATGACAAAATCACAATCGCACTTGACAGAATGTTGATCTTAACTATAGCTTCTTGTGGGTTCGACACTCCATAATTACCACTTCCGTGTTTGGAAATTGGTATGATGATTCCTTGCACTTGGTGATTATCACGTTGCGGGTTGGTGGCAGAGATGGTTGGCAGGGAAAGCTGCAAGATCATCCACCGCATGTCCCAAGATGCACGCGTGGGCCATGAGAGGGTGCACGACCGCCAGGAACACGTTCTCTAGGATGCCGCCTCTACGCACGAGAATCGTGTGGGCCCTGACGGAGGCATCACTACCAGTAGGGGAAACCTAGCTCGAACCCCCGAGCTCTGTCGCGTGGTGTGGCCCGACAAGTTCAAGCGGGATATCCCTCCTCAGTATGATGGCAGCGCCAACCCCAAGGATGCAACAATGGCATGGCTATTGAACCTACCTGAGGCATCTATCTCGTTGTGGGAGGACCTGCGCAAGAAGTTCGTCGCCAACTTCACAGGCACACGCGATCATCCCCTCACGCTCGACAACATGTCTGTCGTGCACCAGCACCCTGACAAGTCCATCTAATAGTTCATACAACGCTTCTGCCACGTGCGCAACACGATACCAAGGGCCTCCGATGCCGCGATTGTCTCCACCTTCACCAACGGCATCACCGACATGAAGATGCGCAAGAAGCTCTCCGTCAGGGATGAGATCGACTCTGCAGCTCATCTCTTCATCCCTGTTGACCGCTTTGCCAAGGCAGAGGAGGGGAGCCTACTCCTCTACGACAACCCAGAAGTCGAACTCTCCACCATGAAGCACAAGGGCAATGACCCCAAGCGCAAGGGCCCCGTCGTGTTTGCGGTGGAGCCCGAGAAGAAGCGCGGGCGTGACGGTGATGAGGTACCCAAGAAGCCTTTCTGCGACTACCACGCCACAAACTCCCACAACACAGAGGACTGCTAGGAGCTCAGACAGCTTCGTGAGAGCCATGTTGGTCGGTGAAGTGGCCTCCAGGTGGGCGGAAGGGGCTGCGGTGGCGGCAGTAGAGGTATTCGCTAAGGAAGGAACAACAATTCTAGCGGCGGTGACCGCTAGAGCTTGCAGGAGCAGCCGCAACAAGCTAACCCATGGGCCAACTCTACCCCACCAAGCGCCAATGGCTCCCCTCCCGCCACGAACATCGGGGGCTACCAGGAGCCCGGTTGGGTAGCCTGCATCCTCGGTGGGGCCGAGGCACCTTCATCCAACCGCCACTTCAAGCAATTTTCTCATGAAGTCAATGTGGCCCTCCCAGAGCTCGGGTTCGCCAGCCGTCTTAAGTTGTCCGTGCTCCACATCGACTTCAATGCTAGTGACCACCCCAAGACCATGAAGACCGCGAGAGGCTTTCCAATGTTTTGCACACCCACTATGTGCAACGTGGCCGTCACCAAGATGATCATCAACGAGGTGGCGGGCTGAACATGCTCTATGTGGTGACCTTCGAGATGCTCCAAGTGCCTACGAGCACCCGATGCCTACTGGGCCTTCCTTCGGTGTCACTAATGGTTCCACATTTCCCCTGGTGTAGGTCCGCCTTCCCATCACCTTCAGCACCCGCGAGAACTACCACACGGAGTTCGTTGACTTGGACGTGGCGCACATCGGCCTGCTGTACAATGCCATCCTGGGCTACCTGGTGCTCTCCAAGTTCATGGGAGTGCCGCATCATGCATACGACCTCGTCAAGATGTATGGGTGCGGTGGCACCATCACCATCCATTGTGACACGAAGGACGCGGTGCGCACACTTGAGCATGCCTACAAGGTTGCTTCTACGGCATACCCTACCACCGACAATGAGGTCGGCCCGCCCAGGGGACGCCCATGAAGAAGTGGCCCCAGCTGAGAGCTCCCTCCATCAAACAGGAAGGCGCACCCGTCGCCCCCTCCAGGTGAGCCCCAGAGCCGTCATGGGCAGAACTAGGCACGCCCGGTCTATCGAAGGAGGCGGTCGAGCACAACCAAGCCGCACGCTAGGGCATGCAGCCCGCCATTAAGCTCCAAGGCACAAGAGTCGTCCATGGAGCGTCCAACCCTAGGTGGGTCGCCAGTGCCACCTGCGTCTTCAAGCCGTGCAGCAACAGGCGCACGTACATCTCCGTGTGCATGGCCCGCCCTATGGGACATGTCTCTCTCATCCCAGCTCGCACCAATGCATGCACGCACGGAGAATGCCACGGACATCCCCATGAGATTTTTGCATTGACCTGAAGCCCCACACCTAGGATGTGGTGTATAAGCGTTGACCGGGACACTCTCGTGCAAGCTCCATGCTTCACGCTGGTGGAATCTCCTACCACTCTCATGAAAACCCCATGCTCCGTGCTGGTCGTAATCGCCTACCCACTTTTCATAGAAGCCCCATGCTCGACACCGGCGGAGACCCCATTCTTATACATGGCGATCACCTTGACAACGAGGGCACTTTTAGGTGCACCAACTTCAGGCTGACCCGTGTCGAGCACTGTAGCACATCTGTCAACCTTTGAGGGTGCTTTTCAGCCCGTGCGACTAGGGCTGGTGGAGGGCAGACCCGGGAGGTGGGGCACCACCCTTCTCTTGGGTGGCACGCCACCACCCCCTATGAAGGGAAGCAATACACCAAGGTTTGGCGGAACCCTCCCTAACTCTTGCTCGTGTTCTCCTTCGATTGAATTTTTGGTAGAGCTTGGTGTAGCCCTACCGGAATAACTCCACCATTGTTGTTGCTACGTCGTCATGCCGCTAGAGATCCCATAAACTACTCTTTCCTTGGTTGCTGGACCAAGGAGGCGGAGACGTCATCAATCTGCACATGTGGAGAACGTGGAGGTGTTGTTTGTTCGGCGCAAGGCCGAAACGGACCGCGATTGGATTGTGAAGATGTACGACTAAATCAATCGCATTAATTAATGCTTCCGCTTAGAGATCTACAAGGGTATGTAGATACACTACCCTTCTCGTAGCTATGCATCTCCATGGATAGATCTTGCGTGTGAGTAGGAATTTTTTTGTTTCCCATGCAACATTCCCTAAAAGTGGCATCATGAGCTAGGTCTATGCATAGATGATATCCACGAGTAGAACAGAAAGTGTTTGTGGGCGTTGATATTCAAATTGCTTACCTCCTTCGTCTTATTTTGATTCGACGGTATTGTGGTATGAAGCGACTTGGACCAACCTTACTTGTCCTCGAAGAAGAGATCGTTTCCACCAACTGACATGTAACTTGGTTTCATAATGGTGGTTGGCGGGTGTTTCGCTCTCCCACTTTAGTTGAATCATATTCGACGGAGGCGGTCCTTCTAGGAGGTTAAAAGGCAACTTGATTATCACTGTTGTGGCTTTGCGTAGGTAAGAACGGTTCTTGCTAGTTGCGCATAGCATCCATGTAGAACTTGCAACAACAAAGTAGAGGACGTCTAACTTGTTTTTGTAGGGCATGTTATGATGTGATATGGCCAAGACATGATTTGATATATGTGGTTTCTGAGATTATCATGTTTTGTCTAGTTATCACGACTTGCATGTATATGAGTATATCAACCGACATGAGCCATAGGGTTGTCCTTAATCCGTTTGTGCCATTTGCTCTAGTTTATCCCTATGAGTTAGCAATAGTTGTAAAAGCAATGGTTGGAGCGACAACCACATGACAACACAATGATGGAGATAATGATGATGGTGATCATGGCGTCATGCCGGTGACAATGGAGATCATGTCGATGCTTTGAAGATGGACATCGAAAGAACAAGATGATGAGGCCATATCATGTCACTTATTTGATTGGTATGTGATGTTTATCTTTTATGCATTTTATTTTTCTTAGGACGACTATAGCTCTAATAGCCCAAGACAGATTCACCAGATGCCTTCCAGTTATTTTGAGTTTTTCCATGTGAATTATTTGGTTCTCATATTCATCATCACATCATCTGCATTGCATCGGCACTCCATTGTTCTCATTTTTTTCAAAACATGCATCCATTTTAGTTGATGCTTCTTCTCGTTCTCGTCATCGACCGTTTTGAGTCCAGCCACACATGCATGCTCCAAGGCATCGCTAAAATATTATTTTTAAAAGAGGGATAAAAATGTTCTAAGAATGGATAGAAAGTTGGCATGTGGTCTTAATTTATTGTAGGTAGACCGCCTGCCAAATTTCGTCGCATTCAAAGTCCTTTGATACACGAACGGTTAAATATATATAGAGACTATAGCGTGTAAAATCGCATATGTTTTTCGTATATAAAAACCTGTTGCCGAGCTGCCAGAGTATTCCCTCTCATCTCTGCCTAGCCCCTCTGCACAGTGCATAGACCCCTCGCGCACGCTCGATAAATTTCCCGAACCTGAATCGCCGCGTCGTGATAGTTGGATCCTTAAGTTGTTGCGAAGTGAATGCAGCCCTCCCAGAGCTTGGGTCCGCCAGCCGCCTTAAGTGGTATGAGCTCGTGATGATCCACAAGTATAGGGGATCAATCGTAGTCCTTTTGATAAGTAAGAGTGTAGAACCCAACGAGGAGCAGAAGGCTATGATAATCGGATTTCAACAAGGTAATAACTGCAAGCAGTGAAAGTAGCGGTAACAAGTGATTGTGTAGCGAGGTGAAACGTAGCAAGCAAAGAGTAACAAGTAACAAGTAATAGCAACGGTGCAGCAAGTGGCCCAATGCCTTTTGTAGCAAGGGACAAGCCTGAACAAAGTCTTATAGGAGGAAAAACGCTCCCGAGGACACACGGGAATTTCTGTCATGCTAGGTTCATCATGTTCATATGATTCACGTTCGTTACATTGATAATTTGATATGTGGGTGGACCGACGCTTGGGTACTGCCCTTACTTGGACAAGCATCCCACTTATGATTAACCTCTCTCGCAAGCATCCACAACTACAAAAGAAGAATTAAGACAAAGTCTAACCATAGCATTAAACTAGTGGATCCAAATCAGCCCCTCACGAAGCAACGCATAGACTGGGGTTTAAGCTTCTGTCACTCCAGCAACCCATCATCTACTTACTACTTCCCAATGACTTCCTCTAGGCCCAAATATGGTGAAGTGTTATGTGGTCGACGTTCACATAACAACACTAGAGGAAAAACAACATACAACATATCAAAATACCGAACGAATATAAAATTCACAAGACTATTATCAGCATGGCTTATCCCATCTCAACAGGAACAAAAGTAACTACTCACAGGACATAATCATAATCATGAACAGAGGTGTAATGAATAGCATCAAGGATCTGGACATAAACTATTCCACCAAGTAATCCAACTAGCATCAACTACAAAGAGTAATCAACACTACTAGCAACCTTACAAGTACCAATCGGAGTCGCGAGACGAAGATTGGTTACAAGAGATGAACTAGGGATTGGAGAGGAGATGGTGCTGATGAAGATGTTGAAGAAGATGCCTCCCCTCCGACAAGAGGAGTGTTGGTGATGACGATGGCGACGAGTCCCCCCTCCGGGAGGGAAGTTTCCCCGGCAGGATCGTCCTGTCGGAGCTCTAGATTGGATCTGCTCAAGTTCCGCCTCGTGGCGGTGGCAAAACCATGAAAAAGCTCCCGATTGATTTTTTCCAGACCAGGACGCTTCATATAGCAAAAGAGGGGGGCTAGTGGGCCGTCAGGCAGCCCACAAGCATGCCCTGCGCCACCAGGGGGGTGGTGGCGGTGGGCAAGCTTGTGGTGCCCTGGTGGCCCCCCTCCGGTAGTTCTTTCGCCTAGTATTTTTTATATATTCCATAAAAAATCCACGTAAATTTTCAGGGCATTTGGAGATGTGCAGAATAGTGGACTAGGATTTGCTTGTTTTCCAGTCCAGAATTCCAGCTGCCTGAATTCTCCCTCTTCAAATAAACCTTGCAAAATAAGAGAGAAAAGGCATAAATATGGTACCACAAGTAATATAACATCCCAAAAAGCAATAAATATCAACGTGAAAGCATGATGCAAAATGGACGTATCAGCTCCTTATCGCCTTCGATGCCAGCGACCACCCCAATACAACAAAAACTGCGGGCACCGTCCCACTGCTGTGCACACCCACTATCAGCAACATGGATGTCACCAACATGATCATCGACGGTGTGGAGGGGCTCAATGTGCTCTTTGTGATGACCTTGGAGACGCTCCAAGTACCTTACGAGCATGTAATACCTGCCAGGCCTTTCTCCGGTGTCACACATGGCTCCACTGCTCCCGTGAGAAGGTGCACCTTCCCTTCACCTTCAGCACGCGTCAGAACTACCACAAGGAGTTCATCAACTTCAACATGGCCCACATCGGCCTGACATACAATGCCATCATGGGCTACCCGGGGTTCTCCAAGTTCATGGCAGTAATTCACCATAGCTACAGCCTCGGCAAATGCCCGGGTGCGGGGGCACCATCGCTATCCGCTATGAGAGAAGGATGTAGTGCGCACCCTCGAGCATGCCTACACGGTCACCTCCACAGCATACCCCGCCGCCGGCGACAAGCACGGACCTGCCGAGGCAGCGCCCATGAAGAAGAGGCCCCCGCCCAATGCTCCTACGTTGAAATAGGAAGGCGCGCTCATCGCCTCTGAGTGAGCCCTTGGGCACCATCATCGGTGGCACCAGGAGCGCCCGGCCTACCAAGGGAGGCGGTCGAGCACAACCAAGCCCCACACCAAGATGTGCGGCTTGCTAGTAAGCCACAAGGCACAAGAATTGTCCATGGATCCTCCATCCCTAGGTGGGTCGCCACGGGACTCGTCTCTCTCTCATTCCCGCTCGCGTCCATGCATGTAGGCAGGGAGAACGCCATGGCCATCCCTGCGAGGTTTGTGTGCATGGACCTGAAGCCCCACACCCGGGATATGGTGTAAAATCGCCGTCTTGGACTCTCTCTACACACTCTAGGGATCAATCCCTATCAAACTTAACTCGATTACATGATCAATCTCATCCAACCCCACTGCTGTATAGCAAGCCTACAAAGGAATTACTCACTCTCGGTGGTGAGCATCATGGTGATGTTGGTGAAGAAGGGTTGGTGATGATGACTTTGACAAATCCCCCCACTACTAGGAGAAATCCTAGTAGTAGTGTTGGAAATACCCATATTAGTGGCGATGGTGGTAGCACTACTAATAAGGCGCTACAACGAAGTTTTAGCAGTAGTGTTGTTCCAACCAGCGCTACTGGTAAGTAGCAGTAGCGCTTTATGGAAGAGAGCAACTACTAACTATCTATAGCACTACACCGTAACAAGCGTAGGTGAGAAGCCATCGAGGTTGCTAGACTGCCGCCAGCGCTAGTGCTAAGATTCCCACTGTAGCGCCTTATCAATAGCGCTGCCACTAGAGCTACCAATATGGGTTTTTTCAAGTGCTACTACTAGGCTTTTCCATAGTAGTGTTCCCCCTCTACGTATTTGTGTTGTATTTGTGCATGGTCTATGCAGTAGTTTCATCGTATCATAATAAACAGACATTATTCTCATCATATCATACACATATAGAGCAATCTCATCATATCATCATCATCATAAACATCCAACACAAATAGCATCATCTCAAAAATAGCGGTACACAAGTCATGTCTCGTATAAATCCAATGGCATGGTCATGCCACACAAACAAGTACCATCATCTCTATCTAAACCATGATGTAGAAGAGAAGCACTATCAGTATGAGCAAGAGCGTGACTATGTAATACTTCTTGAGGCGCCAGTTTTGATCCCTCTCTTACCGAGGCGTCCACCTTAAGTAACCATTCTGCACTTCAGCTGTGCTGTCAAACCCTCTGTGGCTAGCGCCCGGGTACGTGTCCACCTGGGCTTAAGCATCTGGCCAGTAGTCGTACACTCCTGGACCCCCCCAATGAATATGGCATATCAGTCCTTTGCCATATCTGATCTATGTACCTGCATCGATCATCGGTTGATCAATTCGACGATAATATGCAACATAATGTACTTAGGAAACACGAAGAGACAGAGTTAGAAAAATACAAGCAACCTATAGTAAACATAAATAACGAAGTTCCTCATACTCAGACATTGTCATCGTCAATCACTCCTCCATGTCGGTGCCCCAATCTTCATAGTCAGGGAGGAATCATCCGAGCTTTGTGAAAGACTTCAGCTCCATACCTTGAGCGAGCAGGAGTCCTCAGACATCATCCTGCGTCATTGGCCCATGGTAGAACATCCCTGTTTGTTCGAGGACCTCCTTCATGATCATTTGGGCAAGTTCACACTGTACATGAGAATACTCAGCTACGATTTAATGATCCGGTGTCCTTCCTATACTTGTGGCCCAGTTGACAATCTCAGCATCGCTGGAAATAGGTGAGATGCGAAGGTGTAGATTATCCCTTCTGTAGTCCAGCATGTGATGCGTGAGGTATAATCCATCAGCCCAACTATCCCTCGGTTGTTGGATGCAACAGAAGTCAGTCTTATGTCCTAAACCCAGCACGACATTCTTCTTGTACATTTTCACCTTGATATATCCACCACACGGGTTGAAGGTTATCAAGGCACCATTGAGAACACTGTTTATGTGTGTGTAATCCTTTTTCTTGATGTTCTTCGATGAGTCCAAGTAAAAAATCATGGGAGTATTGTGGGTATAGACAGATGAGGACTCCCCCCCATTACGCAAAGTAAGTACACCTCAAATTATTCTCCATGCATGCAAATTAAGGATTAAACCTTACGAAAGGATACTCGTTGATGACTTATGTGTGATGATAAGGCAGGAGAATTGTTTCCTTGTCCTTATTGGGGAGCATGAAATCGCCTATGTACTTGCTTGCATAGTCACGATTCTCTTCGCAGACTTCCAAGAAGCTCTCTTTCATATAGTACGGGTCCATGATGCACATATATTTTATGTTCTCTTTCCTGATGATGTAGTTCAGATACATTACATCCATGCGGATAAACCAAAAAATTTGCTTGGTCATGTGGAACATGTTGTAGATGTAGTCAAATCACAGGATGAACTTATCCGCGGGCCATTTCTCGATGTAAAACTTCCTACCCACCACTTGAGCCGCATAAAGCGGGTATCCTTGATTTTTTTAGAGGAGAAGGCTTTTCTCTGTGTCTAGCACTTCTTCATGAAGTCTCCTTAGATCACTGTTCAGTATCTCCTCTAGCGATTTCTGAGGTAGGATCTGGTGGCCTTCAACATGGAACATCTCCGCACCTTGGACATCTATCTGTCTACTACCGTGGCTGCAGAGATGGCTGGCTGGTTGAAGCAGATCTAGCGCCTTTAGGGCCTTTCTTGTCTGGTCTCCTCTTAGCTTCTTGGCGGGTGGCGGTAGTGAGCCCACTATACCTTCGCTAAACACCACCCCAAGTGTCGTCGGACTAATAAGTGGACGGACCCCGCGTTATTGTTTTTGGGCAGAGGCGTCTCCTGCGAGGTTCTCATGAACAGAGACTTCTTGCAATCATCCTTAGGACATTCTGGCTCCAGCAAATCACGCAACATCAAGTCATCTCGATGCTCATAGCCTGAGTCATAGTCCCGAGCAATCAAGCCTCCATAGTCAAAGGCGGCATTGATATACTTGAGAGGGCCATAATCCTCCTACTCCATGACATCATCAACATTTGCTTCTTCAATGGGGGTGACATCACCGGGAACTAATGGAGGCTCTCCCTCGCATCGTCCTCTATCACCCGCCACAACGGGTGCATGTAATTGGGTACATGGGTGGTGTTCATACCTTGTTGACGCATTGTCGTTGGTGTGCTACCGGGCACCTCGACACGAAGAAGAGTCTTCCACCAAGGTAGGAACCAACTCTTGAATGCGCTTTGACATTGGCCATGCAGACTTTGAAGACGCCATGGGGCATTTGTCGATTGTTCAACATGCGGTCCTTCAGCTTCACGATCGTTGCCTTTCCCGCGTCCACCTTTCTAGCCGTTGATGTTGTACAGTCGGGTGCACGGGGTTTCGTCGGCGTATGAAGACATGTCTACGACGTCAGACATTCGGAAGGCAAGTGAAAAGGAATAATATAGATATGCTGGTGAAGAGTGTATGACATGTAATAACCGTAATGGCATCGAGCTCACCCAAAGACGAAGCACCACGGAGCAGCCAGAGACGAAAGACAGGCTGCTATGAACAGGAGCGACACCAGGTACGAGAGCATGTGCGGTTGCATGAGCATGTGTTGGTGGTGTGATGTTCACCGAATTGCTCCCAACAAAGCTGAGAAGGGGGAAATCCTATGGCTCTTTATCTAGATTATTCTTCCTCCAATCAATAATTGTTGGAATCAAGTTGCTAATGGAAGGTGCCAGAGCTGCACTGAGTGCTGCATCGACTACCTTGACCAACTCTTCTTTGGTCTCACCTTTGCATTTATCGACCGCAAGCGCGACCTTCTCGTTGATGGTGTGTTGGGTAAGAATCCGTCTCTACCTTTTTTTTTGTGGCTTCTCGTGGGATCACTTCGTCCACGAGGCACATAACCGACTCCATGCAGACATCCATATGACAGTAGTTTGTTCTCTAAGACATATTTCAGTATGTTTAGGGCCGGTTGAACGGGTCGTCCCACTTGGGCCTCGCCAACGACTGAGACGACTTGTTGCTTTCAGCTGCCTTTTGGGGCTGCTCTTTCTGCAAAAGTAACGTGGATGGCTTACAAATGTGACAAAACTTATTTTGAAAATGATAAGGTGGTAATATGAAAATTACCAGTAGTCTCATGAAGGTTCGTGTCCGTTTAAAAGATCTTATTGACGGGATCCCGCTTCTACCGGTCCCTGATCCAGTCACGCTCCTGCAGATCGGTGAATTCCGCCAAGGGGTCTAGGATTCCATGTCTTTCATGTTTAGCGTCCTCCTTGTCCCATACGGGCCTCTTCCCCTTGTAACCACCGCTTCCAAGGCGGTGGGGAGGTGTGTTCCTAGACTGGAGCACCTTCATTTTCTCCGACTTTTTCTTGACTTCTTCTTTGGCGCAAGTCTCCTTGAATTTGTCGCCTCTTCATTTAGTGGTGGATTGTCAGCATGAATCTTGGACCACGGTTCATTCTTCGCAATCGCTTTGTTCACCCTTACTTTCCAGGCGGACAAGACATTGCTGAACATCCCCATTGCCTTGATGTTTATCTTACTCATGGCTTCGTCCTTCCACGTAAGTTTGCTTTCATTTTGGCCAGGGAACAGGAACCTATTGTGCAACTTCATTAGGGGCATGTGTTCCATATGTGGTATCTTGCTAGAGTTCTCATTGTTGATGTTGGCGGTTTCCCTGAGGATGCATCCTAGTTGATTGTCGTAGCACGCGCGCGCTTCCGCTGGTGCTGTTGGCTCGAAATAAACGGCGTGGATCGCCGTGACCAATTTTTTTCCGATGTCGAGCTTGTTTGGTTTTCATACCCTCTTCGGATCGAGTCCTTTACCGGCTTCGCCAACATCGTCGTCGGTCGGGGGTGGTGTCGGTGTTGCTGCTGGTGTTGGTGCTAGTATTAGTGCCGGTGTCTGGGTTGGTGCCACTACCACCCTACACCCGCAACCGGTGTTCGTCTAGGTATCCGAAATAATGGTTTTCTCCGTCGACGGGGTCTTCTTGGGGGTGACCAGAAGCCCCGGTTTCCCCGTGGCTAGATGTTTCCTACGATTAATTAAGTATGCTAGTTAAGTTCTAGACCGAATAAAATGAATAATGAAGAGAAAAAGGTCCTATATTTTGCCGAAATATTGTTTCATTCCCCTTTCGGCAAATATGGGCACTCCATATGTCTTAGTTTCTAGCACAAGTCGTGCCAGAAATTTGGGCATGACCTTTGCTAAAAAGTGGACATATGGAGCGCGTGCAATTTTCCGGAAAAACATATGCTACTCAAATATTCTTCAACCATTGTCCATTCAACCAACAATAATCATATCATATTCAACAATTATAAATAAAAGATACAATCAACAATAATGGAATATGCAAATGAACATCAATTACCTATATCATACTCCCTCCATTCCTAAATATAGGGTGTGTCGTGGGTATAAGTCTGACAGTAGAAAGAGGGTAGGATAACGGAGCATGATCTATCAAGATGCACATGGGTGACACGGTGGTTTTAGCGAGTTCAGGCCTCTCACAGTGGAGATAACAACCCTACGTCTCGTGCTCCGGAGAGGCTTTGTTTTATCTGTCATGGACATGAGTTACATGGTATAGAGAGAGAGCCAGGGCTCCACGGAAAGAATGAGCCCGAAGGAGGAGAAGAAGAAGATCCCTAGCTATGTGGAGGGGGGTGGCTTATATAGAGTGCGCCACCTCCTCACCTCTTATGTTACAAGATGGGGCATTGATTCCATGATGTCAGCCCACTACAGATGTCTTGCCGGCTGTTGGTATCCGCATGACCGAGTGAATTATACGGCCGAGTGGTTGACTGTCATCCGAGTAGATGGAATGTACTTGTCTGAGTGGATCCGTACCGAGTGGGTTAGATGTTGTCACGATCCAGTAGGAATTTCCCTTGTAGTCCTTAAACTAATAATGAGGTGCCCTTGGGTAGGACGTATTGGTCAGACCTATGACCCTACCCTAGGGCTATATCCCCTTCATTCGCCCCCGAATGGATCAGGGTCTGAGTGGTGAAGGTGTCGATGTAAATCTTGTAGCAGCAGACCGAACTTTAACGTGCTTCAGGGCCTTGCAAAATTATGCGTTGATTGAAGTCTTCATCATTCGCCCTGATCGATTCCGCTGAGTAGTACGTCCGAGTGAACTTAAGAATTGAAGTAGATCCGAGTGACCAACAGGATCTTGAGACTCTGAATGACTGCTGGTAGTCGGTCGGAATCTGTTGAATCTGTTGAACTTGGATGTTGTTGGTGGACCTGACCAAGCAAAATGTTTCTTTTTTGTTTTTCTTTTCTAGTGGGGGCACGCTAAGTGCACCCACTGGGTGTAGTCCCCGAGCCTCTGTCGGACTAGATGAGTCCGGCAGAGGGTTTAAGTCATCCAATGCTCATCGTGTTGAATGTTTGTTGTACCTGCATTATATGATTTCTAGATAAAAGTCAAGTCTCTAAGAGTTGTTTTTAACTTAGGCGATATGGGGTCGCAGCTAAGTTCCCGAGTGTGGAGCGTGTCTGTACTCGGAGTAGTTTTTAACTTAGGCGATATGGAGCCACAACTAAGCCCCCGAGTGTGGAGCGTGTCCGTACTCGTAGTTGTTTTAACTTAGGCGATACAGAGTCGCAGCTAACCCTCCGAGTGCGGAGCATGTCCGCACTCAGAGTTGTTCTTAACATAGGCGATACGGAGTCGCAACTAAGTCCTCAAGTGTGGAGCATGTCCGCACTCGGAGTTGTTTTTAACTTAGGCGATATGGAGTTGCAGCTAAGTCCCCCAGTGTGGAGCATGTCCGCACTCGGAGTTGTTTTTAACTTAGGCTATACGGACTCGCAGCTAAGTCCCCGAGTGTGGAGCATGTCCGCACTCGGAGTTGTTTTTAACTTAGGCGATACGGAGTCGCAGTTAAGCCCCCTAGTGTGGACCATGTCCGCACTCAGAGTTGTTTTTAACTTAGGCGATACGGAGTCGCAGCTAAGTCCCCGAGTGTGGAGCATGTCCGCACTCGGAGTTGTTTTTAACTTAGGTGATACGGAGTCGTAGCTAAGCCCCCGTGTGGAGCATGTCCGCAGTCAGAGTTGTTTTAAACTTAGGCGATAAGGAGCCGCAACTAAGCCCCCGAGTGTGGAGCGTGTCCGTACTCCGAGTTGTTTTAACTTAGGCGATACAGAGTCACAGCTAAGCCTCCGAGTGCGGAGCATGTCCGCACTCATATTTGTTCTTAACTTAGGAGATAAGGAGTCGCAACTAAGTCCTTAAGTGTGGAGCATGTCCGCACTCGGAGTTGTTTTTAACTTAGGCGATACGGAGTCGCAGCTAAGTCCCCGAGTGTGGAGCATGTCCGCACTCGGAGTTGTTTTTAACTTAGGCGATACGGAGTCGCAGCTAAGTCCCCGAGTGTGGAGCATGTCCGCACTCGGAGTTGTTTTTAACTTAGGCGATACGGAGTCGCAGCTAAGCCCCCGAGTGTGGAGCATGTCCGCACTCAGAGTTGTTTTTAACTTAGGCGATACGGAGTCGCAGCTAAGTCCCCGAGTGTGGAGCATGTCCGCACTCGGAGTTGTGTTTAACTTAGGCGATACGGAGGCGCAGCTAAGCCCCCGAGTGTGGAGCATGTCCGCACTCAGAGTTGTTTTTAACTTAGGCGATACGGAGTCGCAGCTAAGTCCCCGAGTATGGAGCATGTCCGCACTCGGAGTTGTTTTTAACTTAGGCGATACGGAGTCGCAGCTAAGTTCCCGAGTGTGGAGCGTGTTTGTACTCAGAGTTGTTTTTAACTTAGGCGATACAGAGTCACAGCTAAGCTCCCGAGTGTGGAGCATGTCCACACTCAGAGTTGTTTTAACTTAGGCGATACAGAATCACAGCTAAGTTGAGCGGTGGCACGCTGGGCAGCTGAATGATGAAGACGTGCCACATGGAGTGGCGATGCGCATGGAATCCGAGTGAGGTAGATGATTCTGGCTGAGTGGCAACGCGCGGGGAGGCCAGGTTATGTATGTCGAGGAGGCGTCCGTCCCACTGACGGCTCACGGGACGGCCGTGTCCACTACATCATTGAAGGGGCTTCCGAACACGTGAAAACGCATGAATAATCGTTGCGGCGACTGAGCCTGAGCAGCGACGAGGATGGCGCACGGATGCATCGAGTGACCTGTGTATGAAAAATAGCACAAGCCAGCATAAAAAATTATCAAAGTAATATGATCTTTTCTGAGATAGTTCGTGTAAATGCACCCATAGACACCCGCTGGGTGTGCCATGTGATTGCTGGTTCGAAACCAGCAAGAGTCTAAAAGAGTGAAGGATCCGGCTGAACTCGTTTGAGTACTGGACCCAAACGAAGTGGAAGTGAAGTGTTCCCACATAAAAATAAAAAACCGAGTGTAGAGGTATACTCAGTGGCGTAGCCTCCGAGTGAACGTCATGTGCGACTTCCTCGACACTCGGTAATGATTTATTTAATAGAATGCAGTCTGTGAAAAAATGACTTAGCTGCCTGACGAGGCGCGGGGCGGTCGAGCGAAGTAGACACGTCCGGCTGAGTGGCGACGTGTTGGGCGGTCCAACGATGAAGACGCGTCTAGCTGAGTGGCGACACGCGGGGCGGCCGAGTGACGACGCGTAGAGCAACCAATTGACGAAGGAGCCTCCAGCCGAGTGACGACACGCGAAGCTGCCGAGTGACGAAAGAGCGTCCAATCGAGTGGCAGCACGCGGAGCTGCCGAGTCATGAAGGAGTCTCCAGCCGAGTGAGGATGGCTTGTCTTGCTGACTGGCGATGCGCGAAGCTACCGATTGCTGATGACGGATCCGATTGAGGGACGGCGCGCAGGGCGGCTGAGCACTGACGACGCGTCCGACTGAGTGACAGCATGCAGGGCGACCGAGTGATGACGAGACATCCGACTAAGGGGCGGCGCGCGGGGCGACCGAGTGCTCTCGACGCGTCCGACTGCGTGACGGCATGCAGGGCGGCCGAGTGATGACGACGCGTCCGACGGACTGACGACGCATGGGGCGGCCGAGTGCGGACGATGCGTGTCCGACTGAGCGACAGTGCGCAGAGCGGCCGAGTGATGACGACGCGTCCGACCGAGCGACAACATGTAGGGCGACCGAGTCACTGCATGTTGATCATCTGTATGCAAAATTCATCTCACCCAAAACGGTTAGCCCATGTTTACTGCATGGAGTTGATCCTCCAGCCAATAAACCTGGCGTTGAATGCCACCACGTCCTTCCGTTTTTGTTTTTCCTGCATGTAGTTAATTGATCGACCAAGTGGTCATGTAACGCATGCATTTACCATCAGCATTCAACGACCGGCTAGTTACTCTCAACATGGCGTTTTGTCTAGCATGCATGACGCGGGGTAATGTTATTTAGTCCATGCATGTGAAACTGAAGATATTTACTCCATGCATGACCGAGGTAAAGCTAGTTACACTATGCATGCGAAACTGAAAATGTTTAATCCATGCATGCGAAACTGATCGCATTCAGTCCATGGATGAAGTCTGGCATAGATAATTACTGTATGCATACAAGGCAGAAAATATTGTGTCGAATGCACGGACCTGATCACTGAGATGCCGCGCCATGGGTTGCAGGCAGAGCCGATGCCACAAAACGGGGCTGCCATGTGTGGAAGCTCGACGGTGGTGTCCTAGAGGTCGAAAACGACGGGATGGATCGCGTCGTGGCCATTTGCAGGGGCTCGACGATTATGTCGCAAATGAGTATGATGCATCGATGCGTCGGTGGCCGTTTGCGTGGCAACGATGAAGCAGCCGGCGCCAGAGGCCGCGCATGGCAATGATGAAGCAGGTGGCGCTGGAGGCTGCGCGTGGCAACGACGAAGCGGGAGGCGCCGGAGCCGTGTGTGGCGACGATGAGGCGGAGGACGCTGGTGGCCGCGCGTGACCACCATGATCGGGATGATGCCGGTGGCCGCACACGATGACCGAGGCGGAGGACGCCGGTGGCCGCGCACGAGAACGATGAGGCAGTGGACGTCGGTGGCTGCGCACGAGTACCATAAGGCGAAGGACGCCGGTGGCCGCGCATGACAACCATGAGGTAGACGACGCCGATGGTTGAAGGAATAACCATATGCATGATGGCTCGATAGACGCCATGCCCCACGGTGGGCGCCAACTGTCGTGGGTATAAGTCTGACAGTAGAAAGAGGGTAGGATAACGGAGCATGATCTATCAAGATGCACATGGGTGACACAATGGTTTTAGCGAGTTCAGGACACTCACAGTGGAGATAACAACCCTACGTCTCGTGCTCCGGAGAGGCTTTGTTTTATCTGTCATGGACATGAGTTACATGGTATAGAGAGAGATCCAGAGCTCCAGGGAAAGAATGATCCCGAAGGAGGAGAAGAAGAAGATCCCTAGCTATGTGGAGGGGGTGGCTTATATAGAGTGCGCCACCTCCTCACCTCTTATGTTACAAGATGGGGCATTGATGCCATAATGTCAGCCCACTATAGATGTCTTGACGGCTGTTGGTATCCGCATGACCGAGTGAGTCATACGACCGAGTGGTTGACTGTCATCCGAGTGGATGGAATGTACTTGTCTGGGTGGATCCGTACCGAGTGGATTAGATGTTGTCACGATCCAGTAGGAATTTCTCTTGTAGTCCTTATACTAATAATGAGGTGCCCTTGGGTAGAACGTATTGGTCAGACCTATGACCCTACAATAGGGCTATATCCCCGTCAGGGTGTATAGTTTTTGGCATGGAAATTAAAGAATGCATGTGGTGGAAAATTTCACAAGTTTTGGGTGATATTACACCTCACTAATTGACATCAGAAAATATAGGATCTTGCGAGATATAAGGAACTGAAATTAAATCCCTAAAACAAATATCCAAACGAGTGATGCAACGCAATACACCTTATATTTCGGATTCTTTCGCAAAAATCTATACACCTTATATCAAGGAACGGAGGGAGTATAACATCAATCTTATTTTTTGTTTTATACCGAGAATTACTTTTACCAAGTTTTTGAAAAGAAAAAAAATTCAGTTTTATGTTTATAGCTTAACGCCATAGCTACTATTTTTTGTTTGTAAGCTAAATGCTATTGTTTTTTGATTAAAGCTAAATGCACTGGCTAAATATCACCTAGTAGTATCCGTAGAAAAGCACAATGTTTCCTGAAAATATGTATGTTGTGGGACACAATTAAGATGTTGCATGAAATGTCTCAAGAATGGTGTTTTGAAGTGAACGATGCCATCTAATGTATTATCTATGAACTTATTTGGAAGTGCTTGAGTCATGCCTGTACCACTGATGTTGGAACTAGAGTAGCATAGTTGTTTCTACATGAACCACACACTTTTATTTTTATTTTTGCATTAGATTATTTGGTTCTTGTACTTTTGATTTGACTGACGAAGTCCACATATGACAAAGGTAGCCAACTCTTACAAATTGTTTGCTACAGTTTCTTAACTCAAATAAATAAATTACTCCTGCTTGCTTCACTCCTTGCTGCTTAAGTGGGGGAATGTTTTATTATGACTCATGTACTCGATGGCGACAAGTTAATTAAAAATTTATCATTTTTCATGTAGTTCATGTCCATGACGATTGCTTCCCTAAGCCCTGTGGTGTATGGTTTTGGCATGGAGAGTGAGGCTGCCTTCAGTGACCAATCACAAGTATGGGAAAATCAATATGCTCAAATGAATATGCCTTTAGTTCAATCTCAAGTTAATTGATTTTTTTATCCTGTGATTATAGTGAGTAGATGATTTTGTGTTCATATAATACCTGGATTGATTTGATTTCACTTATGCAATGTAGGATGATCATAGCTATGTCATCACACAAGAAGTTGTAGTGCTTGTAGCTAAAGTGAGAAAGATTAAGCAAAGCAAATTATTTTAGTGGTTAACTTTGTAGAATGCTTAGTTTGCACTCTGGTTTCTAACATGAGTATCACTAGCTCTTATTAAGAAAATAACTTCTCCTAGGACCCACAAGTTTTCCCTTCTTCTCTGAACATCAGATTACAAGACAACATGGTTCACTAAAAACAGATTTCAGAGCTTACTAGTTTAGCAAAGTAATGACAGTTCAAAATTCTAAAAGAGCATTTAGTATTGTAACTGAATGCTAATTCGTAAACAGCAGCATCCAAGTTTCTATCTGTGGGGACCCCGACTTACGAGTCGAGATCGCTGAATGAATGTGCTCAGTGATCCCAGAGATCAATGCTCACCGAACACACACACATTGAATATTAAGAATCTTACATCCAAGTACTGAATTATTACATCACAAGACTGAATAGTCAAGTTCACAAGGTAGGGCCTATAAGGCCAAATCACACTAATACAACTAGTAGCGGAAATCTTAGGGCTAAGCGGGTACCCATGCCATCAGCCTACACCGACTGGCATTCTGACTGGGAAGCGTCCTAGTTCGCAAGGGCGTCTCCGAAGACGTACTCATCTCCAAACTCCGGTCCTTCCATGTCTGGTCAATAATATAACTAGTGGCAAGCCAATGAGTACTTTTGAACGTACTCGCAAACAGCCCATGATATGAACAATGCAAGTGAAGGATAACAATAATATGCATCTTTGGTGGATATCATCTTGGTAGTAAACAAACATGATCATGGTATGCAACATAAGTTAAATGTTGATTTGAAGAACAGGTTATAGATACCAATATATCTGCCGAGGGCTGAACTATCTCGGTTCACCCTATATGCCAAGTCGCCAAACTTGGTCATATCAACTCTTTATTTTAACACCATGTACCACATACTCACACACACTTGGTTTATGCGGAAATGACTGGACGTAGTTTATGCAGGATTATGCAACTGTCCTTGACCGTGGAAACAACTATTTGAATAGTTTTACACTCTACAGAAGCCCACGAGATTTGGGAAACTTCCGTGTCATGCACGACTCGCGGTATATAACATACCCGAGGTAAGTACCCGATCAATGTCTTTCCCCTGACGATACTAGACAAAGAGGTCCATTTGATTGGTACCCATCCCACATGTCGTAGGTCTTACGAGCACCAACTCTGGACAGTATCAACCATGCGGGGACCAACGGTGTGCCCAGAACACGTAGAACGGCGTAGTCGCCCTACCTGGCACGACCCTATCACGAGAGTAACGACACATCACTCCCGCCACTAGTAATGTGGCTCTTTGCTAGCACCGACCAGAGTAATCAACAAAGCCCCGTCCCATAAAAGGGTAACGTGGTCGTACATGTAAGGTTGGGATGGTCGACACATCATAAATCTAATACCATTTCCAAAACTATACACACTCAAACTACCCGGTGCACCACTTCTCCGAAAGTGGACACCTAACTCATCATTACCCTCGGGCATTAGTGGCACCCAACGGGGTTTTCATAACCCTTTGATTTATACCAACAAGATGCTCATGCTACGGTTATTCTAGCTTTACTTGTCAACATGATATTAGCGTTACCCTCATAGGTGGTAGGATCATGCTCAAAATGCAAGTGCTCCTGAAGAGCCATGTGTAACATCAATTCAATGTTTTACCGGTACTTATGATCATATGCAACAGAAATATTTTCTACACTAGCATGCATCATAACATATGCTCAGTCATGGTCAAAAGGTTGCTTGCCTTGGTCAGCTAGGTATCCGGGGTCTTCGACGACTTTCGCTCCGACTGCTTCATCACATGGGTTTTCTATCGTCGTATAAAGATAAAATAATAAGTACCTCACTCTCAAACAAATCACAAAGTCATTTAAAAAATGTTGGTTATTTCTGATAAATCCAGGTTGTTATTTAAAAAAATTTACTTCTGTTTCTAGAGAAGGAATATTTCTAAAATCAGCTTAGGAGAAGCAAAACTATTCCAATTTAATCCTTTTTATTGTTATAAAACAGAGTAGTTTCTGCAAAAATTCAACAAATGGTTCTGTTAAATACTACATATTTTTAGAAGAATAACAGTGGAAAATTGTATATTTTTACACTAGTTAAATCTTTTTATAAAAATCATTGAAAATCAAGTTTTAAAAAAAACTGAAAAGGGATACAGCCCCTGGCCTGGCTTGCCCTGGGACTGGGTCGGCCCAAAGGCCAGCCAGCTAGCCTGCCCAGGCACGCTCGCTGTCAGGTTTGAACCTGACGCGCGAGCCAGTGCGGTCAGTGGCTGCGAGCAGCGAGGGAGAGAGAGATGGGCTGACGACAGGTGTGGCACACCTGTCGGGGTCATCTCCTACCTCTGGCCAGAGAGGAGAAGGAGCACGTCGGCCTTGGCTACGGACGTCATCACGCCCTAACGACGACAGGAATGGGTCTGGCTCGTCGTCGCCTACCTGATGGTGGTCGAGACATCGTCGGAGAGGCTCAGGTTCACTGGCGACGAGGAAGCCGTGGCGGAGGGGTTTCAGGCGAAGGTGGAGGTGGTAGCTAGGTGCACGGATCTGCTCGGGGAAGAGAGGGGAAAGATCCCTGGTGTCACGGGGAGTGGTTTGCGGGGGGGGGGGGGGGGGGGGCAGAGGGACGCAGGGTCCGACGTGTAGCCGGAGATCGACCGGAGCTCCGAGGCGGAGGGGCCTCGGACGATCTCGAGCAGCGGGGCTCTGCTGGCATACAGGGGTGGCTAGGGAGGTGTTAGAGGTTGTTGTGATGAGGTTTGAGGGGTGCTGGGCCGAGGGGAAGGCTATATATAGGCCCGCGATGGTGAGAAGACTCAGTAGCGCCGGTGATTAACCACGGCGCGCATGAGGGGTGCAGAGAGGAGCTGGGGTCGAAACCACGGTCTCAGGACGTGGTTTTGGACTGCCAGGGCTCACTTCGAGGAAGGGGGAGAGAGGAGAGACGAGCATCCGTGGCCGCGCATCTCTGGCTGCTTCTGGTGCGCCCAGGCACGCGTCGCAACAGCTCTTAACACGGGAGAGGAGGGGCCATGATGGTCGCCTGATGCAGAGGGGCTATCGGGGAAGAGGTTAGACACCTCGGGGGAGGCTGGAACTGGCCGAGAGCATCGCCCCCACCTCAGTGTTTTCTGCAGCGCGCCCAGAGCGCAGTTTTGGCATGCCACGGCATGCTGGTGCGCTCTGGGGTGGCTTGGATGTGTCTAGCATGTCCTCGGCACTGGATGGGATGTGGCTAGCCATTGAAGACCAGTGGGAGCTTCAGCTTGTCAAGGGAGACAAGAAAAACAGTTGTTGTCAGCCTTGAGATGAAGCTTAGAATGGGGATTTTGGCATTTCTACTTTGAACCAGAGAGGGGCCAGTTGACTGGGATTTGGCATTGATGCTGGCCACCTAATCTGAGAGTTTGGGAGAAAGGGTTGGGTTTAGCTAATGTTAGGAGGGCTTTTACCCATCTGTCAGAAGGTGCTCGACAGTGGTTTGGGGTGGTTGCACCCCACCACTTGCTCTGTAACTTAACAGGATTGGGTTTTGTGCTAAAACTAGGGGTTTCACCAAGTGTGATCTCCATTGGACAAGTTTAACTTGAAAACAACACCAAATGACCAGATATGTTCCTTCCAAAGAGAGTGTGGGCAAATTAAGTCCCACAAATCCCATTTTGGTATGGAACCCTCATTTGAGGTATTAGACACTCCTGCAAAGTTTCAACTCCATTGGACAAACTTTTGGGCGTAGAGTTGCACTAACTTCAATCTGGACAGAAGGGGTTTTGCAGTTATTTGGTGTCCTTAATCATCTTGGAACAAGGTGAAACTTTATATGGACACCAAATATGTCTTAGGGATACCACTGGAATTTTCTAGGAATTTATTGAGAATATTTCCTTTGGAAATATTTCAATAGGTGAAAACAGATATAAAGGGTTTTCAGGGTTTTACTCAAATAATAATAATATAAATAGGGTTTAAAAATCTTATTTATGGAAAATATATGTCGTTGTGATCATCTCCAAATTATATCAGATTTTTCTAAGGCAGAAAAGTGTTTTTCCATATAGGAATACCATTTCTCGCCTCAGAAATTGACATGCAAATAAATTAGGAAAATAATTCACAAAAGAATTATTTTGTGGTTTTGGTGCACTAAAATGTTGCTAGAACCAGATCCCCAACTTTGGGTAAGTACACTTCTAGTCATCAAGGACTTTTAATGCAATCCCAAAGAAGTGTTTTATTTTAGCCAGAAATAATAAAAATTGTTTTGAAAATATTTAAGTCATGAGAAATGTGGTTCGTAATATCACATGATCAAGCATACAAGCATACAATGACATTCATGGCACTCACAACATTAGTTTTGAAAAAGATTTAATAATCTCAGATTTTTGAATTACAGAAAAAGTGGAAGTGAAAATAGGGTGTGACAGACCTATCCCCTTACAAGAATCTCGTCCGTGAGATTCCTAAGCTAGGTGCTAAAAACGTTCTGAAACTCAAACCAAAGATAGTCTTCATGTTCCCATGTTGTTTCTGCTTCGGTGTGGTTGTTCCACTGAACCTTGAAATACTTGATGGTGCAGCTTCTAGTGCAACGCTCTACTTCATCCAGGATGCAGACCGGCTTCTCGCGGTAGGTGAGGTCTGGCTGAAGGTCAATGGCCTAATGGTCAAAGTCCGTGCAAAGATCGGGATGGTTTGGCGCTTGAAGACACTTCCGAAGTTGTGACACATGGAAGATGTTGTGCACACCTGAAAGTTCCAGAGGTAGCTCCAATTGGTAAGCAACTTCTCCATGCCTTGCCGTGATCTTGTCCAATGAATCTTGGAGCAAGTTTCCCTTTAACGTAGAAACGCTTGGTCCCCTTGAGAGGTGTGACACGAAGGTACACCTGGTCTCCGGGAACGAACTCCACATCCGCTGCAGTGAGAATCCGCATAGCTCTTATGTTGCGACTTCACTGCTTTTAGGTTTTCTCGAACAAGCTGCACCTTATCTTCTGCTTCTTGCAAAACCTCCGGCCCGAAAATCAATCCTTTACCGGTTTCGGACCAGTTGAGCGGGGTGCGGCACTTTCGTCCGTACAACACTTCTGGAGACTGGACTGGTAGCTGTTTTTGTATCTTTGAGTCTTCCCATTTGTCACCATGTGCCAAGACACAAGCGCGGAGCATATCTTTGAGTATCTGGTTTACTCTCTCCGTTTGTCCATCCGTTAGCAGGTGGAAAGCAGTGCTGAAAGAGAGTTTGGTTTCGAGGGCTTCTTGGAACTTCTTCCAGAATCTTGAGGTGAACCGAGTGCCTCGGTCAGACACAATCTTCTTGGGAACTCCATGAAGGCTCACGATACGCTCAATATAGAGGCTAGCCAACTTGTCGCCCCCATAGGTGGTGCTGACCGAAATGAAGTGAGACACCTTGGTCAGATGGTCGACGATGATGCTCGGCCTTGACCCGCTCGCACACATCGCACTTAGCATCATAAGACGCTATTTCCCTCTTCATGCCATGCCACCAGAATTTTTCTCTAAGATCTTGATACATCTTGGGATCATCGGGGTGAATAGAGTAGTGTGTATCATGTGCTTCCTGCAGGGTCAAATCTTGAGTTCTGCCTTGTTGCGTACGCATAAACGTTTCCCAAACCACACTAATCCTCGTTCATCCACTGTGAATTCTAGGGCCTTGCCTTCTTGGATCTTCTTCTTGATGCCTTCAATGCTCTTGTGCCCATTCCGGGCCTCCTTGATATCATCAGCCAGCGTTGGTTTGACTTCCAAGTTGGCTAGGAATCCTGATTCCACTAGCTCCAACCCGAAGTTCTCCATTTCTTCATATAAGGCGGGTAGCCTTTCCTTGAGCATGGCGTTCAAGGTGCTGGTCTTCCTTCTTAAGGCATTAGCCACTACATTGGCCTTACCGGGGTGATATTGAATGCTGAGGTCGTAATCTTTGATTAGTTCCAACCATCTTCGTTGCCTCATATTCAGTTCCCTTTGAGTAAATATATACTTTAGACTTTTGTGGTCGGTGTATATTTCACATCGCTTCCCTAGAAGGTAATGTCGCCATGCATTTAGAGCATGCACTATGGCTGCGAATTCAAGATCATGGGTGGCATAATTCTCCTCATGCAGACGTAGTTGCCGTGACAGATACGCCATGACTCTGCCATCTTGCATTAGGACTCCACCGAGCCTAGTTCTGGAGGCATAACAATATATCACAAACTCCTTGCTGATATCCGGAGTGGCCAATACCGAGGCGGTAGTTCATCTCTTCTTCAACTCCTGGAAGCTTTCTTCACACTCTGACGTCCATTCAAACTTCTTGCCTTTCTTCGAGAGCTGAGTCATGGGTCGAGCGATGCGGGAAATTCCTTCTACGAACTTGCGGTAGTATCCTGCAAGCCCGAGGAAGCTCCTGACTTCCTTCAAATCAATTGGCAACTCCCAATTGGTTACCGCAGTAATCTTGGAGGGATCAACTGCCAATCCATCTGTTGTTATGGTATGACCCAAGAACCCAACTTCATTCAGCCAGAATTGGCATCTACTGAACTTGGCAGAAAGTTGGTGCCCTCGAAGCTTTTCCAACACTAACCTCAAGTGTTGCTCGTGCTCTTCTTCGTACTTGGAAAAGATTAATATGTCATCGATAAATACGACGACAAACTTATCCAGGTATTCCATGAAGACCTTGTTCATGAGGTACATGAAGTAAGCTGGGGCATTAGTCAACCTGAAAGACATGACAATGCATACATATAGACCGTACCCCGTCACGAATGTCGTCTTGGGTATGTCTTCAGGTCGGATCTTCAGTTGGTAATATCTAGATCGAAGATCGATCTTGGAGAATACCTTAGCTCCATTTAACTGGTCAAACAAGTCTCCAATCTTGGGGAGTGGATACTTGTTCTTGATCGTGACTTCATTGAGAGAATGGTAATCGACGCAGAGTCTGATAGTTCCATCCTTCTTAGACACGAACAGAACAGGTGATCCCCAAGGTGACGCACTCGGACGAATGAACCCTTTCCTGAGTTGCTCATCCATCTGCTTCTTCAGCTCTGGCAGCTCTTCGGATCCCATCCTATAAGGCTTCTTATAGATAGGCATCGATCCAGGCATGAGCTCACTAATGAACTCGATGTCTCGGTTAGGAGGCATTGATACGTCTCAAACGTATCTATAATTTTTGATGGTTTCACGTTGTTATCTTTTCAACTTTGGATGTTTTCTTTACCTTTTATATCTTTTTTGGGACTAAATTATTAATTCAGTGCCAAGTGCCAGTTCCTGTTTTTCTGTGTTTTTGACTCTTTCCAGATCTGATTTTGGAACATAGTCCAAACGGAATAAAATCCCCGAAATAATTTTTTCCAGAATGGAAGAAGATCAGGAGGCTTGAGGGCCAAGGCAGTGGGCCCACAGGGGGCCCACCAGCCCTGTTGCCGCGCCCAGGGGGGAGGCCGCGACAACCAAGCTTGTGGCTCCCTGGCGCTCCCCTGCCCTAGGTCTTTGGCCTATAAATTCCCTAAAAATCCAAAAAAAAGCAGGGCATCCACGAAAGCACTTTTCCGCCGCCGCGAGCTTCTGTTTCCGCGAGAACTCATCTGGAGACCCTTCTCGGTGCCCTGCCAGAGGGGACTTTGGAGTTGGAGCGCTTCTACATCAACATCATCGCCTCTCCAATGACTCGTGAGTAGTCCACTTCAGACCTACGGGTCCGTAGTTAGTAGCTAGATGGCTTCTTCTCCCTCTTGGATCTTCAATAGAAAGTTCTCCGTGATCTTCATGGAGATCTATCCGATGTAATCCTCTTTGGCGGTGTGTTTGTCGAGATCCGATGAATTGTGGATTTGTGATCAGATTATCTATGAATTACATTTGAGTCTTTGCTGATTTCTTATATGCATGATTTGATATCCTTGTAAGTCTCTCCGAGTCTTGGGTTTTGTTTGGCCAACTAGATTTATGATTCTTGCAATGGGAGAAGTGCTTCGTTTTGGGTTCATACCGTGTGGTGACCTTTCCCGGTGACAGAAGGGGCAGCAAGGCACGCATCGTGTTGTTTCCATCAAGGGTAACAAGATGGGCTTTTATTGTAGATATGACATTGTCCATCTACATCATGTCATCTTGCTTAAGGCGTTACTCTGTTCTTTTGGACTTAATACACTAGATGCATGCTGGATAGCGGTCGACGTGTGGAGTAATAGTAGTAGATGCGGAAAGTATCGGTCTACTTGTTTTGGATGCGATGCCTATAGATATAATCATTGCCTTAATTAACGTCACGACTTTGCGCGGTTCTATCAATTGCTCGACAGTAATTCATTCACCCACCGTCTACTTGCTTTCATGAGAGAAGCCACTAGTGAACACTAGGGCCTCCGGGTCTATTCACAACTATCGTTTCCACTTTCACTTTTACTTTGCTTGTTTACTTTGTTTCTTTCAGTTCTTTGATTGACAACCCCTTCATAGTGTTGGGTGCAAGCTCTTTGTGTTTCTGCAGGTACTTGTGACTTGACGAGATCTTCCATTTGTTCGATACCTTGGTTCTCAAAACTGAGGGAAATACTTACCGCCGCTGTGCTACATCACCCTTTCCTCTTCAAGGGAACACCAACGCAAGGCTCCAAGGCCACGGGGAAATCCTTTGCATA
Organism: Hordeum vulgare subsp. vulgare; assembly: GCF_904849725.1. Taxonomy (NCBI): domain Eukaryota; kingdom Viridiplantae; phylum Streptophyta; class Magnoliopsida; order Poales; family Poaceae; genus Hordeum; species Hordeum vulgare. The sequence goes on along the minus strand of NC_058520.1, from coordinate 246,301,149 downwards.
TTTGCCAAGGAAGTCCCTAAAGGCGTAGCCGTAGCAGCAAGATTCCTGGCGCCGTACCAGGGAAGGTCTGTTGTCGCAGTAGCAGAAGGATTTCTGGCACCGTTGCCGGGGAGGGTCTGTTGTCGCAGTAGCAGAAGGATTTCTGGCGCCGTTGCCGGGGAGGATCAAGTCTAGAATAGTCTCTCGTCAACGTGCTGATTTCTGGCGCGGGGAGGAGATCTATCCAAGTAGGTGTCACAAACTCATCTCTTGCATTTTCCTTTTTTGTCACTTGCCTCTCGTTTTCCTCTCCCCCACTTCACATTTTCCGTTTTCATTTGCCTTTCTCCTTTGCCGTTTTCATTTGCCTTTCTCCTTTGCCCTTTTCTTCGGTTGCCTTTTTTGTTTGCCTTTGTTTGCTTGTGTGCTATGTGCCCTCAATATGCTTGCATCTTCGCTTGCTGAAAATCTAGTGATATGGATCCTCATCCACTTGCTAATCTCTTTAAGAGATCCACTTATGTGGAACCAATTGCTAGTGAATTTAGTGCACTTGACTATCTTTATGGAGTATTGCTTGAGATGCGTGAATCTGAAAATCATGATGAAGAAACTTATGAAGTGATTCACGAGGGCTCCTTGAATGAAAAGCATCATTGCAATGGTTTCACTATAAATCCTATTATTGACAATCATGCTAAAAATATGCAAAACCCTAAGCTTAGGGATGCTAGTTTTGCTATGTCCACTAGTTGTGGCAATAATCATGATTGGGGTGATGATCTTTCTTATGATCTTGAAAATTTGTTCAAACCACACGAAGAATATGATATTTGCAATATTATTGAACGTGGGTTTGCAGAACTCATGACTTTAGTTGATGATAATCCCACTATTTTTGAAGAGCGTCAACTTTGCATGCACGTGGATCATGAAAAGAATATCCTATGTGATAGTTACATTGTTGAATTCGAATATGATCCCACATGTAATTATTATGAGAGAGGAAAATATGGTGGTAGAAACTTACATATCACTAAATCACCTCTTGTTATGTTGAGATTGCTATTGTCTCTTTCTTCTTCCTTGCATATGGTAACTATTGGTTGTCTTGACAATCTATTTTCCTATAAAATGCCTATGCATAGGAAGTATGTTAGACTTAGATGTGATTTTCACACCCTTTCTGATGCTCTCATTGTGCTTCAATTCTTGTCTTTTCTGTGAGCATCATTGAATTATCAATGCCTAGCTAAGGGCGTTAAACAATAGCGCTTGTTGGGAGGCAACCCAACAAATCTATCCTTTTTACTTCTGTTTTGTGTTTTCCACACTTTCATAATTCTGTTATGATTGTGTTTTTTGTGTTTCTTTTTGCGTTTGTGCCCAGTAAAACCGTTATGATTAGTCTTGGGGATGATCGTTTGGTCATGCTGGAAAATACAGAAACTTTCTGCTCACGAAAAGAATTTTCATTTTTTGGTCTATAAGAGCTTTTGAGTTGATTCTTTTTGCTGCTGATTTCTACGCAAATTCTTCAGACTGTCGTAAGTTTTCAGAATTTTTGAAGTACCAGAAGTATACGAAGTATACAGATTGCTACAGTCTGGTATTCTGTTAGCAGATCCTGTTTTTGTTGAGTTGGTTGCTTATTTTGATGAAACTATGGATAGTATCAGGGGGTATTAGCCATGGAAGATTGAAAATACAGTAACCCAACATCAACATAAGTAGAATTTAAGTTTGCTTCAATACCTAAGGAAGTGGTGGTTTGCTTTCTTATGCTAATGTTATCACGAGTTTCTGTTTAAGTTTCGTGTTGTGAAGTTTTCAAGTTTTGGGTGAACTTCTTATGGACAAAAAGATAAGGAGTGGCAAGAGCTCAAGCTTGGGGATGCCCAAGGCACCCCAAGTTGATTCAAGGATGCCTTAAAAGCCTAAGCTTGGGGATTCCCCGGGAAGGCATCCCCTCTTTCGTCTTCAATCCATCAGTAACGTTACTTGGGGCTATATTTTTATTCAACACATGTTATGTGTTTTGCTTCGAGCATCTTGTATCGTAGGAGTATTTTATTTTTGTTGTGTCGCAATCATCCTTGCTGCACACCTAGAGAGAGAGACATGCACTCACCATGATTTTGTCGAGCTTCACTTATATCCTTTGGTTAGACAATTCAGCTCACATGTGCTTCACTTATATCTTTTAGAGCACGGCGGTGCGTTGCTTGGTAGTTGATCTATGCTATGAAAGTAGTCTCAAAAGGGGTAGTTATCCAAAGGGATACGAAAACTTCCACCTTCATGTGCATTGAATAGTTAGAGAAGTTCGATTCATCTCAAATAGTTTTGAGTTGTGGTTATGGTAATATTGAAGTTATATTAGTAAGGTGTTGTGGATCTAGAAATACTTGTGTTGAAGTTAGTGATTACTGTAGCATGCATGTATGGTGAACCGCTATGTGATGAAGTCTGAGCATGATTAGTCTATTGATTGTCATCCTTTGTGTGGCGGTCGGGATCGCGCGATGGTTTATACCTACCAACCCTTCCCCTAGGAGTATGTGTTGAATGCTTTGTTTCGATTACTACTAAAACTTTTGCAACAAGTATATGAGTTCTTCATGACTAATGTTGAGTCCACGGTTTAGATGCACTTTCACCTTCCACCATCACTATGTTCTTTAGTGTCGTGCAATTTTCGCCGATGCACAAAACCCACCATTAGCCTCCCTCAAAATAGCCACCATACCTACTATGGCTTTTTCAAGGCCATTCCGAGATATATTGCCATGCAACTACCACCATGACATGTACCACCACTTCTACATTGCCATTGCATGATCACAATATAGCTAGCATGATGTTCCCATTGATGTGTATGCCATGCTAGATCATTGTCACGGTACACTACCGAAGGCATTTCATATAGAATCATCATTGCTCTAAGTTTTGAGCTGTAAGTGTGATGATCATCATTGATGGAGCATTATCCCATGTGAGAAAATAAAATAGGCCAGCGAAGCCCATTTACAAAAGGAGGCCAAAGATGCCCACCAAAAAAAAGAGATAAAAAGAGAGAAGGGACAATGCTACCACCTTTCCACACTTGTGCCTATTAAGCACCATGATCTTCATGATTGAGAGTCTCTTGTTTTGTCACCACCATATAGCTGGTGGGAAATTTTCATTATATAACTTGGCTTGTATATTCCAATGATAGGCTTCCTCAAATTTTCCTTAGGTCTTCGTGAGCAAGCAAGTTGGATGCACACCCACTAGTTTTCTTTAAGAGCTTTGACATACTCTTAGCTCTAGTGCATCATTTGTATGGCAATCCCTACTAATTTGCGTTGGTATCTATTGATGAGCATCTCCATAGCTCATTGATATGCCTAGTCAATGTGACCATCTTCTCCTTGTTTGTCTTGCAACCTCCACCACACTCCACACCACTTATAGTGCTAAAACCATGGCTCACGCTCATGTATTGTGTGAGAGTTAAAATGGTTTGAGAAAGTAAAGGTGTGAAAACAATTACTTGGCCAATACCGGGGTTGTGCATGATTTAAATTCGTTGTGCAAGGATGATAGAGCATAGCCTGACTATATGATTTTGTAGGGATAACTTTCTTTTGGCCTTGTTATTTTGGAAGTTCATGATTACCTTGCTAGTTTGCTTGAATTATTATTGTCTCCACGTCAATAGCAAACTATTGTTTTGAATCTAATGGATCTGAACATTCACGTCACATAACAGGAGTTACAAAGGACATCTATCCTAGGTAGCATGAAAGAATCAAAAATTCATTCTTTATCACTTCCCTACTCGAGGATAAGCAGGAGTTAAGCTTGGGGATGCTTGATACGTCTCCAACGTATCTATAATTTTTGATGGTTTCACGTTGTTATCTTGTCAACTTTGGATGTTTTGTTTACCGTTTATATCTTTTTTGTGACTAACTTATTAATTCAGTGCCAAGTGCCAGTTCTGTTTTCTCTATGTTTTTGACTCTTTTCAGATCTGATTTTGGAACGGAGTCCAAATGGAATAAAATCCCCGAAATAATTTTTTCCAGAACGGAAGAAGATCAGGAGGCTTGAGGGCCAAGGCAGTGGGCCCACAGGGGGCCCACAAGCCCTGTTGCCGCGGCCAGGGGGAGGCCGCGGTGACCAAGCTTGTGGCCCCCCTGCGCTCCCCTGCCCTAGGTCTTTGGCCTATAAATTACCTAAAAATCCAGAAAAAATCAGGGCATCCACGAAAACACTTTTCCGCCGCCGCAAGCTTCCGTTTCCGCGAGATCTCATCTGGAGACCCTTCCCGGTGCCTTGTCGGAGGGGACTTTGGAGTTGGAGGGCTTCTACATCAACATCACCGCCTCTCCAATGACTCGTGAGTAGTCCACTTCAGACCTACGGGTCCGTAGTTAGTAGCTAGATGGCTTCTTCTCTCTCTTGGATCTTCAATACAAAGTTCTCCATGATCTTCATGGAGATCTATCCGATGTAATCCTCTTTGGCAGTGTGTTTGTCGAGATCCGATGAATTGTGGATTTGTGATCAGATTATCTATGAATTATATTTCAGTCTTTGCTGATTTCTTATATGCATGATTTGATATCCTTGTAAGTCTCTCCGAGTCTTGGGTTTTGTTTGGCCAACTAGATCTATGATTCTTGCAATGGGAGAAGTGCTTGGATTCGGGTTCATACCGTGTGGTGACCTTTCCCGGTGAAAGATGGAGCAGCAAGGCATGCATCGTGTTGTTTCCATCAAGGGTAACAAGATGGGCTTCTATCGTAGATATGAGATTGTCCATCTACATCATGTCATCTTGCTTAAGGCGTTACTCTGTTCTTTTGGACTTAATACACTAGATGCATGCTGGATAGCAGTCGACGTGTGGAGTAATAGTAGTAGATGCAGAAAGTATCGGTCTACTTGTTTTGGACGTGATGCCTATAGATATAATCATTGACTTAGATAACGTCATGACTTTGCGCGGTTTTATCAATTGCTCGACAGTAATTCGTTCACCCACCATCTACTTGCTTTCATGAGAGAAGCCACTAGTGAACACTATGGCCCCCGGGGCTATTCACAACTATCGTTTCCACTTTCACTTTTAATTTACTTGTTTACTTTGTTGCTTTCAGTTCTCACTTTACAAACAATCTATAAGGGATTGACAACCCCTTCATAGCGTTGGGTTCAAGCTCTTTGTGTTTGTGCAGGTACTTGTGACTTGACGAGATCTTCCATTGGTTCGATACCTTGGCTCTCAAAACTGAGGGAAATACTTACCGCCGCTATGCTACATCACCCTTTCCTCTTCAAGGGAACACCAACGCAAGGCTCCAAGGCCGCGGGGAAATCCTTTGCATATCTTCCAAGGAAGTCCCTAAAGGCGTAGCCGTAGCAGCAGGATTCCTGGCGCCGTACCAGGGAAGGTCTGTTGTCGCAGTAGCAGGCATCCCTGATAGCTCATCAAGAAAGACGTCCGGGTACTCACAGACTATCGGCACTCGGTCCAGCTCTTCTCCTAACAGGCTATTAACCTGCGGTACACGAGTGGTTACTGGCTCAGAGACGTACTTAACTTTGACCCCTTGGTCTCTTGTCATGGTAATAGCCCTGTTGGCACAGTCCAAGATACTCTGGTGTTTAGCCAACCAATCCATGCCGAGGATTCCTTCTAGGCCTTGCGACTTAATGACAATGAGGTCCGCTGAGAAGCTTATCCCATTGATAACAATCCCAACTTTCTTACACCCTAGGTTGGTCCTTAACACTGCTCCCGGGGTTTGTATAGCCATTTGACCGTTAAGCAGAGTAGGCTTTAAACCACATTTTTCCGCAAATCTTGGCATAACAAAAGAATGTGAAGCACCACAATTAAACAAAATTGTTGCTGGGGTAGAGTTGACGAGGAACGTACCCAGAATGCAGTCTGGGTCTTCCTGTGCCTCTTCTGTGGATATATGATTCATCCGCCCCCTGGTGTGATACTACTAGTTGCGGGGAGCTTGTTTCCTGCCTGGTGCTCCTTGTCCTTGGTTTCGCGCATTGGGGTGCGGTGCGTCGGGCTTCTTGTTGGGACACTGCCTGGAATAGTGCCCTGTCTGTCCACATCCAAAACAGGTAACTTGTCCTGGAAGGTTGGTCTTGACTCCACTGTTGTTCGGTGGGTTGAATGTTGGCTTGGTGTTGACTTGCTGCTGAGGTTGGTAGTTCTGGCGAAATGTCGGAGTCTTGTACTGTTGTTGTTGATAATTGGGTCTTGCTGGAGCTGACTGCCATGGGCCTAGCTTCGGGTTACTAGGTCCTCCACTATCCATCAGCTTGCTCTTACGGGTGTCGTCCATTGAATGACGCTTATCCTCCAACATAAGGGCCTTATTTACCAGATCGCTGAAGGTCCGGCATTCACAAACAACCAGCTGATACTGGAGTGCATTCTGGAATCCTTCCCTAAAGCGTTCCACTTTGGCGGCCTCAGTGTTGACATCCTCTGGTGCATATCTTGACAGGAGGTTGAACTTATGCAAATACTCCTTGACGGATCCACTGCCTTGCCTTAAGGCTCAGAATTCCGCTTCTTAATGGTCATCATTCCGGGAGGAATGTGAGCAGCCCGGAATCCCTCTTTGAACATAGCCCAAGTGATGACATGTCTGGCTCGCATGATCTTAAATCCATCCCACCAAGCTCTGGTTGTGCCTCCGAGATAGTGAGAAGCATAGAGGACTCTTTCACAATCATCAGTGCATTTGAACAGCGCAAGGAGGTCTTCGATAGTACGGATCCAATTATCGTCATCCAATGGTTCAGTCGTCTCCGTGAATATGGGTGGCGTAGTTCGCATGAACTCAGAGAGAGTAGAGCAACCATTGACATTCCCGTTCTGCGGCGGGTTGTTCACCAAGACTTGAGACAGCTGCTGAATAGCGACATTATTGGCTTGACGTTCCTCGCGGAGAGCTTGAAGGAACTGAGCCATAGTCAAGCTTTCATGAGGAGGCGGTGGCGGTGGAACATCGTCTTGCTGTTTGTCGTGATCTCCAGCTTGAGCATCCCCTCCGGTTCCCTACTGCTGACCTGAAGAGGCAGAGCCGGGGTTGCCGAAGGTGCTAGTGCGAGTTGCAATCACCATCCCGTCAGGGGAGTAGACAGGTCAATTTGCCGAACTGGCCAGAATCATAACGGATGATGTTCTAGTAAACACGGGGTCTAGTGCCGTGCTAGTCTGAAATTTTTAAGCCAAAGATTTTTTGGAAAAGCTAATGCATTAGACTAAAACAAGTGATGCAGTCGCTTACAAGCTGCCTCAGGCACAAATGCGGCTTGCATCCAAACATGCTTACACAACACTCATGGCTCGCATGAAACGATACATGAATCTCCTACGCTTGGGGAAACTCCTAATTGCCTACGTCATGGTCCAAAGCGGCGGACTTCTCGGTCTGATAGGTGGGTTCTGCAGGATAGTTGTCTTCATCATCGTCTGAATTTTCCTCCTTTAGAGGAGTGGGAGAAGGAAGCGGTCCATCACGGTGTCTCTTGCTTGGAGAAGGAGCGAAGAGCTCAGTGTACTCTTCTCCGGTCAGGTGGCGACTCTGAATAGGAGTGGCCTGCAACAGTGGTACTCCTCCCTCAGAAAGCAACGCCTGATCGTCCTTCGGGTGCTCCTTCCTTCTTTATCTTATGGGTCTTCATCTTCTCCATGCGGTACAGATCCTTGACTTGATGCAGTTCTTGGCAAATCTTTGTTGATTCCTTGATCAATAGGTGCGTCAAAGTGTCGGAGGAGAGGCTGAAGTAGGTCTGAAACCTTAGTGGCGTCCCGTCTTCTGAAGATGGGTTGAGTGTCCAACTCCCATCTATCCCATCCTTAACAAAATGTAAGTGATGAGTAGATGGCTCGTTAGCCATCTCGGGAAGGATGACTCGGAGATGCATGGGCGCCTCTCGTGCGGCAGTCTCCACTGCCAGCATCAGATCCTCCATTTGTGGCCCTTCGAAGAACCACCTAGTCAGGGAGTCATTAGCCTTCACTATCACATCCACGTGATCTTGGTGTCGGCGTTGACCCAGTGCTCCTGGTAGAGAAAGATGGGTGTGCGGCGTACTTGGCACTTCTCGAGGCTATCACCCAAAAGTAGGGGAAAGCCAGTCTCCAGAAGCATCTCAGGTACGGCGGCCATGTACAAGATGTAGGGGAGAAGGTTAGAAAGTTTTTACTGGGTGCAGAATCTCAGGTTAAGGTCTAGGTGCACTAATCCTCTTGGCTATCGTCCATGCTACCTAAGGCTTCTAATAGTCAGGATGGTTCTGATACCAGCTCTGTGGGGACCCCGACATACGAGTAGATATCGCCGAATGAACGTGCTCAGTGATCCTAGAGATCAATGCCCACCGAACACACAGACACTGAATATTAAGAGTCTTACATCCAAGTACTGAATTATTGCATCACGTGACCGATTGGTCAACTTCACAAGGTAGGACCTATAAGGCCAAATCACACTAATATAACTATTAGCGGAAATATTAGGGCTAAGCGGGTGCCCATGACATCAGCCTACATCGACAGGCATTCTGACTGGGAAGCGTCCTAGTTCGCAGGGGCGTCTCCGAAGACGTACTCATCTCCCAACTCCGGTCCTTCCATGTCTGGTCAATAATATAACCAGTGGCAAGCCAATGAGTACTTTTGAATGTACTCGCAATCAGCCCATGATATGAACAATGCAAGTGAAGGATAACAATAATATGCATCTTTGGTGGATATCATCTTCGTGGTAAACAAACATGATCATGGTATGCAACATAAGTTAAATGTTGATTTGAAGAACAGGTTACAGATACCAATATATCTGTCGAGGGCTGAACTCTCCGGGTTCACTCTTTATGCCAAGTCACCAAACTTGGTCATATCAACTCTTTATTTTAACACCATGTACCACATACTCACACACACTTGGTTTATGTGGAAACGACTGGACGTAGTTTAAGAAGGATTAGTCAACTGTCCTTGACCGTGGACAAGGCTATTCGAATAGTTTTACACTCTGCAGAGCTAGTACGCTGGACCCACGAGATCCGGGAAACTTCTGTGTCATCCATGACTCGCGGTATATAACATACCCGATGTAAGTACCCGGTCAATGCCTTTCCCTTAACGGTACTAGACAAAGAGGTCCACTCAATTGGTACACAACCCACATGTCGTACGTCTTACGAGCACCAACTCTGGACAGTATCAACCATGCAGGGACCAATGGTGTGCCTGGAACACGTAAAAACAGCATAGTCTCCCATTTCCGAAACCATACTCACTCAAAATACCCGGTGCACCACTTCTCCGAAAGTGGCCACCTAACTCATCATTACCCTCGGGCATTAGTGGCACCCAACGAGGTTTTCATAAATCTTTGATTTATACCAACAACATGCTCATGTTACTGTTATTCTAGCTTTACTTGTCTACATGATATTAACGTGACCCTCATAGGTGGTAGGATCATGCTCAAAATGCAAGTTCTCCCGAGGAGTCATCGGTAACATCACTTCAATGTTTTACCGGTACTTATGATCATATGCAACATAAATATTTGCTACACTAGCATGCATCATGACATATGCTCAATCATTGTCAAAGGGATGCATGCCTTGGTCAGCTAGGTATCTCGGGCCTTCGAGGTCTTCCACTCCAACTCCTTCGTCACACGGGTTTTCTATTGTCGTATAAAGATAAAATAATATGTAGCTCACTCTCAAACAAATCACAAAGTAATTTTCAAAATGTTGATTATTTTTGACAAATCCAGGTTGTTATTTTAAAAATATTGACTTCTGTTTTTAGAGAAGGAATATTTTTAAAATCGACTTAGAAGAAGCAAAACTATTCCAATTTAATCCTTTTTATTGTTATAAAACATCATAGTTGTTGGAAAAATTCAACCAATGGTTCTCTTAGATAATACATATTTTTAGAAGAATAACAGTGGAAAAATTATATTTTTACACTGATTAAATCTTTTTATAAAAATCATCGAAAATCAAGTTTTAAAAGTAACAGAAAAGGGCTACAACCATTGTCCTGGCTTGGCCTGGGACTGGGCCCGCCCAAAGGCCAGACAGCTAGCGTGCCTAGGCGCGCGCCGTCAGGTTTGAACCTGATGTGCGGGCCCCTGCACTCAGTGGCTGCGGGTAGCGAGGGAGAGAGAGATGGGCCGCCGACAGGTGGGGCACACCTGTCGGGGTCGTCTCCTACCTCTGGCCAGAGAGTAGGAGGAGCACGCCGGCGTGGCTACCGACGTCCTCAGGCCCTAACAATGACAGGAATGGGTCTGGCTCATCATCGCCAACCTTATGGTGGTCAAGACAACGCGGAGAGGCTCAGGTTCACCGGCGGTGACGAAGCCATAGCGGAGGGGTTTTGTGCGAAGGTGGAGGTGGTAGCTAGGGGCACGGATTTGCTCGGGGAAGAGAGGGGAAAGATCCCTGGTGTCATGGGGGGTGGGTTGGGGTCAGAGGAACGCAGGAGCCGACGTGTAGCCGGAAATCGACCGAAGCTTCGAAACGGAGGGGCCTTGGTCAATCTCGAGCACCGGGGTTCTACTGGCTTACTCGGGTGGCTAGGGAGGTGCTAGAGGTTGCTGTGATGAGGTTTGAGGGGTGCTGGGTGAGGGGGAAGGCTATATATAGGCCCACGACAGTGAGTCGACTCGGCAGCGCTGGTGATTCACCGTGGCGTGCGTGGGGGGTGCAGAGAAGAGCTAGGGTCGAAACAACAGTCTCCCGACGTGGTTTTGGACTGCCAGGGCTCACTGCGAGGAAGGTAGAGAGAGGAGAGACGAGCATCCATGGTCGCGCATCTCTGGCTGCATTCTGGTGCGCGCGGGCACGCGCCGCACCAGCTTTTAGCGTGGGAGAGGAGGGGCCCAGATGGTGGCCTCATGCAGAGGGGCTGTCGGGGAAGAGGTTAGACACCTCGGGGGAGGCTGGAACTGATCGAGAGCATCACTCCCACCTCGGTGTTCTCTGTAGCGCGCCCAGAGCGTAGTTTTGGCATTCTACGGCATGCTGGCGCGCTCTGGGGTGCCTTGAACGTGTCTAGCATGTCTTGGGCACTGGCTGGGATGAGGCTAGCCGTTGAAGACCCATGGGAGCTTCGTCTGGTCAAGGGAGACAAGAAAAACAGGTGATGTCAGCCTTGAGCTGAAGCTTAGAATGGGGATTTTGGCATTTCTATTTTTAACGAGAGAGGGCTAGTTGACTGGGGCTTGGCATTGATGCTGGCCACCTAATCTGAGAGTTTGGGAGAAAGGGTTGGGGTTTAGCTAAAGTTAGGAGGGATTTTACCCATTTGTCAGAAGGTGCTCGACAGTGGTTCGGGGTGGTTGGACCCCACCACTCGCTCTGCAACTAAACAGGATTGGGTTTGGTGCTAAAACAAGGGGTTTCACCAAGTTTTAGCTCCACTGGACAAGTTTAGCTTTGTAAACTTGAAAACAACACCAAAATGACCACATCTGTTCCTTCCAAAGAGAGTGTGGGCAAATTAAGTCCCACAAATCCCATTTCTGGCATGGAACCATCATTTGAGGTATTAGGCACTCCTGCAAAGTTTCAACTCCATTGGAAAAACTCTGCTATGTAGAGTTGCACTAACTTCAATCTGGACAAAATGGGTTTTGCAGTTATTTGGTGTCCTTAATCATCTTGTATCAAGGTGAAACTTTATATGGACACCAAATATGGCTTAGGGATACCAGTGGAATTTTCTAGGAATTTATTGAGAATATTTCCTTTGGAAATATTTCAAAAGGTCAAAACAAACAAAAAGGGTTTTCAGGGTTTTACACAAATAATAATAAAATAAATAGGGGTTAGAAATATTATGTATGGAAAATATATGTCCTTCTAATCATCTCCAAATTTTATCAGATTTTTCTACGGTAAAAAAGTATTTTTCCATATAGGAATACCATTTCTGTCCTTAGAAATGGACATGCAAATAAATTAGGAAAATAATTCACAAAATAATTATTTTGTGGATTTGGTGCACTAAAATGGTGCTAGAACCAGGTCACCAAGTTTGTGTAAGTACACTTCTTGTCATTAAGGACTTGTAGTGCAATCCCAAAGCAGGGTTTTATTTTAACTAGAAATAAAAAAAGGGTTTTGAAAATATTTAAGTCATGAGAATTGTGGTTTGTGATATCACATGATCAAGCATACAAGCATACAATGACATTCATGGCACTCACAACATTAGTTTTGAAAAAGTTTTAACAAACTCACATTCTTGAATTACAGAAAAAGTGGTAGTGAAAACAGGGTGTGACACTAGCCCTAATCTTGCAGAATTCCAGTGTCTTTTAATGCAGGTTGATCATCTTAAGACATGACATCATCAGATAGGCCCATGTATTTTTGCACTAGTACTCCTAAAATAAGCAAATATTTTGTCCTAAAAGAAGCTCTGTTCTCAAACATTCCAAGTCACAATATTGACAAAAATATGTCTTTGGGAACTGATCGAGGTGATATTGTTGACATGACACCATTTTCTTTGACAGTTTGCAGTACCAATAGGAATAATCTATAAAAATTAGGTAAACATAAACATGAACAAGGTCAATTTTTTTTACTGTTATAGCGTAGATGAGAATGTAAACCAAAACGTAATACAACTAAGAACAGAAAATATAGCATTGCCATCTGTAGGATATTGCCTACTGCCCTAATTCCCAAATCAACATTTCCCTAGTACCTAGGGTTCATATGAATACTTAGGGTTCATATGAACACAGTAACTAGGGTTCATATTAGAGAGATAGAGAGAGAGAGATGGTAGGGGAGGGAAGAGGGTTACGGGGTGGGCTTGGGCGTTGGCGGCAAGGTCGAGGGCGGACAGGGGTGTCGGCGCGAGATGGAGGGCGGGCAGGAGGAGGGCGACAATGAGGAGAAGCTTGGGCGATGGCTGGTGGCGAGGTCAAGGGTGGTCAAAGGAGAGGGCGACGACGGTTGTGATAGCTTGGATTATTAGGGATGATAGACTACTCATATCAATAAGAAATTCCTTCTTTTCTGGGAGCCCATTCCAACAGAACTCCCAAGTTAAGCTTGCTCGGCTTGGAGTAGTTCTAGGATGGGTGAACGACCGGGAAGTTGATCCCGGGTGTGCATGAGTGAGGACGAAGTGTCTAGAAAAGACTAGCATTACAAGTTGGTATCAGAGCCGACCGTCACGGTTACACGAATGTTTGTGGATAGGCCTGTGATCATGTTGTTCATGAAGTTTGTGACCTGTCGTGGCCCACGGCATGGCACATGTACTCGACTGGATGCACAGACGTTTGTGGCAAGAGGGACTGCTCCTGTGGCCCGATGAGGACGTCGGTTCCTCTGAGTGGTGGTGTATGTGAGGACAAAGTGTGCAGAAAAGTCTAGTATTAATATGTGGGGCTAGTCTATATCACGCTAGGAGTAACGGCCGCCGGCGGCTGTGTCCGGGGCGTTACAACGGCGACAAAGGAGTTAGGGGAGAGGGGATTTGAGGGGGGTGGGTAAAAATGCCCGCGCGAGGGTTAAGTCAAAATAGCAGTAGCATTGGGTACATTTTATGTTTTTACTATTATTTTAGTTTCCTTTTATGTTTACTTTCCTTTTCTTTTGTATTTCTTTCTCCTTTTTGTTTTTGTTTTTTTTTCTCCCGACGGCCTCGCACGCAGTCAATGAGAATGTTTTCTCCCACACTATGTGAATATCACCGAAACCATGCATGTCGGTATAATTGAAGTGGATATGATGTATACATCATTGGACCGATAACTGTTACTTAATTGTGTACAAAAAATAGATAAATATATAAAAAATATCGTTTCTCAGGCGTGTCGAGATGTTTCATATTGAGCTTCTTTCCTTTCTTGTTCGTTGTCGAATAATTGAGCCCTCATTGTGACTTTTCAGGAACCATGGAGTACGAAGTTTCTTACGTAATGTAGCATTCATTGTTGTTTTGATATATGGTTCATCGTCTTCGTCATCTTCCCTCATCAGGTTGTCATATTGGTCATAATCTCCGTCATTGGCAACTCCATCCATTCCGATGATGCTCCTTTTGCCTCTCCTCACGTCAATATGGTTGGGATTGGTCGGGTCGATTATGAAGAAGCATTGTGTCACGTGATAAGCGTGTACCCATCGCTCAGCTTTGGTGATGACCATCACGGTAGTTCTATTCACGTCAGGTATAGACATGGTAGTGAAATACTTGTTTTCTCTTGCGACGACGTTAGCCCACATGACACGGAACATTGTCGCATTGTGCAGTCCAGCGTAATCAAGATCCCACATCTCTTCACCCTTCCGTAGAATATTTTAGTTGTTCCATCGTTGGTGTCGGTCATGCATTCAATCATAAGTCTGAGTTCTGGTAATCGGTGTTCATGTCTTTGGCCTCCGTGTAGAACATGTACCCATTTATATCATATGCCTGATAGGTCACTAGGTTGGGCGTGGGGCCATGTACTATGGTGTATATGAGTGTCACAGCCCAAGTTTACCTTGCTTGCCATTGCATTTTTTTTTAGAATTTGAAATGGGGATGATAAAAAAGGGTATAATCAAACCCTAGCACCAAATAAAATTCAAATAGGTTCAACAAAGATTATTTTCAATGAACCCAAGATGGTTTTTAAAATGTTCATATTTTCTGATAAATGTTGGGAACAACATTTCAGTGATGACTTTCATTTTTAAAACATTTTTGACATTTTAATTAATCTTCAAAAGTCACAAAGTTGGATAAAACAATTAGCTATAAATGTTTTAGGTATTTCAAAAATGTTGAAATTTTCTGTGGAGTCTGGAAATATTCCAAATATACCCCATATTTATTTTTAGGGTTTTACAAAATGGTTTGTTATTTTATTAATCTCAAACACAAATGTCAGTAATAGAAAATAGAAAAGAAAAAAAAAGAAAAAAAATAGAAAAACCTTACCTGGCGCTCACCTGGCCCTGAAGAGGCCCAGCCCACCAAGGGCAGGGTCGTCTTCTTCCTCTGCCTACTTGCAGAGGAGAGACCGAGCACGGCGCACGGCCACGGGCGCCATGCCACCTGCCTGCCTGGCCTCCCCGTCGACCTGGTGATTGGGATAGGCTCGGGAGAGACGTCCCCATGGAGCCAGCCACCATTTGCCCCCTCTGCTCTCCTCCTCGTTTCTCCTCGCCATTTGCCTGCTCGTCGTTGCCGCTCGTCGTTGCCCCTCTGCCGCTCGTCGTTGCCGCAACCTCCAGCCTCCCCTCGCCTCTCTGAGAATCCCAGGAGGACCGCCGCATCGCCCTGCTCCTCATCGCCACTAGAATCGGGCATGGGAGCCTCGGAGCACCGCCGCTGCCGCCATCTTCCTGATCTCCGGCCGCTGGATAGCACCGTTGATTCATTGCCAGCAGGGCCTCCTCGAGCGTGCCGAGCCGCCAGTCGAGCCCCCTGCGAGCCAACGGTTCCATTTTCCCTCTTCTCGTAGTTGCCCGTCCCCTCTAGCGCTGGTTCCAAAGAACCCGAGATCCGGCCGCCACTATAGCTCGTCGCCGGCGCCTCCTCCGGCCACCCGAGCTCCCCTGCTTACCCCTAGAAGAACGGCCGCTTCGCCAGCAACGTGTAACCGCAAACTGCATGCGATTTGATCCCCTGTAGCATCGTTTAGGGCAACTCCGGCGACCAGACCGCCGCGGCTATGGTCGCCGGCGACCACGCTTCGGTGGGGGCCGACGAGGCCAGCCGATTAGCCACTAATAACCCCCCCCTAGCCACTGACAGCGGGCCCCACGGTGGGTCAAAACCTAGTTAGGGGCTGGTCAACTCAGGGATTAGCCCCTCGTCATTCACCAGTGGACCCCACTAGTCAGGTTTGACCTGGCCCAGCCCCTGTTGACCCAGTGACGTCACCATGACGCAATAAGTGATTTTCTGAATTTTAAATAATTCCAGAAAATGTTGTAAACTTTTAAAAATCATAGAAAAAATATAACTCCAAATTAAATAAATAATACATGAAACATGATCAGAAAAATTAAAGGAATCTTATTATGGAATTTTCATACATGTTTGAGAAAGTTAACATCACCAAGTAGGTAAATTGATGATTAGGGTAAATTTGATAAATAGTTTGGAGTTGGAATTTGGTATATAAGACCAAATATTTAGCTAGGAAACTCAGTACTTCAATATGCCATCTTCATGCATGATAGAACAAGTTATACTTGAGCATTAGGTCGAATCAATTAAAAGGGTATCTGAAAAATACCTTGTTTGAAGTGACATTTGAATTCTAATTCAAACCACTTCAACTTAAGAAATGGTAGCTACATTAGCCCTGCCACTTCTCCTTTTCTTATCATGATCATGCATCATAGTGTTGCATTTCCGTGAAGTAAATATTGTTCTTTCTTGTTTGCCGGAGTTGTTACCTCTCCGTAGACGATGGTTCTGACGATGCCTATCTTCAGAACTGTCACGCAAGCAAACCCCCCTTGAGCATATTGATATAAACCCACTCTCTCGCTCCTTCTCCCTTTTATTTCATTAGTACAAACACGATTCAACTGTTACATTTTCTCGGTAGTTGAACCCATTCCTCTGCATGACCTGATTTTGCCACAGTAAATAGTTGAAACCACTTAGCATGAGTAGCAACTGCTTGAGCCTTGTTGTGCTTACTCATCCATGCCTGCTTACCATGCCTGCTATGCTTAGAGTCGTGTCGGGTCTGATCCATCTAGATGATGAATTGGAATGGTTGTGTTCATGTCCTATAGTGTGAGAGAAAGGTGTGAATCCGATTTGGTAAAGGTAGCGACGAGAGGCCATGTAGGCGTACATGGTGGGTTGTCTCATTTGGACCGTCCTTAAGAACTGAGTTATGTGTATGTTATCCAAGACAAGATACTACCATGCATTGGGCCCTGAAATATGACCCCGCTCGGCTTATTGATCGCCTAGATCTCTTTCCAGGAGTTGCAATTAGTTTCTAGTGTTTGTAGGAAAAGTGTTGGCGGCCGTGTTTAGCTCTGCCCGACGTGGTAGGATTCAGCATGGTAGATACACAGTGGCATGGTGTACCAAGTGTCACCCATATGGTGGGCTTGGGAACCCTGCCCACATCGTTTGGGGCTGTAGAGGAAACCTCGGCCGGATTTCCTTGCGGGTTCAGTCTCAAATAGGCGATAATCCTGGACTAGGGTCTTGTGTGGTTAAAGGGCGTGGCCGACACCCACGCCAGTGCTTCCGCTTGAAGGTTCCCGAGATGCATGACGTGCATATGGTGCTAAGTGGTGAGAGCATGTGTGAAGAAGTATACCCCTTCAGGGTGTATCAATCTGTTCTAATAGCCGTGTCCTCGGATATGGACTACTTAGAAACATTACATGGTACATAGACAATTTAAATGGATACTCTAAAACATGCAAGATAAGTGTGAGTGCTATGGATGGCTTTCTCGTAGGGAGACGAGAGTGGATCCATAGTGGTGTATTGATTGGTGAATATGTGGACTCATGTGCGCTATCCCACCTCAAAGAAAGTACTTGTAGTCGTAGTATAGGTTATATTAGCCAAGAGTCAAAGTTGGCTTGCTGCAATCAAACCCCACAATCCTTTCATTGATACTAATGCATATGTAGATAGTTCTGATGTAAGTCTTGTTGAGTACCTTTGTACTCACGGTTGCTTTATTTATGTTTTTGCAGAGAGGATTATAGTCCCATAAAATGTTAATACGCGTTGTGTTCGATGTTGACCGAAATAGCTTGGAAATCCCAGACAGAGGTATGGTTCCTTTGGTAGGGTCGTGGTAGCTTTTCAGGCTCCTCCAGCCATTTTTAATAGATGTATGTACCCACACCTGTTTTGCTTCCGCTGGATGTTTGTATGACTTGAGTGTCGGGTTGGGAGACCCCTGTTTGTAATATCATACTATGTTGATTCATATGAGTCTTTAATAAAATCTTAAGTCATAGAGTTATGTTGTGATGCCATGTTGTATCTACACCTAGTTGTGTGTATGTTATGAAATGACTTATATGTGGGATTCGACACCTAGTTGTGTGCCTTTAGTAGTACTCTTTACGGGAAATGCCTCTTTGTGCTTCCACCGAGCTTTGGTAGCTTGCTACTGTTCCGGACACATTGATTGACCGGCATGTATCCTTCTTTGCTGTTGTGTCTGTCCCTTCGGGGAAATGTCACGTGGTGTAATGGAGTCCTTGTAGCTTGCTAGCACTCGTCTACACACGCCGATGACCGACACCTACTTTGTTGGGTTATGTATGCCTGTCCCTGTACGGATGTACCACTTGGGTTTATAACAAGTCATGTCGACACGGGTTCTTTGTCGTTTGAATGCGAGCGACACATTCATATACGTGAGCCAAAAGACGTAAATGGTCCCGGCCAAGGTAAAGTGGCATCCATGGAGTTTACTGTGCGTGAGGCCACAAAGTGATGTGATGTGTTACACGCTGGGTTCTTATGACTTAGGATCGGGGTCCCGACAATTTTGGTATTAGAGCTTGACTGCCTGTAGGATCACCAAGCCAAACTGGTCGATGTTGTGTCTAGAAACTCTTTAGTTATATAAGGGAATTGCTTGTGCAAGGGAACGTAAGGCTCTTTTACTCTTTTCCTTGTGTCATTCTTATTTTGAGTCACCCTCTTCCTTATTCTACGGGGATTAAGAATTAGGCTTTCTCATCTATTCATTAGGTTGACGAGTTACCATGCTGGAGACTTATAGAAAACTTGTTGTCTTCCTGGATTAGTGTCTCCATAAGAATTCAATTGTTATGTTGTCAGTTTTCTTGCAGGTTGCCTCATATTTCATGCCCGTACAACTGTTATGTTGTCCGAGTTTTCAAAAGTTTCTAAACAATCTGATGAAATTGCAATTCCTTCCTCCTATTTCCAATGTCTTTTTGGCTAGATAAAGCACGCTAATCATTGTGTTGAGGTACCCTATTGCCTCTACATATTTGTTAAAGTGTTAGAAAACCATGTTACCTCTGAAAACCACCCAATAGTCTAGTTGTGTTTTGGTTCTTGATACGTCTCCAACGTATCTATAATTTTTGATGGTTTCATGCTATTATCTTGTCAAACTTTGGATGTTTTGTTTGCCTTTTATATATTTTTTGGGACTAACTTATTAACTCGGTGCCAAGTGACAGTTCCTGTTTTTTCAGTGTTTTTGACCTTTTTCAGAGGAGGATTGTAAACGGAGTCCAACTGAATAAAACTTCCGAAAATATTTTTTCCGAAACATAAGACGATCGGGAGACTTGAGAACCAAGGCAGAGGGTCACCAGGGACCCCACAAGTCCTCATGGAGCGGCCAGGGGGGCCTGCGCCTCCCAGGCTTGTGGGCTCCCTGGGCCTCCTCTGCCCTAGCTCCTTCGCCTATATATTCCCTAAAATCCCAGAAAAAATCAGGAGATCCACGAAAATACTTTTCCGCCGCCGCAAGCTTCTGTCTCCGCAAGATCCCATTTGGTGCACATTCTGGTGCCCTGCTGGAGGGGGGATTCGGATACGGAGGGCTTCTTCATCAACACCATGACCTCTCCGATGATGCGTGACTAGTTCACCATAGACCTACGGGTCCATAGCTAGTAGCTAGATGGCTTGTTGTTTCTCTTGGATCTTCAATACAAAGTTCTCCATGATCTTCATGGAGATCTATCCGATTGTAATCTTCTTTGCGGTGTGTTCGTCGAGATCCGATGAATTGTGGATTTATGATCAGATTATCTTTGAATCTTATTTGAGTTTCTTCAGATCTCTCTTATGCATGATTTCATATCCTTGTAATTCTCTTTGAGTTGTGGGTTTTGTTTGGCCAACTTGATCTATGATTCTTGCAATGGGAGAAGTGCTTGGTTTTGGGTTCATACTGTGCGGTGACCTCACCCAGTGACAGAAGGGGTAGCGAGGCACGCATCCTGTTGTTGCCATCAATGGTAAAAAGATGGGGTTTTCATCATTGGTTTGAGTTTATCCCTCTACATCATGTCATCGTGCTTAAGGCGTTACTCTGTTCGTCATGAACTCAATACACTAGATGCATCCTGGATAGAGGTCGATGTGTGGAGTAATAGTACTGGATGCAAAAAGTATCGGTCTACCTGTCTCGAACGTCATGCCTATATGTATGATCATTGCCTTAGATATCGTCATGACTTTGCGCGGTTCTATCAATTGCTCGACAGTAATTTGTTCACCCGCCGTAATATTTGTTATTTTGAGAGAAGCCTCTAGTGAACACTATGGCCCTCGGGTCTACTTCACATTATATTTCCAGCCTTACACTTCTACTTCGTTGCACTTTGCACCTTCAGATCTCACTTTGCAATCAATCTTGAAGGGATTGACAACCCCTTTATAGCGTTGCGTGCAAGCTCTTTTGTGTTTGCGTAGGTACTCAGGACTTGATGCAATTCTCCTACTGCATTGATACCTTGGTTCTCAAACTGAGGGAAATGCTTACTGCTCGTGTGCTGCATCACCCTTTCCTCTTCAATGGAATAACCAGCGCAAGCCAAGAGTCTGTTAACGTGCCAATTTCGGGCGCTGTTGTCTGTTGCCGTAGCAGAAGCATTTCTGGCTCCATTGCCGGGGAGGATCAAGTCAAGAACTCATCCAAGTAAGTGTCGCAAACTCATCTGTTGCATTTAATTTTTTTGCCTCTCGTTTTCCTCTCCCCCACTTCTAAAAAACAAAAATTTACAAAAATATTGTAGCGACCCGACTCAAAATGAGTCAAGCCTCTGTGTATCTGTGCCATCCCTGGATCAGTATGCTAGCACACAAAGTACATCAATGTATATATCAAAGTGCAATCACATGGAAATAGCGTAAAACTGATATATACCTTAAATATCTCAGCTGAGGCAGTCAAGGGAGTGGAGTCCCAATAAACACCAACGGCAAGTTGACTGTAGACCGTAACCCTGAATCGTACTCTGACTCGTTGAAGAAAAATATCTGCAACATAAGACGTTGCAGCCGTGTAGGTAAGCATATTGAATATGCCGGCAAGTCACATAAGAGAGGGGTGAAAAGTAATCATCTATCCTATATGAATATATGGCAGGTGGGGCTATAAGTTTTTAGCGAAAAGCAAGTTTTCTCCTACATCAAGAGAGGGCTAAAAGCAAAATGTTACTACATTGTTGGTTGTTAACGAGATGGTTCCACCAACCAATTCTCGTACCCATGTTGTCAATAATTACCCTCATCAAATATATTTAATGGTGTTGAGAAATCCAGATAACTTCAGTTCCTTTGGCTCAATATGTCCATGATCGTGGACACGGCTAATCGATTAGGTTTGAGTACTCTGCAGAGTTTTGCACACGTTCCCCACAAGATTTGATCGCCTCCGTGTATGTCCTCGCACTTCAGGGTGTTTGAAGACCGGATGATCAAAACATGGTCTTTCAACGGGTCCCTCTGAATCCCTGTCGGTGCCCATCCATTCCTACCGTTCTTCTACATCTGCTAGCACCGCCTGTCCAGAGTCGCCGCGTTGTCCAACCAAGCCAGAGCCCATAATGACTTGTGGCTGTGCAGGTAAGCCTTGGGTCTTGAAAATATCCGTCCGTCCCTTTGAGCCCGGGTGAAGCTTTGCGCGGGATGTCATGGCCTCTCCAACATCCCGGGTCATCCATTGGGTTCTCCAGGGAGCCGATCAACCGTCCTTCACCCAGAGTTGCATTGCGTCCGAGGTCTTGAAAATCTTGTCTTAACCGGTCTTGATTATTTAATGAACCTCGCATCACTCGTGTTATGCACTCAACCGAAATCCTGTCTACTCAAGCATAGCAATATGAAATTTGTCGTCCCGGGGCCAAGTATCGGGGTTGTTGTGTGCCTACCACATGATACTACAACCTTTACTAAAATTTCCAAGTACCTAAGCAGCATGCAATTGGGCATAGGATGGTAGAACTACGATGCATAAAACATAGGTGATTGTATGATCAAAATGACTTGCCTGGTGATGTTGATGAAGAAGAATTTTTGTTCTCGGGAAATAAGTGATAGAACTATTCGTCACTCTCCGATGAAATCTATATAATCAAACATAGTATTCACATAAGCACTCACACTAGCAATCATTCTAGCAATCAATTAACAAACAGCTATAAAAGTTGATGCAATCGAAAATCAATAAGAGAGAGCGGATAAAAATCCAAAGGAAACTTCAAAGAAGCTAGGAAGCCTTCTACTACATCAAGCACTATAAAGTTTTTGTTCTAACTGAAAATAAAACACTAAAATAGAAAAAATAACAGAAAACAAAATTTAAAATAACTAATATAACATAAGTAAAATTTGCAAAACAATATTTTTTATAAGTATTTTCAAAATAGGAAATCAAACTAGCAATGCAATCAATTCGCAAGTTAGTATAGAACTAGAATTGATTCCATGCAAACAAATAAGAATAAATAAAAGAAAATTTTGTTGTTGTTGAAAAGTTACTGGTAAATATCAGAAAACAAAATATAACTTGTCACAATTACAAAAAAAAAAATTAAGAACAATTAATACAAAAGAAATAGCAAGAAAACAAAAAAAGGCTAAAACAGAATCTGTTTTGCTTAAAACCCTAAGTAAAAATATCTAAATTTTTTTGAAACTGAAACTACTGATTGATATGATCAATACGAAGCAGCAGCAAAAATAATCAAATTAAAAGCTATTTTTAAACTCCCGGAATAAGCAAAACAAGCTTTAATTCAAATCTGATCTAACTCAATTTTTATAAATCCAAACATAGACAAATTATATATATACAGAAACTACATACCATTTGTGATCCAACGCGAAAAGAATCACCTAATTCGGAGTTATAGACTAATAGATATGAGATTTCTAACATTGCAATTTTCTGAAAAAACTGCAATACGGGATTTCGTGAATCTCACCATGGGTGACACAGAGGAAGAACTCCGGCGAGGTAGCTGCTCCGGCGAGGTGGGGAGGTCGCCGGCGTTGTTGGGAATCGGCGGAGGAGTAGCACGGCAGGGGGTGGGCGCTGGAGAGGCTCGGCAGGGGTGATGGGGAAGCGCCACGAGACCTAATGTACTCCGTTTTTGACAGGAAGATGAGGATGGTGGCGCCGTGGCTACGAGCAGGGAGAAGGCGAGGTGATGGGGAAAATGTAACGAGGAGAGGAGGGGCGTTCTTATAGGGGTGGTGGGAGGCTCGGGAAGGAAGTGTAGCCCGCCAATCGGGGGAGGGAAGCTTCCTGGGAAGCTTCTGCCATGGCCACACAAGGAAGCTGGTGAGGAGGAAGAAGAAGAAGGTGGGATTGGGCCAGATTGGTTTCTCTAACGTGGCCCAAGTACATTCCTAAAATAAGAGATCTCTTTCCCTTTTTATTAAAACAGGAATTAAAACGATTAAAAGGAAATAGAATATCCTCGGAATATAGGGGTATAATATATTAAAAATTTCAGAAAAATAAATTCAAAAAGATGGACATTTTTCCACAGCCAAAATACTTCAAAAAAATGTTTTTTCGGAAAATCCCCTAAATGCTTTATTTCTTTTTGCAAATAATTACTCAAATAAATCTTGTGTGTCATGGCTCAAATATTTCAAAGAATATTCCCGGGTTTGGAGGGTCATGTTTCTCCTCTCTTTTTCTCTTGTTTGACAAAGTATTGTTCCCGGCATTCCGTGAGTGAAGAAGAAAACAAAATGCAAATGAAAAATCGAAAGGAAATTCAAGTGCCACCTAGTTTCAAATTCTTTGTAGTTGAAGAAGTCATGCTATCTCCTCTCTCTGGTTTTGAAAAGATGAATTTGAACTCACAGGAAACGGGGAACTCATTTTATTCCCTCTCATTCAATTTTTTTTGAAAAGTTTCAAATTTCACTCAAGTTTCAATCACTCAAACAAACAAACAATCAATCTAATAATTATTTTAACATTCCAAAATTTGGGATGTTACTAAACCTACCACACTTAAAATGAATCTCGTCCTCGAGATTCGAAGAGGCTAGAAAGAAAGGTTAGGGTTTGGTGGTCTTCTAACAAATACAACTTCCGGCAAAGTGGGATGCTACCACACTTAAAATGAGAGATACTGGTCCCTTAAGATTTTAACAATCCTCTCGGGTTTTGGCATCTGACTCCTCACAGTCTTCATATCTTCCGTTATATTCATAACGTCTCCATCAAAACGAGGGCTCTTCCGTTGATATAAGCTTCTTCCGTCACTGGGTCTTCTTAACTAACAGTCTCGTGGTCAACTCTAAATAACATATCGATGGTTCTCATGGTGGTCTACCATTTGTGGTTATCTTGCAGAGAGAGGGGTCTTGGTTTCATTCTCACCGTAAAATTTCCTATGCGTGACAACAAGTGCCATGTACATGGGGCTTTCATCATACCATTCTAAGGCTTAAACAAAAGCTTCAAATAACGTCGTCTATCACTATGGGTAAGTCTCTCAGATTTACCATTTCGAATAGCAAGAGAATGATAATAGTAAGTCGTCATGGTGGCCAAGCCATGTCGCACTGAAATCATTACCTTGTATAAGGCTTAGTGAATCTCCTATTCTAACACTTGGGCATCCTCACAAGCATCGCAGAATTTCTCTTGTACACGAACGAAGCTCGGATAAATCCATGATTCTGCAAGCTAAACAAAACATCTATCGTATCTTCACAATTCTTTGGCTTTCGTATGTTCCTAAGAAAACGTTTGCTGATCCATCATAGCTTCTTCCTTCATGCTCTTGGGGCAACCTTCATGAAATCTTGAGATGCATCCTTGGTACCGGTTGTACTCCTTGAACTCATTTTTCCTTCCATTGCTGTGTGTACCAACAAAAGTGTTTGTTCCTCATATTAAATCTCTCCTCAAATTTCCAATTCCAAGGTACACTATTCTTCTGTTGTCACCCCCATAGTTTGATATGATCCAACATTTCCTTCGACTGTATTCAGTGGGTTTGGCTTCTTGGTATGCATGGTACATTCGTACTCATTGGATCCTGTGGGTTTACCGATTACTACCACACTTAAAATGAATTATACCCATGCCTGCATAGACCATATTTTCTCATATCCTCATAATTGTTCAGAGATCTTTGTTCGAAGAGAAACAACGCATACAGTTTCAACATAGGCAATCATGAGACAATAAATTCCATTGATTCATGAAGTTATTACCATCTCAGGGACTTCTGTTACAAAAATTTCAACTCCATGATCTCATGAAAAACAAGAGTGCTTCAGATTACACTTATTGCCATGGTCAAAACTTAACTACTCCATTCTAGCTTTCTTCCCATGTGGAAAATCGCTAGCAAAATGTCCTGCTTCCTTGCAACGAAAGCAAATGAGTTCTGACAAGTCTCGAGGCGTCTTAGTATTTGCTTTTTGCTCCTTAGGTTTCCGGCTTCCTTCCTGAGCACATGTATTTGTGGTGGCCAAATTACATACACTTGTAACATCTCACATGACTCAGGTCTATGTCTGTAGAGATTTGGCTCTTCCGAGGGTACTTTCTCTTCTTTCCGGACTCCTTTATTTTGGCTAGTTCTTCTATTTCAAGTGGATCAAACTCACTTTTTCCGTCGGGAATTTTCCCAGATACTCTTGGCTTCTCTTCGTGCAGTCCTGTTAATAATGTCCTTCTTCGCCACATGAGTAGCATGCATTGGAGAAAACATCTGGTCAGACCTTGTCCATCAGGGTCTTTAATATTTTCGTTCATCACCGGATCTTCTAGAATCTTCTTCTTGAGGGTTTCCTTCACTGCATCTTTCTGCTGCTTGACAACTTGTTGCACCTTGGGGTAAATATGACACTGAGCGGGGTAGTGGGTGGTTCCTTCACACAAGAAACAAGTCACCTGACTAGTTGGGACTCCTCAGTTAGGTGATTTTCTTCACAATGAGTGCATCCATCCTTGTGTACTTCCTGGGTGTGTCCTATTTCTCCACAGATCTTGCATGCACAAGTCTTCTCCTTCGGATTATCATAGCACTTCTAAAGAAGTCGGGATCTTCACAGAGTCTTCTTGAATTCGTCCCAAGTTTCTGCTCCACTAAATCCTTGTATGGCATGATGCATTTTCCACCAGATAGCAGCACCTTGGGTAAAGTACTAAAGAGCGTGTGCCACTTCATATTTCCTTGAAATCAAATTGTTCCCGAAGTGGTTCTCCATGTTCTGAATCCATATTTCAGCCTCCGGCTGGGTCATTGGTCCAGAGACTACAGGTCCAGCTTCATACGCCATCTAGTAGGGTTGAGTTTTTTGGGGATGAGACAGGTAAGAGAGAGGGAGATACACAATACAAACAATATTTTTGAGAATAGGTTTTAGTTGTGGCCGTCGGAAAACACACACTAATGACGGCTCACAAATCATCGTATCTAACATGAGTATATAAAAGGGGTTTGGACTTCTAATGGTCATATAATTATTCGAACACTTCAGGGTCTTCGAATTCTTCGGGTCTTGAGAGTCTTCAATTGGTGTAGCTTCAACTTCATGATGAAATCCTCTTTACTTTGAAGTGGGAGTCGGTTGATCCTTCACGTGCTCAAAGGGGAAAGGGCATTGCCTAACTATTTGAGGTGAGAGAGAACGTTTGATGAAATCAGAAGAGATGAGAAGTAAAAAGTGTTCTTGAAAAATAGAAATTTTTGAGAGATCCTTTCCTAAGAAATTTCCAGTTTCTAGGGTCACGTCCTACACTCAACATGTGCTCTGTTACCATCTGTGTAGTGACCCGACTCAAAACGAGTCAAGCCTCTGTGTATCTGTGCCATCCCTGGATCAGTATGCTAGCACACACAATACATCAATGTATATATCAAAGTGCAATCACATGGAAATAGCGTAAAACTGATATATACCTTAAATATCTCAGCGGAAGCAGTCAAGGGAGTGGAGTCCCAATAAACACCAACGACAAGTTGAGTGTAGACCGTAACCCTGAATCGTACTCTTACTCGTCGAAGAAAAATATCTGCAACATAAGATGTTGCAGCCGTGTAGGTCAACATATTGAATATGGCGGCAAGTCACATATGAGAGGGGTGAAAAGTAATCATCTATCCTATATGCATATATGGCAGGTGGGGCTATAAGTTTTTAGCGAAAAGCAAGTTTTCTCCTACATCAAGAGAGGGCTAAAAGCAAAATGTTACTACATTGTTGGTTGTTAACGAGATGGTTCCACCAACCAATTCTCGTACCCATGTTGTCAATAATTACCCTCATCAAATATATTTAATGGTGTTGAGAAATCCAGATAACTTCAGTTCCTTTGGCTCAAGTTGTCCATGACCGTGGACACGGCTAATCGATTAGGTTTGAGTACTCTGCAGAGTTTTGCACACGTTCCCCACAAGATTTGATCGCCTCCGTGTATGTCCTCGCACTTCAGGGTGTTTGAAGACCGGATGATCAAAACATGGTCTTTCAACGGGTCGCTCTGAACCCCTGTCGGTGCCCATCCATTCCTACCGTTCTTCTACATCTGCTAGCACCGCCTCTCCAGAGTCGCCGCGTTGTCCAACCAAGCCAGAGCCCATAATGACTTGTGGCTGTGCAGGTAAGCCTTGGGTCTTGAAAATATCCGTCCGTCCCTTTGAGCCTGGGTGAAGCTTTCCGCGGGATGTCATGGCCTCTCCAACATCCCAGGTCATCCACTGGGTTCTCCAGGGAGCCGATCAACCGTCCTTCACCCAGAGTTGCATTGCGTCCGAGGTCTTGAAAATCTTGTCTTAACCGGTCTTGATTATTTAATCAACCTCGCATCACTCGTGTTATGCACTCAACCGAAATCCCGTCTACTCAAGCATAGCAATATGAAATTTGTCGTCCCGGGGCCAAATATCGGGGTTGTTGTGTGCCTACCACATGATACTACAACCTTTACTAAAATTTCCAAGTACCTAAGCAGCATGCAATTGGGCATAGGATGGTAGAACTACGATGCATAAAACATAGGTGATTGTATGATCAAAATGACTTGCCTAGTGATGTTGATGAAGAAGAATTTTTGTTCTCGGGAAATACGTGATAGAACTATTCGTCACTCTCCGATGAAATCTATATAATCAAACATAGTATTCACATAAGCACTCACACTAGCAATCATTCTAGCAATCAATTAACAAACAGCTATAAAAGTTGATGCAACCAAAAATCAATAAGAGAGAGCGGATAAAAATCCAAAGGAAACTTCAAAGAAGCTAGGAAGCCTTCTACTACATCAAACACTATAAAGTTTTTGTTCTAACTGAAAATAAAACACTAAAATAGAAAAAATAACAGAAAACAAAATTTAAAATAACTAAGATAACAGAAGTAAAATTTGCAAAACAATATTTTTTATAAGTATTTTCAAAATAGGAAATCAAACTAGCAATTCAATCAATTCGCAAGTTAGTATAGAACTAGAATTGATTCCATGCAAACAAATAAGAATAAATAAAATAAAATTTTGTTGTTGTTGAAAAGTTACTGGTAAATATCAGAAAACAAAATATAACTTGTCACAATTACAAAAAAAAAATTAAGAACAATTAATACAAAAGAAATAGCAAGAAAACAAAAAAAGGCTAAAACAGAATCTGTTTTGCTTAAAACCCTAAGTAAAAATATCTAAATTTTTTTGAAACTTAAACTACTGATTGATATGATCAATACGAAGCAGCAGCAAAAATAATCAAATTAAAAGCTATTTTTAAACTCCCGGAATAAGCAAAACAAGCTTTAATTCAAATCTGATCTAACTCAATTTTTATAAATCCAAACATAGACAAATTATATATATACAGAAACTACATACCATTTGTGATCCAACGCGAAAAGAATCACCTAATTCGGAGTTATAGACTAATAGATATGAGATTTCTAACATTGCAATTTTCTGAAAAAACTGCAATACGGGATTTCGTGAATCTCACCATGGGTGACACAGAGGAAGAACTCCGGCGAGGTAGCTGCTCCGGCGAGGTGGGGAGGTCGCCGGCGTTGTTGGGAATCGGCGGAGGAGTAGCACGGCAGGGGGTGGGCGCTGGAGAGGCTCGGCAGGGGTGATGGGGAAGCGCCACGAGACCTAATGTACTCCGTTTTTGACAGGAAGATGAGGATGGTGGCGCCGTGGCTACGAGCAGGGAGAAGGCGAGGTGATGGGGAAAATGGAACGACGAGAGGAGGGGCGTTCTTATAGGGGTGGTGGGAGGCTCGGGAAGGAAGTGTAGCCCGCAAATCGGGGGAGGGAAGCTTCCTGGGAAGCTTCTGCCATGGCCACACAAGGAAGCTGGTGAGGAGGAAGAAGAAGAAGGTGGGATTGGGCCAGATTGGTTTCCTAACGTGGCCCAAGTACATTCCTAAAATAAGAGATCTCTTTCCCTTTTTATTAAAACAAGAATTAAAACGATTAAAAGGAAATAGAATATCCTCGGAATATAGGGGTATAATATATTAAAAATTTCAGAAAAATAAATTCAAAAAGATGGACATTTTTCCACAGCCAAAATACTTCAAAAAAATGTTTTTTCGGAAAATCCCCTAAATGCTTTATTTCTTTTTGCAAATAATTACTCAAATAAATCTTGGGTGTCATGGCTCAAATATTTCAAAGAATATCCCCGGGTTTGGAGGGTCATGTTTCTCCTCTCTTTTTCTCTTGTTTGACAAAGTATTGTTCCCGGCATTCCGTGAGTGAAGAAGAAAACAAAATGCAAATGAAAAATAGAAAGGAAATTCAAGTGCCACCTAGGTTCAAATTCTTTGTAGTTGAAGAAGTCATGCTATCTCCTCTCGCTGGTTTTGAAAAGATGAATTTGAACTCACAGGAAACGGGGAACTCATTTTATTCCCTCTCATTCAAAAGTTTTTTGAAAAGTTTCAAATTTCACTCAAGTTTCAATCACTCAAACAAACAAACAATCAATCTAATAATTATTTTAACATTCCAAAATTTGGGGTGTTACATATTTGCCTTTTTCGTGTGCCTTTTTCGTTTGTTTTTTTCCTTTGCCTTTTTCTCTTCGATTGTGTGCTTGTTTGCTTGCTGAAGTCACCATGACTGAAAACACCAAACTTTGTGACTTCTCGAATACTAATAGTAATGATTTTATTAGTACTACGATTGCTCCCACCACTAGTGCGGAATCACACGAAATCAATGCTGCTTTGCTGAATCTTGTTATGAAAGAGCAATTCTCCGGCCTTCCTAGTGAAGATGCCGCATCCCATCTTAATACCTTCATTGAGCTTTGCGATACGCAAAAGATAAAATATGTGGATAATGATGTGATTAAATTGAAGCTTTTTCCTTTCTCGTTGCGAGATCGAACAAAAACTTGGTTTTCGTATTTGCCCAAAAATAGTATTGATTCTTGGAACAAGTGCAAAGATGATTACGCATCCAAGTATTTTCCGCCGGCTAAGATTATCTCTCTCCATAATGACATCATGATTTTTAAGCAACTTGATCATAAACATGTTGTACAATCTTGGGAGAGGATGAAATTTATGATTAGAAATTGTCCAACTCATGGCTTGAGTCTTTGGATGACTATACAAATCTTTTACGCTGGCTTGAATTTCTCTTCTAGAAATATCTTGGACTCCGCCTCAGGTGGAACATGTTGGAATTATGCCCTAGAGGCAATGATAAATAAGTTATTATTATAATTCCTATATCAAGATAATGATTTATTATCCATGCTAAAATTGTATTGAATGAAGACTTAGATAAATGTGTGGATACATAGACAAAACACTGTCCCTAGCAAGCCTCTAGTTGGCTAGCTAGTTCATCAAGGATAGTCAGGGTCTTCTGACTATGTAAAAGGTGTTGTTGCTTGATAACTGGATCACATCATTGGGAGAATCATGTGATGGACTAGACCCAAACTAATAGACGTAGCATGTTGATCGTGTCATTTTGTTGCTACTTTTTTCTGCATGTCAAGTATTTATTCCTATGACCATGAGATCATATAACTCCCTGACACCATAGGAATACTTTGTGTGTTTCAAAGGTCACAACGTAACTGGGTGTTTATAAAGATGCTCTACAGGTATCTCCGAAGGTGTCCGTTGAGTTAGTATGGATCAAGACTGGGATTTGTCACTCTGTATGACAGAGAGGTATCTCGGGGCCCACTCGGTAATACAACATGACACACAAGCCTTGCAAGCAATGTAACTTAGTGTAAGTTGCGGGATCTTGTATTACGCAACGAGTAAAGAGACTTGCCGGTAAACGAGATTGAAATAGGTATGCGGATACTGACGATCGAATCTCGGGCAAGTAACATACCGAAGGACAAAAGGAATGACATACGGGATTATATGAATTCTTGGCACTAAGGTTCAAACGATAAGATCTTCGTAGAATATGTAGGATCCAATATGGGCATCCAGGTCCTGCTATTGGATATTAACCGAGGAGTCCCTCGGGTCATGTCTACATAGTTCTCGAACCCGCAGGGTCGGCACACTTAAGGTTCGACGTTGTTTTATGCGTATTTGAGTTATATGGTTGGTTACCGAATGTTGTTCGGAGTCCTGGATGAGATCACGGACGTCACGAGGGTTTACGGAATGGTCCGGAGACGAAGATTGATATATAGGATGACCTCATTTGATTACCGGAAGGTTTTCGGAATTACGGGAATGTACCGGGAATGACGAATGGGTTCCGGATGTTCACCTGGGGGGGGGGGCAGCCCACCCCGAGGAAGCCCACAGGCCTTAGGGGTGCCGCACCAGCCCTTAGTGGGCTGGTGGGCAAGCCCATAGAGGCCCCTGCGTAGGGAGATAAGAAAATCAAAGAGAAAAAAAGTGGGAAGTGGGAAGGAAGGGAAGGACTCCACCTTCCAATCCTAGTTGGACTAGGATTGGAGGAGGACTCTTCCTCCCCCCCTTCGGCCGAATCCCTTGGGGCTCCTTGAGCCCCAAGGCAAGGCCCCTCCCCTCCCACCTATATATACGAAGGTTTTAGGGCTGATTTGAGACAACTTTTCCATGGCAGCCCGACCACATACCTCCACGATTTTTCCTCTAGATCGCGGTTCTGCGGAGCTCGTGCGGAGCCCTGCTGAGATTAGAGCACCACCGACGTCCGGAGCGCCGTCACGCTGCCGGAGAACTCATCTACCTCTCTGTCTCTCTTGCTGGATCAAGAAGGCCGAGATCATCGTCGAGTTGTACGTGTGCTGAACATGGAGGTGCCGTCTGTTCGGCACTAGATCGGAGCGGATCGTGGGACGGATCGTGGGACGGTTCGTGGGACGGTTCACGGGGCGGATTGAGGGACTTGAGGACGTTCCACTACATCAACCGCGTTTATTAACGCTTGTGCTGTGCGATCTACAAGGGTACGTAGATCTGAAATCCCCCTCGTAGATGGACATCACCATGATAGGTCTTCGTGCGTGTAGGAAAATTTTTGTTTTCCATGCGACGTTCCCCAACAGTGGCATCATGAGCTAGGTTGATGCGTAGATGTCTTCTCGAGTAGAACACAAAATTTTTTGTGGGCGGTGATGTGCAATTTGCTGCCCTCCTTAGTCTTTTCTTGGTTTCGCGGTATTGTTGGATCGAAGCGGCTCGGACCGACATTACTCGTACAATTACGAGAGAATGGTTTCATCGCTACGAGCAACTCCGTTGCTCAAACATGACTGGCGAGTGTCAGTTTCTCCAACTTTAGTTGAATCGGATTTGACCGAGGAGGTCCTTGGATGAATTTAAATAGAAATTCATATATCTCCGTTGTGGTCTTTGAATAAGTAAGATGCGATCCTACTAGATACCCATGGTCACCACGTACCACATGCAACAACAATTAGAGGACGTCTAACTTGTTTTTGCAGGGTATGCTTGTGATGTGATATGGCCAATGATGTGATGTGATATATTGGATGTATGAGATGATCATGTTGTAATAGTTAATATCGACTTGCACGTTGATGGTACGGCAACCGGCAGGAGCCATAGGGTTGTCTTTAAACCAACTTTTCTGCTTGCAGATGCGTTTACTATATTGCTAGGATGTAGCTTTAGTAGTAATAGCATGAGTAGCACGACAACCCCGATGGCGACACGTTGATGGGGATCATGGTGTCGCCCCGGTGACAAAGAAGATCGTGCAGGTGCTTTGGTGATGGAGATCAAGAAACACGTGATGATGGCCATATCATGTCACTTATGAATTGCATTTGATGTTAATCCTTTCTTGCACCTTATTTTTCTTAGAACGACGGTAGCATTATGAGGTGATCTCTCACTAAAATTTCAAGACGAAATTGGGTTCTCCCCGACTGTGCACCGTTGCTACAGTTTGTCGTTTCGATACACCACGTGATGATCGGGTGTGATAGACTCAACGTTCACATACAACGGGTGCAAAACAGTTGCACACGCGAAACACTCGGGTTAAGCTTGACGAGCCTAGCATGTGCAGACATGGCCTCGGAACACATGAGACTCAAAGGTCGATCATGAATCATATAGTTGATATGATTAGCATAGGGATGCTTACCACTGAAACTATCCTCAACTCACGTGATGATCGGACTTGAGCTAGTGGAATTGGATTATGAACCACTCAAATGACTAGAGAGATGTAATTTTTGAGTGGGAGTTTAGCAAGTAATTTGATTAAGTTAAACTCTAATTATCTTGAACATAGTCTAAGTACACTTTGAATATATTTGTGTTGTAGACCATGGCTCACGCGACAGTCACCCTGAATTTTAATACGTTCCTAGAGAAAGCTAAGTTGAAAGATGATGGAAGCAACTTTGTAGACTGGGCTCGTAATCTTAAGTTGCTCCTGCAAGGTGGGAAGAAGGATTATGTCCTTAATGCTGCTCTAGGAGATGAACCACCTGCTACGGCTGACCAAGATGTTAAGAACGCTTGGTTGACACGTAAGGAGGACTACTCAGTAGTTCAATGTGCAGTCTTGTATGGCTTAGAGCAGGGACTTCAACATCGCTTTGAGCATCATGGAGCATATGAGATGTTCCAGGAGTTGAAGTTTATCTTTCACAAGAACGCCCGGATCGAGAGGTATGAGACCTCCAATAAATTCTATGCTTGCAAGATGGAGGAGAATTCGTCTGTCAGTGAACATGTGCTCAAAATGTCTGGGTACTCAAACCGTCCAGCTGAGTTGGGGATTGAACTCCCGCAAGAAGCTATCACTGACAGAATTCTTCAATCACTGCCGCGAAGCTAAAAGGGCTTTGTGTTAAACTACAACGTGCAAGGGATGAACAAGTTACACGGCGAGTTGTTCGCGATGCTGAAAGTCAAAGAGTCAGAACTCCGTAAAGAGCATCAAGTGTTGATGGTGAATAAAACTACTAGTTTCAAGAGAAACGGCAAAGGAAAGAAGGGTAATTCGAAGAAGAGCGGCAAGCCTATTGCCAATCCGACGAAGAAACCCAAAGCTGGACCTAAGCCTGAAACGGAGTGCTATTATTGCAAGGGTACGGGTCACTTGGAAGCGCAACTGCCCCAAGTATCTGGCTGATAAGAAGGCGGCCAAAGAAAAATCAGGTATATTTGATATACATGTTATTGATGTGTACTTAAATTAGCTCTCGTAGTAGTGCGTGGGTATTCGATACCGGTTCTAATGCTCATATTTGCAACTCGAAACAGGAACTGTGGAATAAGCGAAGGCTGGCCAAGGATGAAGTGACGATGCGTGTGGGAAATGGTTCCAAGGTTGATGCAATCGCCGTCGGCACAGTTTCACTTCAGTTACCATCAGGATTAGTTATGAACTTAAATAATTGTTTTTAGTGCCTGCGTTAAGCATGAACATTATAACTGGATCTTGTTTATTGCGAGACGGTTACTCGTTTAAGTAAGAGAATAATGGTTGTTCTATTTCTATTAGTAATATCTTTTATGGTCATGCACCCAATGTGAGAGGATTGTTCATATTGAATCTTGATAGTGATAATACACATATACATAACATTGAGACCAAAAGAGTTAGAGTTAACAATGATAGCACCATGTTTTTGTGGCACTGCCGCTTAGGTCATATTGGTGTAAAGCGCATGAAGAAACTCCATACCGATGGGCTTTTGGAGTCACTTGACTTTGATTCACTTGACACGTGTGAACCATGCCTCATGGGCAAGATGACTAAAACTCCGTTCTTCGGAACAATGGAGCGTGCAAGTGACTTGTTGGAAATCATACATAGCGATGTGTGTGGTCCGATGAGCGTGGAGGCACGCGGCAGATATTGTTATTTTCTCACCTTCACTGACGATTTGAGTAGATATGGCTATGTCTACTTGATGAAGCACAAGTCTGAAACATTTGAAAAGTTCAAGCAATTTCAGAGTGAAGTTGAAAATCATCGTAACAAGAAGATCAAATTCCTACGGTCTGATCATGGGGGTGAATATCTGAGTTTCGAGTTTGGTGCTCACTTAAGACAATGTGGAATTGTTTCACAGTTAACCCCGTCTCGAACACCACAGCGTAATGGTGTGTCCGAACGTCGTAATCGTACTTTATTAGAGATGGTGCGATCTATGATGTCTCTTACCGATTTGCCGTTATCGTTTTGGGGTTATGCATTAGAAAGAGCTGCATTCACTTTAAATAGGGCACCATCAAAATCCGTTGAGACGACACCATACGAATTGTGGTATGGCAAAAGACGAAAACTGTCGTTTCTTAAAGTTTGGGGATGTGATGCTTATGTCAAAAAGCTTCAGCCTGAAAAGCTGGAACCCAAAGCGAAAAAGTGCATCTTCATAGGTTACCCGAAAGAGAAAGTTGGGTATACCTTCTATCTCAAATCCGAGGGCAAAGTGTTTGTTTCTAAGAACGGAGCTTTTCTCGAGAAGGAGTTTCTCTCGAGAGAATTGAGTGGGAGGAAGATATAACTTGATGAGGATGTCGAACCTCTCATCCTTCTGGATGGTGGCGCAGGGCAAGGGGAAACCCATGTTGTTGCAACGCCGGTTGAGGAGGAAGTTAATGATGATGATCATGAAACTCCAGATCAAGTTCATATCGGACCTCGCAGGTCGACGAGACCGCGTACTACTCCAAAGTGGTACGGTAATCCCGTCTTATCAATTATGTTGTTAGACAACAATGAGCCTGCGGATTATGAAGAAGCAATGGTGGGCCCGGATTCCAACAAATGGCTGGAGGCCATGAAGTCCGAGATAGGATCCATGTATGAAAACAAAGTGTGGACTTTGGAAGTACTACTTGAGGGCCGCAAGGCTATTCAGAACAAATGGATCTTTAAGAAGAAGACGGACGCTGACGGTAATGTGACCATTTATAAAGCTCGACTTGTGGCAAAGGGTTTTTCACAAGTTCAAGGAGTTGACTACGATGAGACGTTCTCACCTGTAGCGATGCTTAAGTCCGTGAGAATCATGTTAGCAATAGCTGCATTTTTCGATTATGAAAATTGGCAGATGGATGTCAAAACGGCGTCCCTTAATGGTTTCCTTAAGGAAGAGTTGTATATGATGCAACCCGAAGGTTTTGTCGATCCTAAAAATGCTAACAAAGTGTGCAAGCTCCAGCGATCCATTTATGGCTGGTACAAGCATCTCGGAGTTGGAATAAACGCTTTGATGAGGTGATCAAAGTATTTGGTTTATACAAGTGGTTGGAGAATCTTGTATTTACAAGAAAGTGAGTGGGACCTCTGTGGCGTTTCTAATATTATATGTGGATGACATATTGCTGATTGGAAACAACGTGGAGTTTTTGGAGAGCATAAAGGATTACTTGAATAAAAGTTTCTCTATGAAGGACCTAGGAGAAGCTGCTTACATTCTAGGCATCAAGATCTATAGGGATAGATCGAAACGCCTGATAGGACTTTCACAAAGTACATACCTTGATAAAGTTTTGAAG
This sequence comes from Hordeum vulgare subsp. vulgare, assembly GCF_904849725.1. Taxonomy (NCBI): domain Eukaryota; kingdom Viridiplantae; phylum Streptophyta; class Magnoliopsida; order Poales; family Poaceae; genus Hordeum; species Hordeum vulgare. Next base: position 246,264,182 of record NC_058520.1, on the reverse strand, counting down.
AGGTTCAAAATGGAACAGTCCAAGAAGGGGTTCTTGCCAGTTTTACAAGGTACGAGATTGAGTAAGACTCAGTGCCCAGCAACTGATGAAGATAGAGAGCATATGAGCACCGTCCCCCATGCTTCATCCATAGGTTCTATCATGTATGCAATGTTGTGAACTAGACCGGATGTTAGCCTTGCCATAAGTATGGCAGGCAGGTTCCAGAGTAATCCACGAGTGGATCACTGGACGGCGGTCAAGAATATCCTGAAGTACCAGAAAAGGAATAAGGAGATGTTTCTCATGTATGGAGGTGACGAAGAGCTCGCCGTAAAAGGTTACGTCGATGCAAGCTTTGACACATATCCGGACGACTCTAAGTCGCAGACCGGATACGTATTTATTCTTAATGGGGGAGCGGTAAACTAGTGCAGTTCCAAGCAAAGCGTCGTAGCTGATTGTACATGTGAAGCGGAGTACATGGCTGCCTCGGAGGCGGCTAAGGAGGGTATCTGGATGAAGAAGTTCATGACGGATCTTGGAGTGGTGCCAAGCGCACTGAATCCAATAACCTTATTCCGTGACAACACGGGTGCCATTGCCTTGGCAAAGGAACCACGGTTTCACAAGAAGACCAGACACATCAAACGACGCTTCAACCTCATCCGCGACTACGTCGAAGGGGAGGACGTAAATATATGCAAAGTGCACACGGATCTGAATGTAGCAGACCCGCTGACTAAACCTCTTCCACGGGCAAAGCATGATCAAAACCAGAACTGTATGGGTGTTAGATTTATTACAATGTAATTCGCATGGTGATGTGAGGGCTAGATTATTGACTCTAGTGCAAGTGGGAGACTGTTGGAATTATGCCCTAGAGGCAATGATAAATAAGTTTTTATTATAATTCCTGTATCAAGATAATCGTTTATTATCCATGCTATAATTGTATTGAATGAAGACTTAGATACATGTGTGGATACATAGACAAAACACTGTCCTTAGCAAGCCTCTAGTTGGCTAGCCAGTTGATCAAGGATAGTCAGGGTCTTCTGACTACGTAGAAGGTGTTGTTGCTTGATAACTAAATCACATCATTGGGAGAATCATGTGATGGACTAGACCCAAACTAATAGACGTAGCATGTTGATCGTGTCATTCTGTTGCTACTGTTTTCTGTGTGTCAAGTATTTATTCCTATGACCATGAGATCATATAACTCACTGACACCGGAGGAATACTTTGTGTGTATCAAACGTCACAACGTAACTGGGTGGCTATAAACATACTCTACAGGTATCTCCGAAGGTGTCCGTTGAGTTAGTATGGATCAAGACTGGGATTTGTCACTCCGTATGATGGAGAGGTATCTCGGGGCCCACTCGGTAATACAACATCACACACAAGCCTTGCAAGCAATGTAACTTAATGTAAGTTACGGGATCTTGTATTACGAAACGAGTAAAGAGACTTTCCGGTAAACGAGATTGAAATAGGTATGCGGATACTGACGATCGAATCTCGAGCAAGTAACATACCGAAGGACAAAGGGAATGACATACATGATTATATGAATCCTTGGCACTGAGGTTCAAACGATAAGATCTTCGTAGAATATGTAGGATCCATTATGGGTATCTAGGTCCCGCTATTGGATATTTACCGAGGAGTCCCTCGGGTCATGTCTACATAGTTCTCGAACCCGCAGGGTCTGCACACTTAAGGTTCGACGTTGTTTTATGCGTATTTGAGTTATATGGTTGGTTACTGAATGTTGTTCGGAGTCCCGGATGAGATCACGGACGTCACGAGGGTTTCCGGAAAGGTCCTTAGACGAAGATTGATATATAGGATGACCTCACTTGATTACCGGAAGGTTTTCGGAATTACCGGGAATGTACCGGGAATGACGAATGGGTTCCGGATGTTCACCGGGGGGCAGCCCACCCCGGGGAAGCCCATAGGCCTTAGGGGTGCCGCACCAGCCCTTAGTGGGCTGGTGGGCAAGCCCAGAGAGGCCCCTGCACAGGGAGATAAGAAAATCAAAGAGAAAGAAAAAAAGGGGGAAGTGGGAAGGAAGGGAAGGACTCCACCTTCCAATCCTAATTGGACTAGGATTGGAGGAGGACTCCTCCTCCCCCCCTTTGGCCGAACCCCTTGGGGCTACTTGAGCTCCAAGGCAAGGCCCCTCCCCTCTCACCTATATATACGGAGGTTTTAGGGCTGATTTGAGACAACTTTTCCACGGCAGCCCGACCACATACCTCCACGGTTTTTCCTCTAGATCGCGTTTCTGCGGAGCTTGGGCAGAGCCCTGCTGAGATTAGATCACAACCAACCTCCGAAGCACCGTCACGCTGCCGGAGAACTCATCTACCTATCCATATCTCTTGCTAGATCAAGAAGGCCGAGATCATCGTCGAGCTGTATGTGTGCTGAACGCGGAGGTGCCGTCCGTTCGGCACTAGATCGGACCGGATCGTGGGACGGATCGCGGGACAGTTCGCGGGGCGGATCGAGGGACATCAGGACGTTCCACTACATAAACCACGTTTAGTAACGCTTCTGCTGTGCGATCTACAAGGGTACGTAGATCTGAAATCCCCCTCGTAGATGGACATCACCATGATAGGTCTTTGTGCACGTAGGAAACTTTTTGTTTCCCATGCGACGTTCCCCAACAGAACATTTGTGGATATCACGTTAGGAGAAGCCACAAAACTCCTGGACAATATCATGACGAACTACTCTCAGTGGCACACTGAAAGGTCACCTACTAGTAAGAAGGTACAGGCTATAGAAGATATTAACTCGTTGAGTGCTAAGATGGATGAGTTAGTGAATTTGGTTGCTAGTAGAAGTGCTCCTTTAGATCCTAATGATATTCCCTTGTCTTCCTTGATTGATATTAGCAACGCTAGCTTGGACGTTAACTTTGTTGGTAGGAATAATTTTGGCAACAATAATGCTTTTAGAGGAAACTATATTCCTATGCCTTTTCCTAGTAACTCCTCTAATAACTTTGGCAACTCCTACAACAATACCCATGGAAATTACAATATATTACCCTCTGATCTAGAGAGTAATATCAAAGAGTTTATCAACTCACAAAAAAATTCAATGCGTCCATAGAGGAAAAACTACTCAAAATTGACGATTTGGAGCGTTGATAGAATATCTAGTGATATTGATGCTTTAAAAGTTAGATGTGCTCCTCCCAAGATCAATATGGATGAAACTTTGAAATCTATGCGTGTTTCCATGAGTGAGAGGAAAGAAAGAACTGCTCAAATTCGTGCTAGACATGAATGGCTTAAAAAGGCGTGTTCTCGTGATAAAAATCACGAAGATCTTAAAGTGCTTGGTGTGACTCCCATTGAATCTTTGTTTTCTTGTGTCAAACCTAATGATGATGGGTCTGGATATGAATCCACCTTGGTTGAAAAACACCCCAATGATTCAGAGTCCATCTATCTTGATGCTAAAAGCATTGAAAGTGGAGTAGAAGATATTAAAACCTTGAGTTGTAATGAAATTACTACTTTGGATTTCAAGGAATTCAATTATGATAATTTCTCCTTGATTGAATGCATTTCCTTGATGCAATCCATGTTAAACTCTCCACACACTTATAGCCAAAACAAGGCCTTTAGCGATCATATCGTTGAAGCTATGATAAAATCTCTTGAAGAGAAACTTGAATTGGAAGTTTCTATCCCTAGAAAGCTTCATGATGAGTGGGAACCTACTATCAAAATCAAAAACAAAAACTATGAATGCAATGTTTTGTGTGATTTGGGTGCTAGTGTTCCGCGTTTCCAAAGTCTTTATGCGATGTTCTTGGTTTTAATGAGATTGAGGAGTGTTCTCTTAATTTTCATCTTGCGGATTCTACTGTCAAGAAACCCATGGGAAGGATCAATGATGTTCTTATTATTGCAAATAGGAACTATGTAACCGTGGATTTCATTGTGCACTTTCCTAGAAAGAAAATAAGATTGCCTTATGAATGCATGATGAGTTCTACTTATGGTTTGAGCACCAAAGACGACGATACGTGATTCTATCACTTTATGCCTAGCTAAGTGTGTTAAACAATAGCGCTTGTTGGGAGGAAACCCAATGAATTTATCTTTTTATTTCTGTTTTGTTGCATCCACACCATCATAATTCTGTTATGATAGTGTCTTTTGTGTTTCTTTTTGTGTTTGAGCCAAGCAAAACCTTTATGACTAGTCTTGGTGATGGTTGTTTGATCCTACTGGAAAAAGACAGAAACTTTTTGCTCACGAGATTATTTTTCATTATTATTGAGAAAGAGCTTTTGAGTTGATTCCTTTTTATGCTGGTTGATATTCCTTTTTCCCATGCATTCATAATTGTTCAGAATGTTTGAGGTACCAGAAGTATATGAAGTATACAGATTGCTACACACTGGTCTGTTTTTGACAGATTCTGTTTTTGTTGAATTGGTTGCTTGTTTTGATGAAACAATGGATAGTATCGGGGGGGGGGGGGGTACTAGCCATAGAAAACTGAGAATACAGTAATCTAACACCAATATAAATAGAAATCAAGATTGCTACAGTACCTAAAGAGGTGGTAGTTTGTTTTCTTGTGCTAATGATATCACAAGTTTCTGTTTAAGTTTTGTGTTGTGAAGTTTTCAAGTTTTGGGTGATGTTCTCATGGACAAATGGATAAAGAGTGGAAATATATCAAGCTTGGGGATGCCTAAGGAATCCCAAGCCAAATTTAAGGACACCAAAAAGCCTAAGCTTTTGGATGCCCCGGGAAGGCATCCCCTCTTTCGTCTTCAGTCCAACGGTAACATTACTTGGAGCTATATTTTTATTCACCACATGATATGTGTTTTGCTTGGAGCGTCTTCTATCTTGGGAGTCCTTTATTTTTGTTGTGTCACAATCATCCTTGCTGCACACCTTTTGAGAGAGACAATCACTCATCGTGATTTTGCTAGAATGCTCATCGTGCTTCACTTATATCTTTTGAGCTAGATAATTTTGCTCTATCTGCTTCACTTAGATCTTTTAGAGCACGGCGGTGCGTGACTTGGTAGTTGTCTTGTGCTATGAAAGTAGTTCCAAAGGTGATAGGTACCCAAACTGGATACAAAAACCTCCATATTCATGTGCATTGAGTATAAAGAGAAGTTTTGATTCCTCTCAGTTAGTTTTGAGACTTATATTTGGTAATACTAAGAGTTATGTTAGTAGGGAGTTGTGAATCTAGAAATACTTGTGTTGAAGTTAGTGATTCCCATAACATGCACGTATGGTGAACCGCTATGTTAGGAAGTCGGAGCATAATTGATCTATTGATTTTCATCCTTTGTGTTGAGGTCGGGATCGCGCGATGGTTAACACCTACCAACCCTTCCCCTAGGAGTATGCGTTTAGCACTTTGTTTCTATTACTAATAAAAACTTCTGCAATAAGTATGTGAGTTCTTCATGATTAATGTGAGTCCATGTTATAGATGCACTTTCACCTTCCACCATTACTAGCCTCTCTAGTGTCGCGCAATTATCGCCGGTGCACAAACCCACCATATGCCTTCCTCGAAACAGCCACCATACCTACCTACTATGGCATTTTCATAGCCATTCCGAGATATATTGCCATACAACTCCCACGTTCCGTCTCATGACTTGTGCCGTCACTCTCATATTGCCATTGCATGATCGTAAGATAGCTAGCGAGATGTTTCAACGTCATACGCCAAGCTAGATTGTTGCACATCCCGGTACACTGCCGGAGGCATTTCATATAGAGTCATCATTGCTCTAAGTATTGAGTTGTGAGTAAATAAAAGTGTGATTATCATTATTAGAGCATTTTCCCATGTGAGGAAATAAAAAAAGGAGGAGGCCAAATATGCCCACCAAAAAAATGAAAAGAGGCCAAAGAGCCCAAACAAGAAAAAAGAGAGAAAAAGAGAGAAGGGACAATGCTACTATCTTTTTCCACACTTGTGCTTCATAACAGCACCATGTTCTTCATGATTGAGAGCCTCTCGTTTTGTCACCACCCTATACTGGTGGGAATCTTTATTATATAACTTGGCTTGTATATTCCAATGATGGGCTTCCTCAAATTTCCCTAGGTCTTCGTGAGAAAGCAAGTTGGATGCACACCCACTAGTTCTCCTTTTGAGCTTTCACATACTTATAGCTCTAGTGCATCCTTTGTATGGCAATCCCTACTCATTAACATTGATATCTATTAATGGGCATCTCCATAGTCCTTTGATACGCCGAGTCAATGTGACCATCTCCTCCTTTTTTGTCTCACAACCACCACCACACTCTATTCCACCTATAGTGTTATATCCATGGCTCACGCTCATGTATTGCGTGATAGTTGAAAAAGTTTGAGAAAGTAAGAGTGCGAAAACAATTACTTGGCCAATACCGGGGTTGTGCATGATTTAAATTAGTTGTGTGGGGATGATGGAGCATAGCCAGACTATATGATTTTGTAGGGATAACTTTCTTTGGCCTTGTTATTACGAAAGTTCATGATTACCTTACTAGTTTGCTTGAAGTATTATTGTTTTCATGTCAATAGCAAACTATTGTTTTGAATCTTATGGATCCGAACATTCATGTCACATGAAATAAGTTACAAAGGAAAACTATGCTAGGTAGCATTCCACATCAAAAATTCAGTCTTTATCACTTCCCTGCTCGAGGGCGAGCAAGAGTTAAGCTTGGGGATGCTTGATACGTCTCCAACGTATCTATAATTTTTGATGGTTTCATGCTATTATCTTGTCAAACTTTGGATGTTTTGTTTGCCTTTTATATCTTTTTTGGGACTAACTTATTAACTCAGTGCCAAGTGTCAGTTCCTGATTTTTCCATGTTTTTGACCCTTTTCAGAGGAGGATTTTAAACGGAGTCACAACAGAATAAAACTTCCGAAAAGATTTTTCCGAAACAGAAGATGATCGGGAGACTTGAGAACCAAGGCAGAGGGTCACTAGGGACCCCCACAAGTCCTCATGGCGCGACCAGGGGGCCCGCGCCTCCCAGGCTTGTGGGCTCCCTGGTCCTCCTCTGCCCTAGCTCCTTCGCCTATATATTCGCTAAAATCCCAGAAAAAATCAGGAGATCCACGAAAATACTTTTCCTCCACCGCAAGCTTCTGTCTCCGCAAGATCCCATCTGGGGCACGTTCTGGTGCCCTTCCGGAGGGGGATTCGGATACGGAGGGCTTCTTCATCAACACCATGACTTCTCCGATGATGCGTGAGTAGTTCACCATAGACCTACGGGTCCATAGCTAGTAGCTAGATGGCTTCTTCTCTCTCTCTCTTGGATCTTCAATACAAAGTTCTCCATGGTCTTCATGGAGATCTATCCTATGTAATATTCTTCGCGGTGTGTTTGTCGAGACCGGATTAATTGTGGATTTATGATCAGATTATCTATGAATCTTATTTGAGTTTTTTCTGATCTCTCTTATGCACGATTTCATATCCTTGTAATTCTCTTCGAGTTGTGGGTTTTGTTTGGCCAACTTGATCTATGATTCTTGCAATGGGAGAAGTGCTTGGTTTTGGGTTTATACCGTGCGGTGACCTCACCCAGTGACAGAAGGGGTAGCGAGGCACGCATCCTGTTGTTGCCATCAAGGGTAAAAAGATGGGGTTCTGATCATTGGTTTGAGTTTATCCCTCTACATCATGTCATCTTGCTTAAGGCGTTACTCTGTTCTTCATGAACTCAATACACTAGATGCATGCTGGATAGCGGTCGATGTGTGGAGTAATAGTAGTAGATGCAGAAAGTATCGGTCTACTTGTCTCGGACGTGATGCCTATATGTATGATCATTGACTTAGATATCGTCATGACTTTATGCGGTTCTATCAATTGCTCGACAGTAATTTGTTCACCTACCTTAATATTTGCTATTTTGAGAGAAGCCCCTAGTGAACACTATGGCCCCCGGGTCTACTTCACATCATATTTTTAGCCTTACACTTTTACTTCGTTGCACTTTCCGCCTTCGAATCTCACTTTGCAATCAATCTTGAAGGGATTGACAACCCCTTTATAGCGTTGGGTGCAAGCTCTTTTGTGTTTGTCCAGGTACTCCGGACTTGACACAATTCTCCTACTGGATTGATACCTTGGTTCTCAAACTAAGGGAAATACTTACTGCTCCTGTGCTGCATCATGATGCTTCCATTTTGCATCATGTTTTCATGTTGATATTTATCGCTTCTTTGGCTGTTATTTCACTTCACGGTACTATTCTTATGCCTTTTCTCTCTTATTTTGCAAGGTTTACATGAAGAGGGAGAATGCCGCCAACTGGAATTCTCGCCTAAAAGTGGAGCAAAGTTGAGATACCTATTCTGCGCAACTCCAAACGCCGTAAAAATCAACGAGAATTTTTTTCTCGATTTATCAAAAATACTGGGCCGAAGAAGTACCAGAGGGGGGCGTGCAGGTGGCCACAAGCCTACATGGCGCGGCCACCCCCCTGGTCGCGCCATGGGGGCTTCCGGCACCCTGCTGGCCCACTTCCCCCCTCTTTTGCTATATGAAGGGTTTCGTCCAGCAAAAATCGAGGAGGAGCTTTTTCATGGTTTCGCCGCCGCCACGAGGCGGAACTTGAGCAGAACCAATCTAGAGCTCCGACAGGACGATCCTGTCGGGGAAACTTCCCTCCCGGAGGGGGAAGTCATCGTTATCGTCATCACCAACACTCCTCTCATCGGAGGGGACTCGTCACCATCAATATCTTCATTAGCACCATCTCATCTCCAAACCCTAGTTTATCTCTTGTAACTAATCTCCGTCTCGCGACTCCGATTGGTACTTGTAAGGTTGCTAGTAGTGTTGATTACTCTTTGTAGTTGATGCTAGTTGGATTATTTGGTGGAAGATTTTATGTTCAGATCCTTGATGCTACTCATTACCTCTTTTAATCATGAATATGATTATGCTTTGTGAGTAGTTACTTTTGTTCCTGAGGACATGGTATAAGTCATGCTAATAGTAGTCATGTGAATTTGGTATTCGTTCGGTATTTCGATATGTTGTATGTTCTTTTTCCTCTAGTTACGTTATGTGAACGTCGACTACATAACACTTCACCATTATTTGGGCCTAGAGGAAGGCATTGGCAAGTAGTAAGTAGATGATGGGTTGCTAGAGTGACAGAAGCTTAAACCCTAGTTTATGTGTTACTTCGTAAGCGGCTGATTTCGATACACTAGTTTAATGCTATGGTTAGACTTTGTCTTAATTCTTCTTTCGTAGTTGTGGATGCTTGCGAGAGGGGTTAATCATAAGTGGGATGCTTGTCCAAGTAAGGGCAGCACCCAAGATCAGGTCCACCACATATCAAACTATCAAAGTAACGAACGTGAATCATATGAACATGATGAAAACTAGCATGACAGAAATTCCCGTGTGTCCTAAGGAGCATTTTTCCTCCTATAAGACTTTGTCCAGGCTTGTCCCTTGCTACAAAAGGGATTGGGCCACATTGCTGCACCGTTGCTACTTTTATTACTTGTAGCTTGCTACGAATCATCTCACAACACAATCACTTGTTACCGACAATTTAAGTGTCTGCAGATTTTACCTTTCTGAAAACCACTTGTCAGATCCTTCTGCTCCTCGTTGGGTTTGACACTCTTACTTATAGAAAGGACTATGATTGATCCCCTATACTTGTGGGTCATCAAGACTCTTTTCTGGCGCCGTTGCCGGGGAGTGAAGCGACTTTGGTAAGTGGAACTTGGTAAGGAAACATTCATATAGTGTGCTGAAATTTATTGTCACTTGTCACTATGGATACTAATCCTTTGAGGGGCTTGTTCGGGGTATGTTCACCTCAAACGGAAGCACAAATAGTTGCTCCTCAACCTGCTGCACCTACTGAAAATATTTTCTTTGAATTTCCTTCGGGTATGCTTGAGAAACTACTGGCTAATCTTTTTACAGGAGATGGAACATCACATCCGGACTTGCATCTAATCTATGTAGATGAAGTTTGTGGTTTATTTAAGGTTTCAGGTTTGCCCGAGGATGGGGTCAAGAAGAAGGTATTTCCTTTATCTTTGAAGGATAAGGCATTGACATGGTATAGGCTATGTGATGATACTAGATCATGGGACTACAATCGGTTGAAATTGGAATTTCATCAAAAGTTTTATCCTATGCATTTAGTACATCGTGATCGGAATTATATTTATAATTTTTGGCCTCATGACAGAGAAAGAATCGCTCTAGCTTGGGGGAGGCTTAAATCAATGCTATATTCATGCCCCAATCATGAGCTCTCGAGAGAAATTATCATTCAGAACTTCTATGCTCGGCTTTCTCATGATGATTGCACCATGCTTGAAACTTCTTGTACCGGTTCTTTTATGGAGAGAGATATTGACTGCAAATGGAATTTATTGGGGAGAATTAAACGCAATTATGAAGATTGGGAGCTTGAAGAAGGTAAGGAGTCAGGTATGAATTTCACGTTTGATTGCGTTAAATCCTTTGTTGAGACAAATACTTTTTGTGACTTTAGCGCTAAGTATGGACTTGACTCTGAGATAGTAGCTTCACTGTGTGAATCATTTGCTGCTCATATTGATCTCCCTGAAGAGAAGTGGTTTAAATATCATCCTCCTTTAGAAGTCAATGTAGTTAAACCCACTCCAGTTGAAGAGAAAGTCATTGCCTATAATTATCCTGTGGTTCCCAGTGCTTACATTGAGAGACCACCTTTTCCTGTTGGGATAAAGGATCATTCTAAAGCTTCAACTGTGATACGTAGAGGCTATATTAGAACACCTACACCCCCTGAGCAAATTAGAGTTGAACCTAGCATTGCTATTATCAAAGATCTTCTGTCCGACGATGTTGAGGGACATAATATTCACTTCTGTGAAGATGCTGCTAGAATTGCTAAACCTCACGCTAGAGACAAACATAGGCCTGTTGTTGGCATGCCTGTGGTTTCTGTTAAGATAGGAGATGATTGTTACCATGGTTTATGTGACGTGGGTGCTAGTGTTAGTGCAATACCTCAATCCTTATACGATGCAATCAAATATGAGATTGCACCTGTAGAGATAGAACCTATAGATGTCACTATTCAGCTTGCCAATAGAGATACAATCTGCCATGTGGGAATTGTTAGGGATGTTGAAGTCTTGTGTGGTAAAACAAAGTATCCTGCTGATTTCCTCGTTCTTGCTACCGCACAAGATAGCTTCTGTCCCATGGTATTTGGTAGACCTTTTCCCAATACCGTCAATGCTCATATTGATTGTGAGAAGCAAACTGTCATTGTTGGCTTTGAAGGTGTGTCACATGAGTTCAATTGCTCTAAGTTTGGTAGACAACCTCATGAAAAGGAGTTGCCTAGTAGGGATGAAACTATTGCCTTAGCCTCTATTGTCGTGCCTCCTAATGATCCCTTAGAGCAATACTTGCTTGAGCATGAAAATGATATGCACATGGATGAAAAGGATGAGATAGATAGAGTTGTCTTAGAACAATATCCTATCCTTCAGAATAACTTGCCTGTTGAACTGCTTGGGGATCCGCCCCCACCAAAGGGTGATCATGTGTTCGAGCTTAAACAGTTGCCTGATACTCTTAAGTATGCCTATCTTGATGAAAAGGAGATATATCATGTTATTATTAGTGCTAGCCTCTCAGAGCATGAAGAAAAGATGTTACTAAAAACTCTGAGGAAGCACCATGCTGCTATCGGATATACTCTTGATGATCTTAAGGGCATTAGTCCCACTCTATGCCAGCACAAGATCAAAACTGATCCTGATTTCAAACCAGTCGCTGATCATCAAAGGAGATTAAATCCTAAGATGAAAGAAGTAGTGAGAAAAGAAATACTAAAGCTCCTGGAAGCGGGTATTATCTATCCTGTTGCTCATAGCGATTGGGTGAGTCCGGTGCATTGCGTTCCTAAGAAGGGAGGCATTACCGTTGTCTCTAACGATAAGGATGAGTTGATCCCACAGAGGATTATTACTGGCCATAGGATGGTGATTGATTTTAGGAAATTGAATAAAGCCACTAGGAAATATCATTACCCTTTGCCTTTTATCGACCAAATGCTAGAAAGGCTGTCCAAACACACACACTTCTTCTTTCTAGAGGGTTATTCTGGTTTCTCCCAAATACCAGTTAAACAATCTGATCAGGAGAAGACCACTTTCACCTGCCCTTTCGGTACCTTTTCTTATAGATGTATGCCTTTTGGCTTATGTAATGCACCTGCCACCTTTCAAAGATGTATGATGGCTATATTCTCCGACTTTTGTGAAAAGATAGTTGAGATTTTCATGGATGACTTCTCCGTTTACGGGTCTTCCTTGATGATTGCCTCAGCAACCTTGATCGAGTCTTACAGAGATGTAAAGACACCAATCTTGTCTTGAATTGGGAGAAGTGCCACTTTATGGTTAATGAAGGCATCGTCTTAGGACATAAAATTTCCGAAAGAGGTATTGAAGTCGATAAGTCTAAGGTTGATGCAATTGAGAAAATGCCATACCCCACAGATATCAAAGGGATAAGAAGTTTCCTTGGTCATGTTGGTTTCTATAGAAGGTTCACTAAAGACTTCTCTAAGATTTCTAGGCCTCTTACTAATTCCTTGCAAAAGTATATTCCTTTTGTCTTTGACGATGATTGTGAGGAAGCCTTCGAAATACTTAAGAGGGCTTTGATAACTACACCCATTGTCAACCACCTGATTGGAACTTACCTTTTGAGATCATGTGTGACGCTAGTGTTTATGTTGTTGGTGTTGTCCTAGGGCAAAGAGTTGATAAGAAGCTGAATGTTATGCACTATGCTAGTAAAACTCTAGACAGTGCCCAGAGAAACTATGCTACTACGGAGAAGGAATTTTTAGCACTCGTGTTTGCATGTGAAAAGTTCAGGTCTTATATAGTTGATTCCAAAGTCACTATTCACACTGATCATGCTGCTATTAAGTACCTCATGGAGAAGAAAGACGCTAAACCTAGACTTATCAGATGGGTTCTCTTGCTACAAGAATTTGATTTGCACGTTGTCGACAGAAAGGGTGCTGATAACCCAGTAGCAGATAACTTGTCTAGGTTGGAGAACGTTCTTGATGACCCACAACCTATTGCTGATACTTTCCCGATGAGCAATTGAATGTCATCAATGCTTCACGTAGTCCACCGTGGTATGCTGATTATGCAAACTATATAGTTGCCAAATATATACCACCTAGTTTCACGTACCAGCAAAAGAAGAAATTCTTCTTTGACTTGATACATTACTTTTGGGATGATCCTCACCTTTATAAGGAAGGAGTTGATGGTGTTATTAGACGTTGTGTACCTGAACATGAACAGGGATAGATCCTACAGAAGTGTCACTCCGAGACTATGGAGGACACCATGCGGGAGCTAAAACTGCACACAAGGTATTGCAATCAGGTTTCTATTGGCCCACTCTCTTCAAGGACGCCCGTAAGTTTGTCTTGTCTTGTGACGAATGTCAAAGAGTAGGTAATATTAGCAAACGTCAGGAAATGCCTATGACTATTCACTTGTCATTGAACCATTTCATGTCTGGGGTTTTTATTATATGGGACCCTTTCCAAATTCCAACGGGTATACTCACATCTTAGTTCTGTTGATTACGTCACTAAGTGGGTAGAAGCTATCCCCACAAGTAATGTTGATCACAACACTTCTATCAAGATGCAGAAAGAAGTTATCTTCCCTAGATTTGGAGTCCCTAGATATCTAATGACCGACGGTGGTGCAGACTTCATTCATGGTGCTTTCCGTAAAACGCTTTCTAAGTACGATGTCAACCATAGAATTGCGTCTCCCTATCACCCTCGGTCCATTGGTCAAGTAGATCTAAGTAATAGAGAGATTAAACTGATTCTGCAAAAGACTGTCAACAGGTCTAGAAAGAATTGGTCTAAGAAACTCGATGATGCACTGTGGGCTTATAGAACTGCCTATAAGAATCCCATGGGCATGTCTCCATACAAAATGGTGTATGGGAAAGCATGTCACTTACCTCTTGAGCTAGAGCATAAAGCTTATTGGGCAATCAAAGAGCTCAACTTTGACTTCAAACTTGTCGGTGAGAAGAGGTTATTTGATATTAGCTCGCTTGATGAGTGGAGAACTCAGGCATATGAGAATGCCAAGCTGTTCAAAGAGAAGGTTAAGAGGTGGCATGATAAGAGGATACAAAAGCGTGAGTTCAATGTAGGTGATTATGTCTTGCTATATAACTCTCGTTTAAGATTCTTTGCACGCAAGCTTCTCTCTAAATGGGAAGGTCCTTATGTTGTTGAGGAAGTATATTGTTCCGGTGCAATCAAGATCAACAACATGGAAGGTAATTTTCCGAGAGTTGTAAATGGTCAGAGAATCAAGCATTATGTCTCGGGTACTCCCATAAATGATGAAAGCAATATCATCAATACCATAACTCTGGAAGAGTACCTAAGGGATATTTATCAGCCCGTTTTAGACTCCGAAAACGAAAAGGTATGTGATTCGGTAAGAAAACAGAGTCCAAAACTTTTCCAGTAGGAAATTTTCTCCCTTTTGGAATATTTGAAAAAATACAAAAATTGGAAGTAGTCCGGAAAGTGCACGAGGAGGCGACAAGCCTGCACGGCAAGGGCCCACCCTCGAGCCGCTTGTGCGCCTCCCGGACTCCGTTTTCATGCAGGGGACTCCTTCTGGTCTGGAAAAAATCATTATATATACTCCCGTTTGGTCTGACCCCTGCATCACGCAGATTTCCTCTGTTTTTCGTTTCGTGCCTGTTTTCTGCCGCAGATCTAGGTCAAGATGTCATGCCAGGAATCTGTGGGGGAGAACAACCTCCGTCAAATCTATGGAGAAGTTCATGCTGATCTAAAAAGAATGGAGGTCTTGGAGGCTAAAGAGAGGCTACCTAAAGAAACCAAGGGCAAAGCTAAGGAGAAGGATCAGGCATGGGACGAAGTGCAATCTGTGCTCAACAAGGAAGAAGTTGAAGAAGTGGATTTCCTCCAACCTTACCTCCACCTACTGTCTCCATGTTTGATGGAACTCTTGAGGTTTTGTGAAACAACTCGTGCTCACAATACTTGTCTCACTCGTGAAGTTGTTTTGCTGGAGAAACATATCACAGATCTCCAAGGTATAAATCAAAGACTGATGGCCCTCTTGGAATCAAAGGTTGCAACAACTCCACCACCATCACCACCAAAGGAAGACAACTGAGCATTGGTATGGGCAATCCCCTTGGCTTGTGCCAAGCTAGGGGGAGTTGCCCCGGTATCGTATCACCATCACATCTTTTGCCCTTACCTTTGTTTTAGTTTGTTCCTTTTCAGTTTTCTCTTTCTCTAGTATTTTTAAAAGTCTTAGTGTTTTAGTCTTGCGTTTTGCTTTATGTCACCCCCGATGTATTGTTGCTCGTGAGCCATATAATAAATAGTGTCTTAGTTGAAGGGCTTTGCCTCTTTCCATGATCAAAAGAGTGAGAATAGAACAAAAGCATGAAAGATCATGTAATGATCTTATGCGAAGTGATGGCTTCACATATAGAAAGAATGAGGATTGAAAGTTGTTGAGGGTAGGCAAACGCAGACCTTGGTCATGGTTTCAATTAATAGGAAGTGATAAAGAAGGAGACGTTCACATATAAATATATCATCTCTGACACCATCTATGATTGTGAACACTCACTAAACTATTGCATGCCTAGTAGTAGATGTTGGACAAGGAAGACAACATAATGAATTGTGATTGCTTGGTTTCGAACAATGTTATATGATTAGAGATCCCTTAGCATGTGACGATTGCTTCCACCTCACATTAGCCAAACCTCCCGCACTAAGTAGAGATACTCCTTGTGCATCCATAAACCTTCAAACCAGTTTTGCCATGAGTGTCCGCCATACCTACCTATGGATTGAATAAGATCCCTCAAGTAAGTTGTCATCGGTGCAAGCAATAAAAATTTCTCTCTAATATGTATGATCTATTAGTGTGTGGAAAATAAGCTATATATGAACCTGCAATGAGGAAGACATAAAAGCGACAGACTGGAGGCAATATAAAGTGACGTTCCTCCGCACTAAGAGGACACAGATCCAAACCTCAAAAGCGCATGACAACCTCTGGTTCCCTCTACGAAGGGCCTATCTTGTACCTTTACCTTTTTCCCTTGAAAGAGTCATGGTGATCTTCACCAATTCCTTATTTTGCCTTTGTCTTGGCTACCGTCACATGCTTGGGAAAATCTATATTCATATGTCAACTTGGAGGTCAGTATTCATAAATTATTATTGTTGACATTACCCTTGAGGTAAGCAGTTGGGAGGCAAAACTATAAGCCCCTATCTTTCTCTGTGTCCAGCTGAAACTTTGATCTCATGAGTACCACGTGAGTTGTAGCAATTGTAGAGAACGAAAGAATGATTGAGTATGTGGATTTTCTTTACAAGCTCTTATTTGACTCTTTCTGATGTTGTGATAAATTGCAATTGCTTCAATGACTAAAGGCTATCGGTTGTTACTTCTTGGTAAGGTTCTTGATCCATGCTTTACTTTGTGAAGGAATTATAACTTTAGCATGAGAGATTATATGTTGGTATTATTGTTCTGATCATGATCATGATGCATGCATGTTTGTATCTTGTTTTGTCGACACCTCTCTCCCTAAACATGTGGACATATTTAGTTATCTAGGCTTTCGCTTGAGGACAAGCGAGGTCTAAGCTTTGGGGAGTTGATACGTCCATTTTGCATCATGTTTTCATGTTGATATTTATCGCTTCTTTGGCTGTTATTTCACTTCACGGTACTATTCTTATGCCTTTTCTCTCTTATTTTGCAAGGTTTACATGAAGAGGGAGAATGCCGACAACTGGAATTCTGGCCTGAAAGTGGAGCAAAGTTGAGATACCTATTCTGCGCAACTCCAAATGCCGTAAAAAGCAACAAGGATTTTTTTCCCGATTTATCAAAAATACTGGGCCGAAGAAGTACCAGAGGGGGGCGTGCAGGTGGCCACAAGCCTGCACGGCGCGGCCACCCCCTAGTCGCGCCATGGGGGCTTGTGGGCACCCTGCTGTTCCACTTGCCGCCCTCTTTTTCTATATGAAGGGTTTTGTCTAGAAAAAAAAATCAAGGAGGAGCTTTTTCGTGGTTTCGCCGCCGCCACGAGGCGAAACTTGAGCAGAACCAATCTAGAGATCCGGCAAGACGATCCTGGCGGGGAAACTTCCCTCTCGGAGGGGGAAATCGTCGCCATCGTCATCACCAACACTCCTCTCATCGGAGGGGACTCGTCACCATCAGCATCTTCATCAACACGATCTCATCTCCAAACCCTAGTTCATCTCTTGTAACCAATCTCCGTGTCGCGACTCCGATTGGTACTTGTAAGGTTGCTAGTAGTGTTGATTACTCTTTGTAGTTGATGCTAGTTGGATTATTTGGTGGAAGAGTTTATGTTCAGATCCTTGATGCTACTCATTACCTCTCCGATCATGAATATGATTATGCTTTGTGAGTAGTTACTTTTGTTCCTGAGGACATGGAATAAGTCATGCTAATAGTAGTCATGTGAATTTGGTATTCGTTCGGTATTTTGATATGTTGTATGTTGTTTTTCCTCTAGTGGTGTTATGTGAACGTCGACTACATAACACTTCACCATTATTTGGGCCTAGAGGAAGGCATTGGGAAGTAGTAAGTAGACGATGGGTTGCTAGAGTGACAGAAGCTTAATCCCTAGTTTATGCGTTACTTAGTAACGGGATGATTAGGATCCACTAGTTTAATGCTATGGTTAGACTTTGTCTTAATTCTTCTTTCGTAGTTGTAGATGCTTGCGAGAGGAGTTAATCATAAGTGGGATGCTTGTCCAAGTAAGGGCAGCACCCAAGCACTCGTCCACCCACATATCAAACTATCAAAGTAACGACCGGGAATCATATGAACATGATGAAATCTAGCATGACAGAAATTCCCGTGTGTCCTCGGGAGCGTTTTTCCTCCTATAAGACTTTGTCCAGGCTTGTCCCTTGCTACAAAAGGGATTGGGCCACTTTGCTGCATCGTTGCTACTTTTGTTACTTGTTTCTTTATACGAATCATCTCACCATACAATCACTTGTTACCGACAATTTTAGTGCCTACAGATTTTACGTTGCTGAAAACCACTTGTCAGATCCTTTTGTTCCTCGTTGGGTTATACACTCTTACTTATCGAAAGGACTACGATTGATCACCTATACTTGTGGGTAATCACATCACCCTTTCCTCTTCAAGGGAAAAACCAGCGCAAGCCAAGTCTCCGTCAACGTGCCAATTTCTGGCGCTGTTATCTGTTGCCGTAGCAGTTCCCAGTGTGATAATTCTGGCCATAATTTCAAAAACATCTAGTGATGTTATTTAGCTAGTAGGTATTCTATTTCCGGGTTCTTGAACCTAAGGATCATTCCGCTCACTTCTGTTGATAGTAATTGCTCGTTCCTTTAGGATGATTAGTAACCTTCTTCTAGTCCTCAAGGTGTGTGGTATATCATTCTTCCAATACCATGGACCATCTCTGGCAGAAGTTCTTCGTGAACTAAAGATCACAACAAGAGTGCTTGTGATGAGTTCTCTACTCCATATTGTGACCCTGCCAACTCCGCCCTTCTGCATGGGTTATCTGGAAGAATTATGTTGAACTCGTTCGACATGCTAATCTATGCATCCACAACTCAGAAAATCATGTGCTCTTGATTTGGTCCTATCTAGTTGTTTTCTGACCTTCATTTATGAGAGGATAGTTAAGAGTAGTTGCGCATTCGTGTCATCGATGCCTATTATTCCTGTGGTCTGTCAAGTTGTTTTATTTCAGAATGACTCGGAGAAGCAAACTCCAGTACCTCATCCATTTCTTGGGTTGGGTCAAAGTAGTTGTATTCCGTAGATCAAAATGCTAATCCAGCTTTTGTTCTGTTCTATCATGGAGTATTACCCTCTTTTGTCAAGAATGTCGTGAGATTTTCACCATATCTTATGAGATCTTGATGTAGTGATACTTCTCGACATCATTATTCATCCCTCGGTTTTCGTGTTGATTGTAACCGGAATATCGACAAGTGAACCATGATGTGTGAAATCAATACTCCTAGCAATGCCATTGCTTAGTAGTTAATGGACAATAAATTCACTCTTATGGTGATGGTGATTGAATCGTCATACTAAGATTGACCGTGCTACCTAGACCATGTTCCATGGTGCACTTTTCGATCAATGGGTTCGGATTGTGTCAATCCTTCGCTCTTTGATCATACCATCTTGCCCTGAAAAGCAAGATTGCTCCGGAGCTTAATAACATATCGGTGTTTCGTGATTTTCTGAATATCTTCTCGGAAGTATTACCTGGTTGTTTCCTGACTGTTATGATAGAGCCCGTGATAAAGTAGGTTTCTCTATAAGCTACCCTTCTCCAAGAACCCGTGTTGGATACCTCCGAGCTAGTTGGTTAAGCTAAACAACAACTTGGAGAGTTGGAAGATAAAAGTTTTACCTAACTTAGTTCATTTTAAAGGGATATCTTGTGTGTGATTGAGTGCGATGAAGAAAGAGGATATTTTCATTGATTAATCCTTGTGATCAATTGTTGCACCTATCGTCTTGTCCAATTTTGATTTGAGTATGGGCTATTGTCAAATCAAACTTGGAACCAAAGATTTTCGTAATGGTGTCTTACTCGTGGTTTTCCTTGAGCATACACCTTTATATTCTTTGATCTGATCAATGCTATTATCTTCCTCACATAGTTGTGGAAATCCATTTATATGGATATCTCGATGAATTGTTGTTGAGTCCATCGGCAACATTTTCATTTGCTCCATGATTTATGTTGGACATTAAGCTAGTCTTGGAAACTTTGTAGACATTGTCTTCGTGTATATTCACGAAGTATATGTTAGGTGTAAGAAGTGACTTCCTCTAATTCGCGTGCATTTGATGCAAGTTGCCGCCATGAATTTGAGAAAAGTTATTTTGTTTTCTTTGGAATCATCCCAAGTTAGTCATGCACGTGCAAAGTATTATGTGGTTTGATAGACTGATCATCTTCATTCCATATATATTCCTAGCACACCAAGCCACTGATTGATTTGTTCAAGGAAAAGAAGTTAAGTGCCATTCCTGAAGGTACTAGACGTACTTGCACATGGCTTCGTTATCCACAATGATGATTCCCACCCAGAAATCGGTAGTGTTTTGTTTTAAGACTTTTCATGTGCTCATCATTGCATTGGGCAGTGTGTTCACGTGGGTCTTGCAATCCAGCTCATGTTTTGGAGTTGTCTTCCATAGTTCATTTCCCGAGAATCTCACAACGTTATCTCATTGATTTGTGTTGCAAACTTTCTTTTCAGACATGCTGAGTCTGAGACATCATGTAACCAACCAGAGCTGAATCTCAAGCAGTTATAATGGTTGGAACTTTTCCCAAGAATTATAATATTGGTCTCTCTGTAACCCGGTAAGGTGATGTCGTGGCTAACATACCTAGCCAGAAGACTTAATATTAGAATATCTTGCATCATCAACTTTAGCCATCTCCCCGTGACGTCTTGGTATGACTTATTTTGGAAGTTGTTCCTCATGGACCCCTTGGAGCCCCGAAGTCCGATCTATACTTAATGTCGTAAATGTCAAGCATGGCCTATAATTGGGTTGTGCTAGTACATCAAGGAGAACATTAGAAGCGGAGTGCTATATGTCTCTCGGTCGATTAACTAGATTTCGTTCCCTTGGTATAGCTAAGGTGAAATCTGAGAAAGTGTTGTCTTCCTTTGCATCTGCATCCTCCACCATTATTCATCATGATAGTTTGATGTGTCACCAAGATCTTGGCACGGATGTTGGTAAACCTTGATGAATATGGAAATGCTCAAGTTCTTGAGAGCATGCTCGGACACTAGGTTATATCCTCGGTAGTAATTGAAATGTGCCTTCCGTTTGCCGAGTTGTCCTATAACTCTAGTTTCTTTCCAAACTTAGTATGCCATTATTTCAAATTCCTTCAAACGATCAATTGTGAATTGCCTTACCCTGGTATGAAGAGTTTTAATGATATTTGTATCAAAAGTAATTATTTTTGCCACTTAGGGGAATAACTCTACGAGTCACCCTTCTAAGGTGCCCCGTTATGGTATGATGGGCAACTTAACTCCTCGCAACTTTGTAACATCGTCCCCATCTCTTTTAAGCGTGGAATTGTTGCCTACAAATTGAACCTTCGTCATATGCCTCCTTTCCTCATCCCTGTTATGTGTATGGTGTCTCAGCTCAAGGGACATTCCTACGTCTCATTCTAGGAGTTGATCTTGAGTTGCTCGATCTTTGAGGAGAACAAATCTTGTAGAGTCTTCCTGTTCTTGTCATCGTGTTAGATGAAGACCTCAAAGACAAAGATGTCAAGATCAACCTGATGCAATGAATCAACATCTTCAAGAAGGGCAATTGGATCGTGAAGATTATGATAGTTTAGTGTCCCCTCTTCCTCTTCCCGACTACGCTTGAATCTTGGGACGAGATTCTTGTTTAGTAGGGGTGAGTTGTCATAGCCAATGTTTACCTTGCTTGCCATTGCATATTCATGCATGCATTTTTATTTTTATTTGGAATTTGAAATGGGGATGATAAAAAAATGGGGATAATCCAACCCTAGCACCAAATAAAATTGAAATAGGTTAAACAAATATTATTTTCAATGAACCCAAAATGGTTTTCAAAATGTTCATATTTTCTGATAAATGTTGGCAACAACATTTCAGTGATGACTTTCATTTTAAAAACATTTTTGACATTTTAATTAATCTTCAAAAGGCACAAAGTTGGATAAAACAATTAGCTATAAATGTTTTAGGAATTTCAAAAATCCTGATATTTTCTTTGGGTTTGGAAATATTCCAAATATACATCATATTTATTTTTAGGGTTTTACAAAATGGTTTGTTATTTTATTAATTTCAAACCCGAATGTCCAAATTAGAAAACAGAAAAGAAAAAAAAGAAAAAAATAGAAAAACCTTACCTGGCGCTCACCTGGCCCACAAGAGGCCCAGCCCACTGAGGGCAGGGTCGTCTTCTTCCTCTGCCTACTGGCATAGGAGAGACCGAGCACGGCAAACGGCCAAGGGCGCCACGCCACCTGCCTGCGTGGCCTCCCCGCCGACCTGGTGACTGGGATAGGCTCGGGAGAGCCGTCCCCATTGAGCCAGCCACCATTTGCCCCGTCTGCTCTCCTCCTCGCTTCTCCTTGCCATGGCCGAGCTTTGCTCGAGCTGCCGCTCATCGTTGCCGCAGCCTCCAGCCTCCCCTTGCCTCTCCGAGAAGCCCAGAAGGGCCGCCGCATCGCCTTGCTCCTCATCGCCACTGGAATTGGGCCCGGGAGCCTCGGAGCACCACCACTTCCATCATCTTCCTCATATCCGGTCGCCGGATGCCACCGTCGATTCGCTGCCAGCACGGCCTCCTCGAGCGTGCCGAGCCGCAAGTCGAGCCCCCCGTGAGCCACCGGTTCCATTTTCCCTCTTCTCGCAGTCACCCGTCCCCTCTAGCACCGGTTCCAAAGAACCTGAGATCCGGCCGCCACGATAGCTCGTTGCCAGCGCCTCCTCCGGCCACCCCAGCTCCCCAGCTTACCCCTGGAAGAACGGCCGCTTTGCCAACAACGTGTAGCCGCAAACCGCGTGCGATTTGACCCCCTGTAGCGCCATTTGAAGTGATATTTGAATACCTTGTAGCAAATCAGCTTCTGAAAAATACCTTGTTTGAAGTGATATTTGAATTCTAATTCAAACCAGCTTCAACTTAAGAAGCCCTGCCACTTCTCTTTTTCATACCATGATCATGCATCATAGTGTTGCATTTCCGTGAAGTAAATATTGTTCTTTCTTGTTTGCCGGTGTTGTTCCCTCTTAGTAGACGATGGTTCCGATGATGTGACCGTTGACATTGATGAAGACTCATTGCTATCTTTAGAACTGGCAGGCAAGCAAACCCCCCTTGAGCATATTGATATAAACCTACTCTCTCGCTCCTGCTCTGTTTTATTGCATTAGGACAAACGATTCAACTGTTAAATGTTCTCCGCAGTTGAACCCATTCCTCTGCATAACCTGATTTTGCCACATTAAATAGTTGAAACCACTTAGCATGAGTCGCAACTGCTTGAGTCTTGTTGTGCTTACTCATTCATGCCTGCTATGCTTAGAGTCGTGTCGGGTCTAATCCATCTGGATGATGAATGGGAATGGTTATGTTCATCTCCTATAGTGTGAGAGTAAAGGTGTGAATCTTATTTGGTAAATGTAGCGATGAGAGGCCATGTAGGAGTACATGGTGGGTTGTCTCATTGGGACTGTCCTCAAGAACTGACTTCTGTGTATGTTATCGAATACAAGATACTAGCATGAATTGGGCCCTAAAATATGACCCCGCTCGGCTTATTAATCGTCAAGATCTCTGTCCAGGAGTTGCAATTAGTTTCTGGTGTTTGTAGGAAAAGTGTTGGCGGCCGTGTTTAGCTCTGCCCGACGGGGTAGCCTTCCGCGCAGTAGATACACAGTGGGACGGTGTACCAAGTATCACCCGGATGGTTGGCTTGGGAACCTTGCGCATATCATTTTGGGCCGTAGAGGAAACATCGGGCGGACTTCCTTGCGGGTTCAGTCTCAAATAGACAATAAACCTGGACTAGGGTCTTGTGTGGTTAACGGTCGTGGACGACACCTAGGCCAGTGCTTCTGCTTGAACGTTGCCGAGATGCATGACGTGCATATGGTGCTAAGTGGTGAGAGCATGTGTGAAGAAGTATACCCCTGCAGGGTGAATCAATCTGTTCGTATAGCCGCATCCTCGGATATGGACTACTTGGAAACATTACGTGGTACATAGACAATATAAATGGATACTCTAAAACATGCAAGATAAGTGTGAGTGCTATGGATAGCTTTCTCGTAGGGAGACGAGAGTGGACCCATAGTGGTGTATTGCTTGGTGAATATGTGGACTCGTGTGGGCTATCCCACCTCAAATAAAGTACCTGTAGTCGTAGTACAGGTTAGCCAAGAGTCAAAGTTGGCTTGCTGCAATCAAACCCCACAATACTTTCATTGATACTGATGCATATGTAGATAGTTCTGATGTAACTCTTGTTGAGTACCTTTGTACTCACAGTTGCTTTATTTATGTTTTTGCAGAGAAGATTATAGTCCCGTAAAAATTTTCTACTTGGTGTGTTCGATGTTGACCTGAATAGTTTGGAAATCCCAAACAGAAGTCTGGTTCCTTTGGTAGGATCATGGTAGCTTTTCACGCTCCTCCATCCATTTTTAATAGATGTCTGTACCCAGACATGTTTTGCTTCCGCTGGATGTTTGTATGACTTGAGTATCGAGTTGCGAGACCCCTATTTGTAATATCATACTATGTTGATTCTTATGAGTCTTTAATAAAAGCTTGAGTCATAGAGTTATGTTGTGATTCCATGTTGTATCTACACATATCGTGCATATTGTGTGTATGTTATGAAATGCATTATATGTGTGTGATTCGACACCTAGTTGTGTGCCTTTAGTACTACTCTTTATGGGGAAATGCCTCTTTGTGCTTCCACTGAGATTTGGTAGCTTGCTACTGCTCCGGACACATTGATTGACCGACATGTATCCTTCTTTGCTGTTGTGTCTGTCCCTTCGGGGAAATGTCACGCGGTGTAATGGAGTCCTTGTAGCTTGCTATGTCTCGTCTACACATGATGACGACTGACACCTGCTTTGCTGGGTTATGTATGCATGTCCCTGTACGGATGTACCACTTGGGTTTATAATTAGTCATGTGGACCCGGGTTCTTTGTCGTTTCAATGCTAGTGACACATTCATATACATGAGCCAAAAGACGCAAACGGTCCCGGCCAAGGTAAGGTGGCAGCCGTGGAGTTTATCGTGCGTGAGGCCACAAAGTGATGTGATGTGTTACAGGTTGGGTTCTTATGACTTAGGATCGGGGTCCCGACAATGAGAAATCCATGTGAAGTGCCCTCTTCTTGGGGATTAGCAAGAACTTGCTCCTTGAAGCAACACAAGTAAGTGGAGTTCTGCTCTACAGTAACTTCGGCGTTTGTCTTGCTCATCCCTGATCACGGTACTTCTTTGTGATGAGTTATTTGTTCAGTGTCACATAATCATCTACCGCACCTAGGTGTTGTGGCATTACTAAGTTAGCCTTGTCAAAGTCGCTCCCTCGATTAGGGTAATCCACGTGCAATTCACTCCAGCCGTTGGTGTGACCTTCTCCTCCGACCCTCGCATGGTGCTTCTTGACGGGCAAACCAACAACAGTGTCTCTGACGCCTATGTAATTCTCTCAAAAGGAGATGCCCTCTTGGGTCAAATACCTCTGGATGATGCTTACATCAGGACTGGACATGTTACAAACAAATCCTTTGATGACCCCGTTCATGCTATCGAACGGCATCATGATGTGAAGAAATGTCGGCCCGAGGTCAATGATGTCGTCCACGATGCGGACACACAAATGCACCATGACGTCAAAGAACGCGGGCGGGAAGTACATCTCAAGCTCACATAGTATGACAACAATCTCTTCGTGTAGCCTTCGAAGCTGCTTCGCACAGATTGACTTTCGAGAAATAATGCTAAAGAAGTTGTAGAGACCAGTAAGCGTGTCACACACGTGCTTGTACATTATCCCTCTAATGGCAATTGGGTGTATCTGCGTCATCATCACGTGATAGTCATGAGACTTCATCCCGCTGAACCTTTTCTTCTTGGTGTCTACAAATCTTCTTATCTTCCCACACTAACTGGAACGGACTTTGATTCCCGTAAGGCACTTGATGAATTGATCAATCTCCTTCGCACTTAAGGTGAAGCAAGAAGGGGGCAATAATTCTTCTCCTTCTTGTTGACTTTTCTGCCCCTTTCCCCCGCCCCCGCCTCTGACTTCCTGTCCTCCATCGACTTTTTACGGGAAGGTATGTGGAGATATCCCGTGATCTCCAAAACATTCAAGTGTTTCCTTGCCCTCGGCCCATCCTTGCTCTTCTCCGGCATGTTCATTAGTGTGCCTAGCAAGATGTCCAGGATATTCTTCTTGATATGCATTTGATTAAGGCAATTAGGCGTGTCGTGATTGGGCCAGTAGTCCAAGTCCTAGAAAATAGACCTCGTTTTTCATACCTTTAACAACGGCTCTGACGCCTTTTTCATCTTTCCTGACGCATAGCAATGTTTCCTAGTTTTGAATAGCTCATCGATTTTGGTGCCGCTCCTCTTACTTGGAGGTCCTCGATGCTCAGCCTCACCATTGAATAAATCTCCATGGTTTCTCCATGGGTCATCCTTCTCGAGCCATCTTCAATGCCCCATGTACACAATTTTCCCAGACCCGTCATCTTTCGCAGACGTTAACTGCTGAGATGTTGTATCATCCATGCACCGGGTGCAAGCACAATATCCGTGGCATATCTGGCCCGCGACATATCCATATATGAGAAAGTCGTGCACTGTCGTTATCAGCACGGCTCTCATATAGAATTACTCGCCTTTGCTGGCATCCCATGTCTTAACCGGCGATTTCCATAACGTGTCTAGCTCCTCTTCGAGTAGCCCCAGATATAGGTTAATATTATTTCCTCGTTCTTTCGGCCCTCGAACCAACATGCTCATGTGTATGTACTTTATCTTCATGCACTTCCATGAGGGGAGGTTTTATATCCATACAAATATGGCCATGTGTTGTGATTGTTGTTCTGGTTTCCAAACGGATTCATGCCATCTTGTGCAAAAGAAGATATTCCATGTTGAATGCTCACCACTGGCTAGGATTCGCGAGGTGTCTAAGCTTCGAATCATCTCTGTTGTCGGGCATCACCCTCTCCGCGTGCTAGCGAATGAGCTTTGCTTCCTTAGATCTACAAAATAATGTTGCACACGGGGATTGATCGATAAGTACCATACAACTTCCAGAGGAGATTTCTTCCCGGCCTTCTTGTATTGAGAAGCATTGCACACGGGACGGCTGTTTTTCGCATGATCCTTCCGATAAATGATGCAACCGTTGATGGATTCATGGTATCTAATGTGGGGCAGATCAAGAGGGCACATGATCTTCTTGGCCTCATCAACACTCCTAGGACATAGATTTCGTGAGGGAAGAACTTTATTATGTAGATACTTAAAATTCTCATCGAGCCTTGTGTCTCTCCATTTGTTTTTGGCCTTCGTCTTTAGAAGTTCGACCGTGAAACTCAAGCGAGTCAGCTCGGATCTCAATCGTCATACAATGGAGTCATCGAGTATACTTCTAGTTGTGCCAGCTTGGCATCGTCTTTACAAGAAGCTCTGTTCCTAGTCGTACTCTTGCAAAGCATGTCTCGAACATGAGGGTCCTGCATGACTAAACATAGTAGCATCAAAGACTACGGTGTGTCCACTACCTCTTCTCCGCCATGTTCGGACTCTTCTCCGCCTTGTCCGGAATCTTCTCTACCGCCATGTCCGGACCCTTCATCGCTCCCATGTCCAGCGCCATCATCTTCATGTCGATCCATCATCTCTTCGTCCACCCACATGTCGTTATTCCTTGCCATGTGGTCGTCGTCATCATCATCTTAACTTATCCATCGAGTATAGCTGTCCATGAAACCATTCATGAGCAGGTGTGCCTCCAAACTTCCACAATCAAAGGGGTCCAAAATGACTCCTTATTTGCATCTTGTACATGGAGATCTAATCCCAGTGTGATTATTGTTTACAAGGGGAAGAACATTATTATGAAGATACTTCAAATGCTCATTGAGGATTTGGTTGTCCATTTATTTTTGTCCTTCGTCTTTAGAAGTTCTAGCGTGAAACTCAAGCGGTTAACCTCGAGATCACAACCGTCATATAATGGAGTCTTTGAGTCTACTTCAAGTTGCGCCAGTTTGGCCTCCTCCCTAGAAGTAACTCTGTCGCTAGTCATACTCTTGCGAAGGAGGTCTCGAACACGAGGGTCCTGCATGACTGAACTTCGTCGCGTTGAAGTTTGCGGCCTGTCCGTTGGCTCTTCTCCGCCATGTCTGGACTCTTCTTCTTCGCCGTGTACAGAATCTTCTCCACCGCCGTTTCCGGATTCTTCGCCGCCACCGTGTTCGGACTCTTCACCGCCACCATGTCCGGCGCCATCGTGTTCGTGTTGATCGGTCATCTCTTCGTTTAGTCCCATGTCGTTTTTCCCTGCCATGTGGACGTCCTCATCATCATCTTCACTTATCCAGTGAGTATAGCCATCCATGAAACTATTGATCCACACATGAAACCATTGATCAGCAAGTGGGCCTTCAAACGGCCACCATCAAAATGGTTGAAAACTATTCCCTCTTTGCATTTTGTACACGGACATCTAATCCCAGTCCATTTATTTGTATACTTGTCCAGCATCGCGGATTGCAAGTATCACTCCACCTTCCTTCCACTCACCTTCATGACCGACAACACGGAATAACAAGCAAAACGATTATAAACAATATGCATGCATACATCAAAGTCATACAAAAAATTGGCATGACTTGCCAAAAATAGGACATATCGATTTTGCTCTAAGTTCTCCAAAAAGGAAATAAATCGACATTTTTACAAAACATACACAAATGCCTTCATATCACAGACACACATATCGGGTTTGAGCCGACGGGCGCGCGCGTCTGGCGCGCCTCTGTCCGTTTTGGCTCTAGGCCAGCCGAGCTACATCGAGTTCTTGCCTAGGGCACTTTGCCACTTTTTTTTGTTTTCTAGCATTTTCCAATAATTTCCCTAGATTAAATAATTGTCCAAATTCAAAAATTCTAACTCCACAGATCATGTAATATTACAACTATTTCATTATGCCACTTGTTAAAAAATTGGAAAAAGGATTCGTACATTATTTTTATTTGAAACCTTATTTTAAGTATTGATAGTCTCTCTTAAAATACTTTTCACCACTTTTTACACTCGAATACCAAAAAATAGTAATTTTAGTATTTTTGGTTTTTAACCTAGTATTTTACAAAAATGAGTTGACATTTTTAGGAGTGAATTATTTTCCCTGTTTTTAAGTGGTCTTTTTTGTACCCCGTTACTTTGCGACGATAGATCACGTTCTTGACAAGGGAGTTGGAGAGGAAGCACATTAAGACTTTGAAGATTTTGGGGAGCTGGGCAAGCAGCCCTTTCACTATGTCTAAGAAATCATTTTGTGCATGACATATGACACTTTATTCCGTTGGAGTGAATCACGATGAAGTGGTGATCACCTTCATGGGTTGCCCCTATTACTTTTCTAATTGATACTTGCATGGGGATAACTCTACTTTCTAGTTAGAGTTGTGTGGGTGGGAAGTAGATAGGCTGCTTGTAGATGCTACGCAATGGGAAGGGAAAATGCATGGTGTCGGAAAGAAAATGATTTCAAAGACTTTGTTAAAAACCCTTTGGGTGCCACTAATGCCCGAGTGAGATGATGTCGAGCTAGGTAACAATTTTAGAATGAATTGGTGTACTGAGGCAAGTTGTGTGTGTGATTTTGAAACAACGAGATTTAAAATCGATTGACCATCCCAATCTTACATATGGGACCACAATACCCCTTTATATGACAGGGCTTTGTTCATTACCTTGGTCGATGCTAGCAGAGAGCCTACATTACTAGTTGCAGGAGAGCTGAGTCACTCTCTCGATATGGGATCATGCCTGGTAAGGTGACCATGGGTTGTTTCCATAGACACTGGGCACACCGTTGTGTCCCCTCATGGATGGTAGAATCTTGAGCGAGTATCGTATGATGTACATCATGAGGACTTGGGTTAACGAGTTGACTTTTTTAGTGCCGCCAGGGGAAAGGCATTGTTCGGATCCTTACCTCGGGTAATATACCTCGAGTCATGAATGATATAGAAGTTCCCTAAATATGCGGGTAAATTGTGCAATCTCTAGAGTGTAAAACTATTCGAATAGACATGTCCACGATCATGGACATTTAGTGCTCCTACTTAAACTACGTTCGATGTTTTCATAAACTTGGTGTGTGTGCGTGTGTGAGAAAAATAATACTTGAGCTAACTTAGATGACTTGGCATAATGATTGAACATGGGATGTTCAACCCCTAATTAGATTGATATTTCTAACTTGTTCTTATGGATATCTGCAAGCCCATGATGCATGCCTTCACAAGATGTTTCATCATGTCATCGTACTTAAAAATTAGCTTTCTGCAACTTACCTACTTTGTGGTATATCATGCATTGTTGTACCTTGTTCCAAATAATGGTTTCTTGCGTGTACATTCAAAGACCTCATTGGCTTGCTATTAGTTATTTAATTGGCTAGGCATGGAAGCGCAGGAATATTGTGAAGAGTTCGTTGGTGATGAACATGCGAACTCGGACGCTTCCCATTTAGAATATCTATAGGGTTAAGGCATATGTCATGGGTTCTTGCTTTCATTCAAGATTTCCGCTACTAGTTATGTTTGTTGTTAGGCCTTCGTGGCCCTATCTATGTAAGACTTGACATTAATGGTCTTTACTTGTGTAAGATGGTATGTATGGATGTAAGACTCTTGTTATTCTGCTTCTGTGTGTTCGGTGAGCATTGGTCTCTAGTATAATTGTGCACGTGTATTCGGTGATCACGACTTATGAGTTGGGGTCCCCACAGAGCTGGTATCCGAGTAATCCTGACTATAGGAAGCCTTACTTAGCTTGGACTTTACTTAAGAAAAAAACCTTTCAAAAACCATACATAGAACTTATACATAGGAGTTTCTGCAATTCTTACCTCTTCTACACTACTTTCAAATTTTATTGACACCCCTCCTCTTAAACCTTTGTAGGTGTCCGTCGTACCCGAAAACATCCTAGCATCCGTCTTTTCCCAACTCCTTGAGGGTAGCTAGGAGAAGTGCCAGTTTCGACGATCCCCCATTTTTCTCTACCACGAGCACTCGGTCGATTCCACCATGAAGGAGTACCATGTTGATGTGGTCGTGAAGGCAAATGACTCCCCGACGATTTGGTTCTTCGAAGGACCACAAATGGAGACCGTGGTCCTTGTAGTCGAGATAGCTACACGGAAGGTACTCATCTACCTTTTGAGACATCATCCAAAAGATGGCTGACGAGCCAGCTACTCGCCACCTAACTTTCAGGATGGATGATGTTGGCGAGAGTTGGACGTTGTTCGCATCCAAGGAGGGTGGAACTCCACTCTCGTTCTAAATCTACTTTAGCCTCTCTACCGAAAATTTGGCTCACAACATGATTAAGGAGTCTGTGATGCTTCGCAAGGAACTTCATCACTCCCGTGAGCTACTTCCTCAAGCAAACATGAAGCCAAACAAGATCAACAAGGATGGAGCTCCCAAGGGATGACAAGCTATTTCTTACTGAGGAGGAGTACCGCAGCTGGAGATGCACGCCTGCTCGGGGAATATCCCAACGAGCTTACATGAGTGCGGAAAGAGTATCGTGCGCTCTTCACCGACCCGTCGGCGAAGCGTCGTCGGGATGAACCTCCTTTTTCTTCGCCCCCTCGATGGGAGACAACAACCATAGGGATGATGATAAGGATGTCTGACCTAGAGGAGAGTGAGTACGAGACCGAGCACTCCTCCACGTGAGTCCGAAAACCCATAGGGTACGATGAGCCGTGTATCCCTCATGCGAAGCCGAGTCTGGGTAATGGTTCATATGAAATCATATGTGCTTATTGGTTGTTTTAACTATTTGGGTCTAGATGCAAGTCGAGCTTTTGCCTTAGGCAACATGTAAGCGACTACATCGCCTATCTTATATTAATGTTATGTGTTTGGTATTTTGACTTCTGTTTGATCACACACGCACTATACCAACCCCCTTAGGCACATTGTCATCTTATTGCCTTTCCCTCTCGTCTATCCTAGCTATTTGACTAGGCTGCTCCAAACAGGATGGTGACTGTAGACCACACCATTACTTTATGCAACCCGAGCACGGACAACTATAGCCATCATTCGGGGGCTGGTGGGTCTGCTCAGGTTGGAGATCACCAGGAGCAGCCACAAGGCAACATTCCCCCACCACCACCCCCACCGGATAACTTGAACATAGCTCAGTTTCTCCATGTTCTCTGAGAGGAACGCTAAGCCAACTCTGCTTCTACGAAATAGGCCCTTTTCGAACAACCAGCAGATAACGAATGACAATGGCCGCTCCACTCTATCGAAGTTCTTGAGGAATTCACCCCGAACCTTCACCGGGACTGTTGAACCTCTGGATGCCGATGACTATATCCGCACCATCGAGGACCTCCTTGCACTAGTCACCTACAATGAGGACCATGAGAAAGTTCTTTATGCCTCCCACTACCTCAGAGGTACCGCTAGAGCTTGGTGGGATGGATTCTTGGTCATGCGAGGCGACCGTGTGATCACCTGGGCTGATTTCAAGGAAGGATTTTGTAGGACCCACATTCCTTACAGAATCATGGAAATCAAGAAGTGGGAATTCCAAGTGCTGAAGCAAGGAAGTGGCTCTGGCAAGGAGTACGTGCAGAAGTTCAACCTCTTGTCGAGGTATGCCCCTCAAGATGTCAGCATTGAGGCAGCCAACATAGAACGCTTAATGTAAGGATTGCAGCAAGCATTCCAGTATTAGCTGGTTGTGTGCGTTTTCCAAACTTTCCTTGACCTGGTGAACAAGGCTCTCATGCTAGAAGACAAGCATCATTCCATGGAAGTGCCTCGAAGTTCCCAACCGCACCGATCTCTACAAGGACATCAATCATCAAGCCATCAACCTTCAACCAGACCTCACTTATCGTGAGAGGCCAGTTCGCATCTTGGATGAACTCAAGCATTGGAACCAAAGCCGCACCACATTGAAGCAGAGGCAACCTCGGAGTGTGAAGACTACCTTAGATCCGAGTTCCCGTATATCTTTAGCGCATAGGTTAGGAATCTCGGGGACAACATTCTTGTAAGGAGGGAAGGTTTTTCACACCCTCTGTTTGTACCACTTTGCTATGCTTTAATTTTATAAAACTTTGGTTCAACTTAAACTTTTTGAGTGCTTGTGATGTTTGAATTGATTGTTACTTTCTTGAGTGCTTGTTTGGGTTATAAAACCTTGCCCAATGACCTTACCATGTGTATAGGACCTAAAACTATTTTACAAAATATAATTGTAACAAAAAAAATTTACTTAGTTTTAGCTTTCAAAATCCTCTGAATTGAGGTTTGTACTACAAGTCCTCAAATTAAGAGAGATGTTTTGCCCCAAATATTTTATTTTGATCCTATTATCAAAAACACTTCCCAAAACCAGAAAATTATTATTTTAAAAGTTATTTTACTATTTTATTTAAATACCTTTTTCTGAGGCCATAAAAGGTCTTTCATGAACAAAAAATATTTTTATGCTTCAAAAATATTTGAGAAAATTTAGGGAGACTGAGTTGACATATATGTTTTATATGTCTCAACACATGGTCGTGTTCAAAATATATGGCAAACCCTCTAGAACCTTTTCTACCTATTGCAAGTATTTGAAATATTTCAATAGGAAATATTCCCAAATAATTCAATAAAAGTTCTAGCAAGTCACACATGATATATGTGATGATCTTGTGAATTTTCACCTCAATCCTAATTGTTACGATTTAGCAAAATATTCTAAAACCCTTTGTGTCAAGAACCAAAATTTGAGAAACTCTACATTGCCAAGTTTTCCCAACTGATCCCAAACTTTGTGGGCATGCTCTAACCACCAAATAATGCCTCCACACGAAGTGGTGCATTAGGAGGAATAGTTTTGCCTAGCTAGATCTAAAGAAACCTAGTTCTGCCCATTTCTTGGGTTTACCAAGTTTACATTGCCAACCATATTCAAATGGGCTACAATCTCGTGATGACGCTTATTTATGCTCATCATTGGATCCTATTAAATCTCACAACAAGTGGGGTAATGTATCTTGCCCAAAACAACATCAAACACCTTCTAGTGATTTTGTAAAAGCCATGTTTCACCCCTTCCATTGTTCTCCTTTACCCCAAATTTATACCACAACTTCATCTAGTCACCATGCACCCCAGTAACTCTCCCATAGCCTCAACTCAATCATTAATATGGTAAAAACCATATTTTAACCTATCTAGCTAGCATTGACAGCCCCATTTCTACCTCTCCTCTCACTTCTACCCCACCGCCTCCATTCTAGAGCATCCAAAGGATATCTCCAAGACCCCCAGAAGCCAGTACATAATGTGGGGAGTGGCCAGAGCATGTCGAGCATGCCTTGGCATGCAATGTGCAGGCTCTGGAGTATGCTACAGTGCCAATCTGCACTGTAGTTGCCCCCATTTCGAGGCCCTAACAGCCTAGGGCTCCCTCCTCTCGCCTGCAGGACACGCTGACGTTCGGGAAACAACACACCCATGTCACCATCCTCTGTGTTCCTATTTCTCCTCCTCTCTCTGGGAGCTTCACACATGCGAGCTGCCATGGCCTCGCCTCGCTCCCCCCTCTCTTCTCCTAGTCATGCACGACGCACACAAACACGCCTGGCCCAGGTGTAGAGTCCAAGATGCGATCCATGAAGCGCACCTCGTCGTTTCACAAGAATGGATATCGTTAGAAGTACATGTAATGAAGTGATGAGTATATGGAATTGTCTTACAATCGCCAGAAGCTACATCAAGATCACAACAATACAACAATATACAGTCATCATAAAGAAGAGTAGGGTCCGACTACGGATGAAAAAAAATGATAAAAGAACGACGTCCATCCTTGCTGTCCTAGGCTGTCGGCCTGGAACCCATCCTAGATCGATGCAGAAGAAGAACAAGAAACTCCAAAAGCACAATCATCGCGCTCACGTCATAATATCACTTTACTTGTACTTGCAATTGTTGTTGTAGTAATCTGTGAGCCACACAGACTCAGCAATCTCATTTCCAAAGGTATGAAGACTAGCAAAGCTTAATGGGTGAGGTATATATGGCTATGTGGTGAGGCTGCAGCAAGCGACTAAGCATTTATTTGTGGTGGCTATCTTACGAGTACAAGAAAAAAGAGGGGGATGAGCTACGCATAACGGACGTGAACTAGTGATGATCAAATGCATGATCCTGAACACCTACTTACGTCAAATATAACCCCACCGTGTCCTCGGTCGAAGAAAGGAACTCACAAGAGAGACAGTCACGGTTACGCACACAGTTGGCATATTTTAGTTGAGCTTACTTCAAGTTATCTAGAACTAGATGTTAAACAAAGTTTTCAAGTTTGCCACATAACCGCGGGCACAACTTTCCGAAAGATTTAAACCTGGAGGGGTGCTCCAACTAGTCCATCACAAATTACCACAAGCCGCATAGAAATCCTCGATCGTGAAACTCATGATCTCCTCGGATTCCTTAGTGGAAAACCTCAACTCTAAGATAGCCCAAAGCATCACCGGAATCTCGATGCACCAGATATTTCGTAAAAGATAAAACAAGTCTAGCAAGGCCACCCGGTGAGCCAGATCTGCATCTAGAATCGCACGCTCTCTATCTACGGGGATCAAGCATCTATGCAAAGTGGACGATAGCCAAACGCCTCGAGTTGCCCCAAGGTGGCACCACCGGCTGCTAGGTGGGTGGACCAACGCTCATGAGGAGCACTGGCTCGGGTTGTTGACTAATTTTCATCGGATTAATTACTCCCTGTGTGGTTCTTTAGTTATTAGGCAAATAGTACCAAAGTTGGGCCTTGCTAGACCAGTCTTAAACTAAAATGAATTATAAAGTGGGTCCCCATAACAACCCCGAGCATGTTAGGAGTGGTCAATTATGAAATATAACACCGGTAGCTGAAACTAAGGCAGCAAAGGTGGAACAAAACACCACGCTAGAAAGGACGAGCCTTCCACCTTTTACCAAGTATATAGGTGCATTAAATTAAATAGCAATTAATATGGTGATATAACAAGGAACCAATGTTTTCACATAGAAGCAAATGCACGTACAAGTAGCAACGCTATCCAGTGGTTAAGCAAGCGGCAACATAACCAATCAATGGTTTGCTAGGTTGTAGAAGGTTGAAGGTTTCATGGCAATGTTGAGAGGATGACATTTAACAGGTGATAGGCAACAAGACCTAATGAAAGATATAAGACAACTAGGATGGCATTGATAGTAATGGTATCTAGGCCAATGGTCATCTTGCCTGTGATCCAGCATGGAAAAAGAACGAAACTGTGAAGCACACGAACCGACGTAGTCGATCGGATCCTCACAATCTGACACGCTTGCGGAACTCTATCGAGACAAAGCAAACCGGAAACAAGAATCAACACACAATATTCACCACGGCACATACACGACATGATGCACAATCAATTATGATGCATGTCCATTTTAATTAGGAAAGGCATGGCATGGCAATTCACAACAATCAAACACAACACATTAAGTGAAGCTCAATATGCAACGAGTTGTATATTGATGAAACTCCACATTAAATATTTAATTCAATCCCGTTTAGGTACAAGACAATTTTAGAATGTTGTTAACATGACAAGAGGTGAAGCATGTGATTCTACACGACATACTAGCCAGTTAAAACCTAAGAACATTGAACGGAGCTATTGTTAAAAGATATGTGCAACACAAGATATTATGGCATGAATGCAACATGCATGCAATTTTATGAAAAAACTGGCAAGAAGGATATGAAGCATGTGTCAACATGGTGAACGAAAGGGAACCATGGCAGAAAAACGGAAACGATGCCACGGCAACATTCCGGTCCCGATAACTCGATGAGATACCAGTGCCAACGAATTGGGAGCGTGTGCGTGTCATGCCAACAATGATGGGGTGATCCAGGTTAACATCTTCCCATGTGTCGGGGCACGGCAAAAGAAAGACAATGTGCAACTAGCATGGCATCTACGAAATGGATAACATCGCCTCTCATACAATAAAGCACTCGTCCACGGGTATCGTCTCTCATGTATACCTTTGAAGTGTGCCTCTCGGAGCGGGTCGAGTCGTAGCAGTGTAGTTGTACATGGGTCATTGTGGACTTCATGGAAGTAGTGGTACTCGAGGTCTTGTCAGTTCCACGGCAATGGTAGTCGTACATTGGTGGAGAGGAACTTGGTGAATCCACATAGTCGTAAACGTGCGTAGATG
This sequence comes from Hordeum vulgare subsp. vulgare, assembly GCF_904849725.1. Taxonomy (NCBI): domain Eukaryota; kingdom Viridiplantae; phylum Streptophyta; class Magnoliopsida; order Poales; family Poaceae; genus Hordeum; species Hordeum vulgare. The sequence continues at coordinate 246,226,900 of NC_058520.1, read as the reverse complement.
TTCTGATCGTCGGTGGCTGGGGTACTATGCGGCTTCCGGGTCTACGGTGTAGTCAAAGCTAAACAAAGCAGAACAAGATCTGGTGGTGCGGGTGCTCGAGCAATTGCGCTCGGCTGAACCAACAACAGCTAACGTGATGCAGCAGAAAGCAGGCGCGCCCGGGTGTGGTGAAGGAACAACAGCAACAGCAGAGGAGCTGTGGTGGAGAAGAAGGCAGCTTGGCCTTGGCATTTGTTGGGTCGCGTGAGGCCACCCCAAGCTAGCCCAGGCAGAGGCCAACGCAGTGGGCGCTGGCGCCTCCTTGCACCGACCGGGACGAGGCCATGGCGGCACTTACTGCCAACAGGGACAGCGGCCAATGGTGCAGCATCGGGGACGGCATAGGACGATGGATCTGGTGGCAGACGAAGCAGGGAGATGGAGGCCATGAGATCCCATCGACAAGGAGATCCCTAACGAAGCTCGGGTCGGAAGCCAACCATGGTGGGCAGGGAGCTCCGCGGCTCTGGCGTCGTGGCGCCCTGGGGCGACAGAGGCGATGCAACGCGAAGATGGGGCTGACGCGGGCTTGTCCTCCGGCGAGCTCGGCGGGCTGGCTAGGACGACATCAGGGTGGCGAGGTGGACCCGGCTGGCCGGAAGGAAGCGAGGCGTTCAGCGGCTTCGGCACCATGGTGCAAGCGGCACGGAATGGAAATGCAGGGACTACTCAGGCGCGGAGTTGGGCATCTCTGGCGGGGCAGCATGGGGTCCCTAGCGTCGACACTAGTAGGAAAAACCTTATACGTAGGAACCATGTAGTAGCGCTGGATTATAACACGCGCTGCTGCTACTTAGCAATAGCGTTGGCTTAGGCGAGCGCTACTGCTGAAGACTTAGCACGAGCTCTAGAATTCAAAAAGCGCTACTGCTAAAAGGGACCCAACGAGCCCATCGATGGTGGAAGTAGTAGCAGCGCGGCCTTGTAAAAACGCTACTACTAAAGAGAATAGCAACAACGCTTGGCGGAAATCAGTGCTACGGCTAAGCATAATAGCAGAAGCCCCCCTTAGCAGTAGCACTGCCCCAGAAAAGCGCTACTACTAAGACCAATAGCAATAGTGCCCTTTGGAAAGCAGCACTACTGCTATGCGTGGCTGGTGGCAGAATTTAAACCCACACACCCCCTCTCTCTCCCTTCCTCCCCCTTTCCCCTCTCCCCTTGTTTCTCCTCTCGTCTCTCCTATTTACTTCCCCACCATTGTTGCCCTTCTTCTTTCTTCCTTCTACCTTTCTTCTCTCCCCATTACTGCCCCCTCCACCTTAATTCTCCTCCATAAATGACCTCTTCTAACTCTATGTTCCACATTTATTTGGCTCTCCCTCCTTCCATACATATAGATCTACCTAGCTAGGTCATGTCTCTCTATCTCCACTAGTTAGCTAGAGTCATCTCTCCTCACAATGACTAGATCTATCTATTTATTTAGCCCTGCACAATCTCTCTCGGGAAATATATAGTTGAGTAAAAAGTTGTGCATTTAAATAATGGGAATATGTGTGTTTGCGATATGAAGGGATTTGTGTGAGTGACATGCCACGTCAGTTGCTTGTGTTTTGCCGAAATGTCGATTTATTTCCGTTCGGCGAATTTCAAGCAAACTCGATATGTCCTATTTTTAGGCAAGGTCATGCCAAATTTTTATGTGACTTTGATGCATGCATGCATTTTGTTTATAACCCTTTTGCTTGTTATACCGTGCAGTAATGAAGGTGAGTGGAAGGAAGGTGGAGTGATACTTGCAATCAACGGTGATGGACATGTATGCAAATAAACGGGATGGGATTAGATGTCCGTCTACAAAATGCAAAGAACGAGTAGTTTTGAACCCGTTTGATGGTGGCCGTTTGAAGAGAACGGGTTGTTTTGAACCCTCTTCATGGTGGCCGTTTGAAGGCCCACTTGTTGATCAATGGTTTCATGTATGGATCAATGGTTTCATGGATGGCTATACTCGGTGGATAAGTGAAGATGATGATGAGGTCGTCCACACGACAGAGAATAGAGACATGGGACTAAACAAAGAGATGACCGATCAACACGAAGACGATGGGGCCCTACACGGCGGCGATGAAGAGTCTGAACACGGCGGCGATGAAGAGTCCGAACATGGCGGTGAAGAAAATTCTGGACAGGGTGAAGAAGCAGAGTCTGGACATGGAAGAGAAAAGGTGACAAACACAACACAAACTTCAATGCTACTAAGTTCAGTCATGCATGACTCTCATGTTTGAGACCACCTTCGCAAGAGTACGACTAGCGACAGAGTTGCTTGTAGAGAGGAGGCCAAGCTGGCGCAAGTTGAAGTAGACTCAAAGACTCCATTATAAGATGGTTGTGATCCCGAGGTTACCCGCTTGAGTTTCACGCTAGAACTTCTAAAGACAGAGGCCAAAACAAATGGACAAACAAAAGCCTCGATGAGCATTTGAAGTATCTACATAATAATGTTCTTCACACGGGGAACATATGTCCTACTAGTGTCAATGAAGCCAAGAAAATCATTTGCCCTCTTGATCTGCCGCATAGTATATAACATGCATGCATCAACGATTGCATAATTTATCGGGGGAGCACACGGAAAAAACAAGGTGTGCAGAGTGCAATGCTTCTCGATACAAGAAGGCAGGAAAGAAAGCTCGTCGAAAAGTTGTATGGTACATTCTGATCACTCCCCATCTGCAGCGGTATTTCATAGATCCTAAGGAAGCAGAGCTCATGCGCTCGCACGCGGAGAGGAAGAAGCCCGATGATGGAGATGATCCGAAGCTAAGACAGCTCACAGATGCTAGCCAGTGGAGATCATTCAACACCGAATATTGATTTTTCGGAGAAGATGCAAGGAACATCGTGCTTGGTGTGTGTACTGATATCATGAATACGTTTGGAAACCAGAGCACCAACCACAACACATGGCCCATCCTTGTATGGATGTACAACCTCCCCCCATGGAAGTGTATGAAGACAAATTACATACACATGAGCATTCTAATTCATGGAATGAAACAATCGGGAAATAATATTAACCTGTATAAGGGGCTTCGGAAAGAGGAGCTAGACACTTTATGGAAATCACCGGTTAAGACATGGGACGCGAGCACAAGAGAATATTTCTATATGAGAGTTGCGCTGATGACGACGGTGGAGGACTATCTCGGTTATGGGTACACCTCAGGCCAGGTGTGCCACACATACCATGGATGCACGAGGTGCATGGATGATACAACGTCTCAGCAGCTTATGTCAACGAAAGATGGCGGGTCTGGGAAAATCGTGTACATGGGGCATCATAGATGGCTCGAAAAGGATGACCCATGGAGAACACGTGGGGATCTATTGAATGGTTTGGCTGAGCATCAAGGAGCTCCATGTAAGAGGAGCGATGCCGAAATCAACGAGCTGTTGAATAACTGGCAACAGTGCCCCGGGTCAGGAAAGATGGAAAAGTCGCTGGAGCCGCTACTGAAGGTATGGAAAACGAGGTTTGTTTTCTGGGACTAGGAGTACTAGCCCAATCACGACATCCTCATTGCCTTGATCAAGTGCATATCACGAAAAATGTCCTCGAGAGCTTGCTTATCACACTGTTGAACATGCCGGAGAAGACCAAGGATGGGCCGAAGGCAAGGAAAGACTTGGAAGATTTGGTGATCAGGGAGATCTCCACATGCCGCGTAAAAAGTCGATGGAGGAGACGGAGATGAAGACGGTGGTGGGGCCAAGTGGAAGAAAAGTCAGCAAGAAGGAGGAGAATTATTGCCCCCCTTCTTGCTTCACCTTAATTCTGAAGGAGGTCGATCAATTGCTAAAGTGGCTTACAGGAATCAAAGTCAGTTCCGGTTACTATGGGAACATAAGAAGATTTCTAGACACCAAGAAGAAAAGGTTCAGCGGGATGAAGTCTCATAACTGTCACGTGATGATGACACAGATACTCCCAGTTGCCATTAGAGGGATAATGGACAAGCACGTCCGTGAGATGCTTACTGGTCTCTGCAACTTCTTCGACGTAATCTCTCGAAAGTCAATTAGTGTGAAGCAGCTCCGAGCGCTACAGGAAGAGATCGTTGTCATACTATGTGAGGTTGAGATGTACTTCCCGCCCACGTTCTTTGACTTCATGGTGCATCTGTGTGTCCAAATCGTGGACGACATCATCGACCTCGGGCCGACATTCCTTCACAACATGATGCCGTTCGAGAGGATGAATGGGGTCATCAAAAGATTCATTCATAACATGTCCCGTCCCGAGGGGAGAATCATCCAGGGGTATCTGACTGAAGAGTGCATCTCCTTTTGCGAGAATTATATAGGCAAAGCAGACCCTGTTGTTGCTTTGCCCGTCAACAAGCACCATGGGAGGCTCGGAGGAGAAGGTCACAACAATGGTAGAGGGAATTGCACGTGGACTACTCGGATCGACGGGGCGAGTTTGATAGGGAGAACTTAGTAGTTCTACAACACCTAGATTAGGTAGATGATTATGTGACACTGCACAAAGAAATCGTCACAAAGAAGTACCATCATCAGGGGATGCGCAATACGGACAACGAAGTTACTGGAGAGCACAACTCCACTTTCTTGCATTGGTTCAAAGAGAAGGTTCGTGCTAATCCCTCGGCAAAGGGCAGCGCGGACGGGTTTCGCATACACGTCTTAGCACATGGCCCCGCGCCCAAACACATGTCCTATGAGGCATACGATATCAACGGGCACACATTCTACATGGAGGCCAAAGACATGGACAGTGATTACCAGAACTCAAGGGTGACGATTGAATACGTGACCGACTCCAACGACACAACTGAAAGATTATACGGAAGGATCTAAGAGATCTGGGAGCTTAACTATGCTGGAAGGCACGATGCGACGGTGTTCCATGTCAGGTGGGATACGACCGTCGTAAGAGAAAACAAGTATATCACTACCATGACTATACACGACACAAAGAGCGCTAGTGTGAACGTTAACGTCATCGCCAAAACTGAGCCATGGATACACACAAAGCATGTGACACAATGCTTCTTCATAACCAATTCGACCATTCCGAGCCGCGTTGTCGTGAGGAGAGGCAAAAGGAACATCGTCCGAATGGATGGAGTCGCCAATGAGGAAGCCTACTACCAATACGACAACCCGATCATGGAAGATAACGATGACGATGAAGCATACATGAAAAGGAGAATCAAGACTACATTACCTAAGAAAGATCATACTCCATGGTGCCGGAAAAGAAGAATCATAACAACGAACAAGAAAGGAAAGAATCTCAATGTGAAACGTCTTCGACAGCTGAGAAACAATCATTTATATATATATATATATATATATGTGTGTGTGTGTGTACGTATTTTGTGTATGAAACAACACATGGTTTCGGTAATATTCGCGAAGTGTGGGAGGGAGACGTACATTGTCGTCGTCGATTCCGTGCGAGAGGTCGCCGGGATAAAAACTAACATAAAACAAAAACAAAAGGGAGAAAGCAATACAAAAGAAAACAAAACAGAAAAGGAAAGGAAAATAATAAAAAGTAAAGTAAAATATTAAAAGAAAAATAATTAAAAGGAAAAAATAAAGAAAGTAAAGTTAGAAGTAGCGCTGGATTGCTAAAAGCACAACTACTAACTTAGCAGTAGCGCTGGAACCAATACAACGCTACTGCTATTTATGCTAGGGCATTTAGCAGTAGCACTGGATTAGAACCAGCGCTACTTCTAAGTTAGCAGTAGCGCTGGAACCAATCGAGTGCTATTACTATGTTTACTAAACCGGCTAGACATTTTTAACTCCCTCCACTCCCTCCTCTCGTGCCTCTCTCCCCAATCCCCTATTTTACTGCCACCGCCGCCGTCGCCCCCTTCTATGCTCGCTGCCGCTGCCGCCAGACGCCACCGCCCTCCTCTTGTGCTCGCCACCGCCGAATGCCGCCTCCCCCTCCAGATGTCGTGGCCCCCTCCAAATGCTATCTCCACCCTCCATATGCCGCCACCCCTCTAGACAACGCCGCCGCCACCCTCGCACGCTCGCCCCTTAACCCCCTCAAGAAGAAGAAGGAGAGTAAGAAGATAAGGAGAAGTAGAAGAGGAGGATGAGGAAAAGAAGAGGAGAACAAGAGGAGAAGAAAAAATAGAGGAGAAGTAATATTTTGTGATAGGTTAATTCTTTTTTTGTCATTTAATTGCTATTGTTATTAGGTTAGTGCTATGTTATTAGGGTTAGTAATATTTAGAATTAGGTAAGGGTTAGGGCTAGGAGAATAAGAAGAGGAGGAGAGGAGAAGAATAGGAAAAATAGAATAAGAGGAGAAGTAGAAGAACAGGAGAAGTAGAAGAAAAAAAGGAGAAGAAGAACAGGAGAAGAAGAAGAAGAAGAAGAAGAAGAAGAAGAACAACAACGAGAGAAGAATGGAAGAATAAGAGGAGGAGAAAAAGAATAAAACAGAGGAGGAGAAGAAGAAATAAGTTAGCTAGTTTGCAATGTTAAATCTGTTTCTATTTTAATTTTTAGTCATTTAATTGCTGTTGGTATTAATTTTTCTTGCTAAGCTTGTGTTAATTCATCACATATTGTTTTGTGTTAATTAAGTACTCCGTGAGGTATGTTGGTCGTTTTTGCCGGAATGTCTGAGTGGCCTATGTTTTTCTGGAATGTTGATTCATTTCCGTTCTGGCAAATTTCACGCGCTCCATATGTCCAATTTTTAGCAAAGGTCACGCCGAAAATTTCCGTGAATTTCGACATGACTTGTCCTAGCAACTAGGACATATGGAGTACCCGGGAATTGCCGGAAAGTGGAATGAATCAACATTCCGGCCAAATATAGTCCCCCTTTTATTATTCATGTTATTCAGCCTAGAATTAAACTATTATACTTAAATACTCGTAGGAAATTAATATGTCTAGCCACGACGAAGCCGGAGTTTCTTTTGGCCACGAAGAAGACCATTTTGAGGAAGCAAATCATTATTTCGATTACGTAGACCAGCGGGACATGCGGATGTAGGGTGGCACTAAGACCAACCCCAACACCGACAGTGCCACTGGTAGCGATAGTGGTACCGGCACCAAGACCGGCGATGATGTTGACGTACCCGGTGAAGGACCGAAGCCGAAGAGGGCAAAAAAAGCAAACACGCTCGGCACCGGACAAATTGTGGTCATGGCGATGCACCCCACGAAATTAGAGCCAATGGCGCCGGAGTCAGCGCGCAAGTGCTATAGCAATCAACTAGGATGTATCCTCAAGGAAACCGCCAACATCAATGATGAAAAGTTAAAGAAGATACCACATATAGAGCAAACGCTCCTAACGAAGTTGCACAATAGGTTCTTATTCCCTGGGCGGACTAAAAAAAACTTTTGTGGGATGACGAACCCATGACAAAGATAAACAACAAGACAATGGTGATGTTCAGCAACGCCTTGTCCGCTTGGAAAGTAAGGGTGAAAAAATCAATTCTAAACAATGAACCGTGGTCCAAGATTCATGCTCACGATCCTTCACTAATGGAAGAGGACTTCGAAAAATTCAAGGACACTTGGGCTATAGAAGAAGCGCAGAAAAAGTCGGTGAAAATGAAGGAGCTACAGGCTAGGAACACGCCTGCCAAATACCTCGGAAGCCGTGGTTTCGAGGGGAAGAGGCATGTATGGGCCAAGGAGGACGCCAAATGTGAAAGTCACGAAATCCCAGACCCCTTGGTGGAGTTCACCGACCCGCACGAGCGTGACTGGATCAGGGCCCAACACAACTGGGACCCCCTCTATAAGGTCTTTTACACAGAACCGAACACGACGGAGTTCATGAGACTACTGGTAATTGTTCTAATACCTCCTTATATTAATTAGCTTCCAATCAATTCGACAACAAGTTTTGTCACATTTATAAACCATCCACATTCCTTTTGCAGAAAGAGCAGCACCAAAAGGCAGTTGAAAGCGACGAGTCATCTCAGTCGTCGGCGAGGCCCATTTGGGATAACCCGTTCAACCGGGCCCTAAACATAATTAAAAATGTCTCGATAGACACACCTCCGTCTTATGGACGTGTGCACGGTGTTGGAGACGGCGCCTCATGGATGAAGTGCTACCACAAGAAGCGAGAGGAAAATAGCAGAGACGACAGCTTTCTCAACATACCATCGACGAGAAGGTCGCGCAAGCGGTCGATAAGAGCAAAGTTGAGACCAAAGAAGAGCTGGCCAAGGTAATGGATGATAAGGTCAATGCAGCTGTGGCAGCTTCCTTGGGCCAATTAGTTCCGGCAGTTTTTGAGTTTCTGAGGAGGAATCCAGAAAAACGGCAGAGGAATTTCCCCTTCTCAGCTTTGTTGAGAGATATTCGGTGAACATGGAACCACAAGCACCAGCTCATGCAACCACACATGATCCCATACCTGATGTCGCTCCGGTTGATAGCAACCCATCCTCCGTCTCTAGCGTGCTTGGCGGGGCTTCGTCTTTGGCTGAGATTAACGCCATCACGGTAATTACGCATCATACACTCTTCAACAACATGTCTATATAGTCTTCCATTTGAGTTGCCTGTCGGATGCGTGACATCGTAGTCATGTATTTGCACGCCAACGAAGCCCCGTGCACCCTCCTGTAAGATGTCAATGGCCAGAAGGTGGATGTGGGAAAGGCAACGATCATGAAGCCGAAGGACCGCATGCTCCACAATTGACAGATGCCCCATGGCGTGTTCAAAGTTTGTGTGGCCAGTGTGAAAGCGGGATTCAAGGATTTCCCTCTTCCGACACCAGTCGATGACGACGAGACGCCTAAACAGATTGGCGCATGCAAGATCTGGATCTTGCCTTGGTGGATGACTCATCTTCGTGTCGAGGCACCTAGTAGCACACCAACAACAAGTCCCCAACAAGGTATGAACACCACCCCGCCTAGCCAATTACCGGCACCTGTCGCGGCGGGTGATAGAGGTCGACGCGGCGAGGGAGAGCCTCCATTAGTGCCAGCTGACGTCGCCCCGTCAAAGAAGCAAATGCTCATGATGTCCTGGTGGAGGATGCTGAAGACCCTAACCAGTATATCAATACCGCCTATGATGATGCTCGGGAGTATGACGCGGGCTATGAGCGTGGATATGACTTGATGTTTCTCGAAATGCCGGAGCCGCAACGTCCTACGGGTGATTGCAAAAAGTCTCTCTTCATGCGATCATCGTAGGAGATGCCTCCAAATGCCGCCTCTACCCAGCAAGAACAACACGGGGGGCGTCCGCTGTCAATTAGCCTGACGACGCTGGGGTAATGGTTAGGGAAGGTATGGCGGTATCACTACCGCCACCAGCCAAGAAGCGAAGGAGGAGACCGGAGAAGAAAGGATCTAAAGGCGCCAGAGCTGCTTCAAGTAGCCAGCCGCCTCTAAAGCCCCGGGAGGTTGACAGAATACCTGTCGTAGGTGCGAATCATTTCCATGTCGACGGCAACCCGATCCTACCTGAGAAAGAGTGAGAGAACATACAGAACAATGATCTAAGGAGACTTCATGATGATGTGATGGCCATAGAGAGAAGACTTCTCAGCACAGAAAAACCAGGATACTACCCACTTTACCCAGCACAGGTTCCGGGTGTGATGTCATACTTCGATAGAAGTTCCGCGGATAAGTTCATCCTGCGATTTAACTATATCTACGACATGTTCCACATGACCAAGCTGGATTTTCCGTTCATCCGCCTGTATGCGTTGTATCTCTACTACATCATGAGGCGCGAGAACATAGAATATATCCGCGTCGCGGACCCGTACTATATGCACGAGATCTTCTTGGCAGTCTGCAAAGAGCACTGTGACTATGCGAGCAAGTACATCAGCGATTTCATGATCGCTAATAAGGACAAGGAAACTATTCTCCTACCTTAGATATCCTTTCGTAAGTTCTGATCATTCCTTTGCAAGCATTGAGGCTAATTTGAGGTGTACCTATTTTGCGCAGCAGGGGGCGCCGTCCTCATCTGTCTGTACCCATAATACTCCCATACTCTGTACTTGGACTCGTCGAAGAACATCGAGAAAAAGGATTACATGCACAGAAAGAGTGTTCTTCATAGTGCCTTGGTAACCTTCAACCTTACTGGTGGATATATCAAGGTGAAAAAGTACAGGATCGAGCATCGACTTTTGGCCATAAGACCAACTTCTCGTGCATCTTGCAACCGAACACTAGTAAGGCTCATGGATTCTACCTCATGCAAAACATGATCGAACACAGAAGGGATAATCAACGCCTTTGCATGACAGCTAATTCCAACGATGTTGAGATTGTCAACTCGGCCACAAGCATAGGAATGACACCAGATCATCGAATCTGAGCTGAGTTTTATCACACACAGTGTGAACTTGCCCAACTGATCATGAAGCAGGTCATCGAACAAGGATGGATGTTCTTCCATGGGCCAATGAGGCGGGAGAATGTCTGAGAACTGCTAGGTGGTCAGCGTTTGGACCTAAAGCCTTTCAACCAGCTCGGGTCATTCATCCCTGACTATGAAGATTGGGGTGCCAACATGGAGGAGTGATTGACGATGACAATGTGTGTTTATAATTAGTAATACCGACTTTCTATGAATCGATCTAGTTAATTATTTGTCTATGAGGAACTTCGTTATTTATGTTTACTCCTTTTATTCTGCTAACTATGCCTCTTTGTGTTTCTCAAGTACATCATGTTGCATATTATATATCATTGTTAATCAACTTACGATGCAGGTACATAAATCGGAGATGGCCAAGGGCTGCTATGCCGTATTTATTGGGAGGGTTCCAGGAGTGTACGACCAGTGGCCAGACGCTCAGGCCCAGGTGGACAGGTACCTAGGCGCTAGCCACGGAGGGTTCGACAGCAGAGCCGAAGCGGAAATGAGTTACTTGAGGTGGATGCTACGGCAAGAGACGGAGCAAAACCGATGCTTCAAGAAGTACTCCATAGTCGCGCTCTAGCTCCTGCTGATTGTTCTTCTCTTCTACATGATGGCTTAGATAGGGATGATGAAACTTGTGGGTGTGCCATGACTTGTGTGTATCCCTATTTTTGAGATTTGATGATATTTGTGTTGGATAATCATGATAATGGTATAAATGACGAGACTACTTTATGTGTATGATTTAATGAGGATAATGCATGTTTATTATGGTATGATGAAACCACTGTTTAGAGCATGCACCAATACGTAGAGGGGCGTAAATACGACAGGAATTAAATATTGAAAGCGGGAATATTAGCAGTAGCACTGGAATATTAGCAGTATCGTTGGCTTAGCAGTAGTGCTTTATCTATTCTAGCGCTACTGCTAACATAGGTACCAGTAGCGCTTTAAATCCAGCGCTACTAGTAACACGTTAGCTATAGCAGTAGCGCTTCCCCCAACACTACTAGTAAGGGTAAAACCAGCGCTACTACTAGGCTTTCTCCTAGTAGTGAGCTTCGGCGCGGGGCGGATGCAGGGGACGAGCGGGCATGGGAGGAGCTGGGGAGAAGCCCCACTGTTGCGGGCATGGGGAGATAGAGACAGGTTGTGTTTTGGATCAGGGGCTCAGGAATTTGGTTGGTCCGGCGATGAACACGAGGCTGGATTGGATTGCGGAAAAAAATAGGTGGCGGCGAGCTGGATGGGACAGGACTAGGGTTTGGTCTAGGGTTAGCTCTAAGTGGACTACTTTCGTATATAAATAGCAGGTGAATTGTTTAGGGGGGATATTTGGTCTCTGTGATCGTCATCCGAAGGTCGAGAAAAATAGGCTAGGGTAGACCAAACAACGAACGGAGATGTTTTAGGGTAAAACGGGGTTGATCCGGACCGAGCGGTCACTTCCATCGGGTTCGGGTCCGGGGGAAGTTTCTGGACTAGGTTGTGGGCAGGTTGGTGCACGGTGCAGAGGTGCTAGGCGGAGATGAGAGGGAAAACGGGCAACCCGGCGATAGAGTTAAAAACAACGAAAAACGTCCGATGATGGGCATGTTATAGTGCCGCTATAGGTTTAACGGTTAGTGTATCAAACGAACCCCGATTGCGACGAAATTCGGTAGGCGGCCTACCTACATTAAAAAAAGACCGCACGTCAAGTTTCAACCCAATCCGAGAATGTTTTATACACACTTTTGAAAACAAGATTTAAACGATGCCACGGGCGCGTGAGTGTGTGGTTGGTCTTGAAACGGTCAACGACAAACAGAGAGAACCGACAACTAATTATGGATGCATGTTTTGAAAACTTACGACAACAGAGTGTTGATGCAGTGCGGATGATGCGCATGATGTTATGATGAATGCGGCAAACAAATAAATCACACAACGGCAATGGTCTAAAAGAGGAATCTTCCGGAGCACCGATATCGGGCTATTACAACTCTCCTACACTAACAAGTGATCTCGCCCCGAGGAAGAGAAAGAATGAAAGAGGGAAGAGGAAGAGTAAGAGTAAGAGTAAGAGTAATAGGTAAACTTAGTTGCTTCTTAACAAACGAGTGAAACCAACGATCCTTGAAGGTTGCAAATAGATGAAGAATGATATGAGAAACAAACAAGAATTCAAACAAAATTTCAGCAGCATTTCAGTAGGAAAAGAGGACAAAGATTGATATGATATAAAGAACTTGAAAAGATTCACAACAATCCAACTAAACGGATAAGCAATGAAAGAGTATGACCTTGATGATAGAAGGTAATGAATGAAAGAGAGCAACATCACAAGGCCTGTGGAACCAAAGAATAGGAACTACGTCATTGAGGAGAAGAGAACAGAGAAGAAAATGACAATTTCCACCACAATTGAATTTGATTAGCATCCTAACAAGAAGAATTTCACTGACTTGTTGGAAAACCAACAACGAAAAGAACAAGCTTGTAGTGGACTTATGAAAAACCATCTCAAATAATGAGTCGACAACCAACCAAAAACAAGGATTGCTTGGGAGCAACCAGAAATACAAAACTTCTTACACCAACAGGATATATTAAGAACTTGGATCAATGATAATCACGATAATAGAAAAAAATCCTTAGTAAAATATTTAGGTGAAATCTAAACCAAGATAGCTCAATTCAGGAATCATGAGTTGAAAAAATATCTCATGATCGAAGAATTGGTGGGTTTCAATATCTCACTCTTGAAACAAATTCTCTTCGAGCCTCCTTGTGAGTCAAGAATGCTACAGCACCACCTTAAAAGAAAAGGGGGAAGAGTTGCACTTGGAAATGCTAGACAAAGAATACTTGAGGTACTCCAACAAGAATCTTAAAGAACCCATTGAGAAAGAATTATAACCTTGAAGAACCACCATGACAAACCCTTGTATACAAAGAATGATGAAAAAAATGAAGGTTGAAAAGAATAAGATTATGGCCTTGCACAGATTTAGATGGAGCTTCACGAGAAGATACTTGTAAAAACTTGAAACTCCGGAAAACAAAAGATAAGAACATTGGGAATAAGGAATTGATATCATGATCCACTCCGGAAGAAGAATTGAAATCATTTCGAAGAAAGAAGAGCAAGAATAAGAATTATGTTATGCTTATCCTTCATCAAGTTACATTGATGACAAGCAACGGAGTTAGCATACCACTTATTCTTCTTGAAAAGATTGGAGAAAGATATGAGCACCTGTTTGAGACGACTTGAAAGAACCACCGCTAAGAATTCACAAATGAATGAGGATACCAAGAATGAATTAAGATAAATGAGAACGAAGAGATCATGATCAACCTGAAGAATTTAGAACATATGGGGACACTAGAAATGGATGGAATACATGAGAACAAAGAGATCTTGAGACACCTAAAAAAAACTTGGATGAGGCAGCCCAACCATCAGCAACATCCTCATCACCAAAACCCTTATCGACAGTGGAGTGGGGCTCAACATCCTCTCGGTCGAGACCTCCGAGAAACTCCAGCTGCCTTACGCACAGCTCCTGCCGACCAAGTCCTTCTCAGGAGTCACGAAGGGGTCCACCGTGCCCATCGGGCAGGTGCATCTGCCAGTCACCTTCAGCGAGCGCAAGAACTACCACACTGAGATCATCGTCTTCAACGTCGCGCGCATCCACCTGTCGTACAACGCGATCCTTGGGTACCCGGCTCTCGCCAAGTTCATGGCAGTGACCCACCATGGCTACAATGTCCTCAAGATGCCGGGGAGCGGCGGCGTTATCACCATTGCCTGCGACGAGAAGGATCTCGTCTCTGCACTCGAGCGCGCCTATCGCGCAGCGGTAGCGGAGCGCCCGGACGAAGTAGAAGAAAAACCGCCTCGCGAGGACCCACGCAATAAGAAGAAGGAACTCCTCCTCACGGAGCGCCAGGGGCTTCGGGCTCCGTGTCGGGATATGGGGCCATGCCTCCCATAGTATAGGAAGGCGCGCTTGGCACCCCCTTGGGTTGGGCCTGGGGGCTCCCACCAGGGAGATCTCCGGCCTGATCAGTGAGCCGAGGGTGGCGCTTGAGCACAACTCAAGGGAGAGCTCTGGCACACGTCTGCTCAGCTCTCTTGAGTCCGTCATCAGAGCATCCGAGAACTTCGAGAGGCCCAAGCCGTGCGATGCGGGGGCTGCCCTGCACCACCAATCGCAGTCGCCGTCGTCGGCATGGTCGACCGGCCCCGCATCTGCATCAACGCGCTCGCAATCGACATAGGCGCGGCTCAAGGCCATTTCTTTCCCGCGCCAACTGAGCACCGGTGGGTGTACCTGCGCGCCGATGCCCACCTGCCCTTCGGTCTGGGGAACACGGCTGCCACCTACCAGCGGCTCCAGCGGGCCATTCTCATGCCTGGCCTGCTAGGGCATGGCGAGGAAGAGGAGGATATGCTCGGGCCAAGTGAAGGCCTCGAACCTCGGGAGACGGTGGACCCGTGAGGGTCGCGACCATGGAAACACGAGTTCGGGCGACGACAGCGCTTTCGGCACTTCAGCGACATGGCCACCAGGTGACTTTTTGTTGGCTCCTGCCAGGTAACTTTTGGGCACACCCCGTCCGAGGGCACCCATAGGGCTATGCGGTCTCCAAGAGCTCAGGGCACTCCCAGCTGCTATTTTCATTTAAGCATCTTTCAGTTGTTTCTACCTCACCCGCTTGGAACCCTAACATTCTACTTTGCTTGCATGTTTGGGCGGTCGACCCCCGCTTGGGGGCTCCAGTCGCAGCTTACCCTTGTCGGCCGCTTGAGGCATGAGACACCCAATCTCTCTCTCAAAGAAGAAGAAGTCAACAGGGTTTACCAATGACCCAAAAGAAGCTCAGTCCACCAATGACTCGGGGGTAGGGACACTTGCGGGGCCAAGGCGACCTCGCCACCTATCAGATACACCCCCACCGTGACACTCTCACGTAATAACGAGCCAAGGTTGCATACGCCCAGGGTCCCCCGAGGATGCGGAGGGGTCCATTCCAGGCCTAGTGGCAACCCTATGCTCCGCGCTGGGGAGAATCTCAGTCCAGCAATCACACGGCGGCAAGGACACTCGCGAGGCCAAAGCGTCCTCACGACCTCCTAGATACACCCCCACCGTGACACTCTCACGTAATAACGAGCCGAGGTTGTATACGCTCAGGGCTCCCCGAGGACGTGGAGGGGTCCACCCCACGCCTAGTGAAAGACCTATTGCTCCACTTGTCTATAGATGGAGGCAATCGACATAGTCCGCCAATGACTCTGCCCGCAGCTGGCACCGACGCAGTCCGCCAATGACTATGCCCGCAGCTAGCACCAACACAGCCCATCAATGGCTACGCCCACACCTGGCAAGGAAATCAACACAATCCACCCGCGACTACGCCCACGCCAAGTGCGTGTGATAAAAACCTGAAGGTATGGAGCCGGTCGTACGTCAAGGGGGACCCCTGAGCATCACGACTCAGGGGCCTAATTGCGCCCGTAGCCCCTTCCCCCTTTGGGCCATCCTTGGATTCCGGTCGGTCCAATCGCGGGGAGGTAGGCGCGAGGCGGGCCCTGTCGACGCAGAGCTTAGTGCGCATGACAAGCCATTCCAAATCTCTTGGGAAGAACACTGGAGTCACTCGTCCGTCAAGGGGGGCTCCTGAGCATCGCGACTCAGGAGCCTGACCTACGCCCTTAGCCCCTTCCTCTTTTGGGCCGTCCTTGGTTTCTGGTCGGTTCAACCGCGAGGAGGTACGCGTGGGGCAGGCCCTGCCGACGCAGAGTGCTGAAAGAGTTCGGGAGCCTCAAATTATCATCTTCCTAGAAGGGACATTGGAGTCGCTCGAACGTCAAGGGGGACCCCTGATCATCGCGACTCAGGGGCCGAAATGTGCTCGTAGCCCCTTCCCCCTTTGGGTCGTCCTTGGTTTCGGTCGGTCCAGTCGCGGGGAGGTACGCGCGGGGCGGGCCCTGCCGACGCGAAGGTGTTCTGAAGTTTTGAAATCCTCGTCACGTTCTCCTCATGAGGGCAGCTCGCGCGTCAAGGGGGACTCCTGAGCATCGCGACTCAGGGGCCTAACTGCGCTCGTAGTCTCTTCCCCCTTTGCGCCATCCTTGGTTTCCGGTCGGTCCAATAGTGGGGTGGTACGCGTGGGGCGGGCCCTGCCGACGCAGAGTAACACAACAAACATGACAGGAAGGAAGCGAAGAAAACATTCAAGCATTCAGTTATTACAAGCCTTGACTAATCATGAAAACGCAAATGAGGTTGACACCTCCACGAGGCACGATGTGCATTGCAGGATAAAGACAGGGAGAAGAAATCAGGAGGTGTCGGTCGCCCCCTAAGCAGGGGGCTGGTCGTCGACGTCAGAAGCGTCGTCTTCTCCATTGCCGGCTTCAGTGGCATCTGGAGACGAAGGAGCTGCGATGCGTGCGAACCTCCTCACCAGCGCCTCCACGGGGCCCTTCACCGCCTCCGCGGCATGGTCGCGGCACTCGCTGTACAAGATCTTATCGACCTGCACAATGGAGGCTTGTCGAATCCATCCCGGCACAGGATTGTCGAACACGTCCCGGCAGAGGGAGCGGAGCGCCGTGAAAAGCTTGAGCTCAACGTCAGGGAAGCATGCCAGCTCCGCGGCCCTCTTCTTCTCGGCCGGTGCGAGGGCTTCCCCTTGGGCATCAAGGAGGGTCTCCCTCGTGGCGAACTACTTCTCCTGCTCTTCCAAGCGCACCTGCTTCGTGCCCTGGCCCACAGGCATCTAGGGCCTGCGGCGTCTCAGGTAACCTCCGAGGCTTCGCCCAGAAGCCAACCCGAGCACGTCGTGGGCTCGGTGGCTACTATCGGCGTTCTAGGAATGGGGGTACCCACACCTGCCTGCCTGTGGCCCAGGGCTGGCCCACTTCATCGAGCAAACTAGCGGGCTCGGCACTACTCAAGGCAAGGCCCTCGTGAGGGACCAAGGAACGACATCAAGACCCGTAGGGGGCCTCCTCAGGACTCCTGCGGAGCGGCAAATATTCCGAGGCGAGGCCCGGCCTCAGGAGTTGAGGGTGACGAAAGGGAAGGAAAGGTGAGCAGCAGACAACAGGGCGGAACAGTTTACCCTTTAATGCAAAGAGGGGCAAGGATATACCGGGGTTCCAAATGCATCTTCAAAAGGTTTCCCTTCTGGTGCAACAAGGCAGTCGCCGCCCGCCAGCAGGACATGTGTCATCCCCACTTTGCAGGCGAAGACCACTTTTGGGCAGGGGAATCTGTTCCCCTTCAAAATTGGTTGATGTGCGATCCCTTCCCGCCGAACAATAAGGGAAGAGGACCGGGGCTGCCACTATATATAGAGGATAGGTTGCTTCATAGAGGGGGGTCCGACCCGAACCATTCATTCACCCACTAGCACCACGCAAGGTCAACCAGCCTCCGGAGGCGCTTAAGCATTGTACTAGTCCATCCACCAACATCCGCGAGAGGCAATCCACCAAAGCAGGAGTAGGGTTTTATGCTTCACAGTGGCCCGAACCTAGGTAAACTACTATGTTCTGTGTCTCCCTCACCATCGAGTGAGTTTCCTGCCATCCCAAGCGAGTAGCGAGCCAGGTTAGGCGAACCAGTGAGAGATCTTCGTACACAACCCTGAGTTTGAATCTTTGGGGTTTTGCGGAGCCCGAAATCCGACAAAATACCCTTGGATGATAATAAAATCATTAAAGAAAGGGTGGGAGGGCGGGGCAAAACAAAGGCAACTAGGGACAGATGATGATAACTCGAGAAAGAAATGAGGGATTGATCTTGCAAATATTTGGAAAAGATTGAATTCACTTGAAGAGAAGCACTCCAGCTGGAAAAGAATTGACACGATGACTCCGGTTGAGAAGAATTGATAAGAGAACTTGATTGAGCAAATAATCAGCATTCCCATAAAAATATGAGAACACCTCTAGGAAAGATATGAATTCACCACTTGACATCGAAGCAACTCGAATTACCATACTCCAACAAAACAAAGGATGAGGCTTATGAAATAAGCCGGAACAAATTCATGATAGAGATTTCGTCCGATAATTTCGTGGTATTCCACTAGATGTCGAACCCCAACTACACATCATGCATCTGTTGGAAGATTGTCCTATAAGTAACTACTTGAATTCCACATAAGAACTCCCAAAATTTCTGGTCATGCAATCGGGTCCAAGGATATAAGCAGTAAAATCCATTAATCAACTCCTAGCAATAACACTAACCCATCCAGTGTGTCACATTCGTCAACACATAACGAGAGATCTCCGAAACTCATCTATCTGAGACCCTCGAAAACACAACGATACTAAGTATGGAAGTACATCCAAACTCTCTCCGCCAGTACTGGG
This sequence comes from Hordeum vulgare subsp. vulgare, assembly GCF_904849725.1. Lineage (NCBI taxonomy): Eukaryota > Viridiplantae > Streptophyta > Magnoliopsida > Poales > Poaceae > Hordeum > Hordeum vulgare. The sequence goes on along the minus strand of NC_058520.1, from coordinate 246,208,086 downwards.
GATGCCGGACTCCTTTCGTTACTACTTGTATTAAAGAAATTTCAAACATCCTTCGTCCTAAGATACTAAGAATTCTGAATGATAACGATCTTCTCAAGAATCCCCTGGACCTCAACTCTCCGGAAGAAATCAAGTCAGACAGGAGGCACCAAGACATAACTCCATCACATCGACATCATATAGATTCCAAAATACCCGCGTGATCCTAAAAAAATGAGTGAGAAGAGGAGTAGAATTAAAATTATTACGTCAAGATTCCTCACCAGAGCATAAAAGAGGAGAAAAAAGAATCCTACTCTACGATATATAACTAGGCTCTAACTAGTTTTTCACTAGACACGACTCCGCCAAGTTCGATCAATCAAGGGGGCTCCTAGGTCGGTACTGCTCTGATACCAACCTGTAACGTCCAAGATGCGATCATATCCTTATTTTGGCGCAAGGGCCTCAACAAGGATAGAAATGCACCTCGTCGTTTCCCAAGAATGGATATCGTTACAAGTACTTGTATTAAAGATATGAGTATATAGAATTGGCTTACACTCGCCACAAGCTACATCAAGATCACAACAATACAAATATACAGTCATCATGAAGAAGAGCAGGGTCCAACTACGGACAAAAACATGTGATAAAAGAACGACGTATATCCTTGCTATCCCAGGCTGCCAGCATGGAACCCATCCTAGATCGATCATGAAGAACAAGAAGAAACTCCAAAAGCACAATCATCTCGCTCACGTCATAATATCACTTTACCTGTATCTACATCAGGTGTTGTAGTAATCTGTTAGCCATAGGGACTGAGTAATCTCATTTCCAAATGTATCAAGATTAGCAAAGCTTAATGGGTGAGGTATGGCTAAATGGTGAGGCTGCAACAAACGACTAAGCATTTATTTGTGGTGGCTATCTTACGAGTACAAGAACAAAGAGGCGGATGAGCTACGCATAACGAACGTGAAATATTGATGATCAAATGAATGATCCTAAACACCTACTTGCGTCAGACATAACCCTACCGTGTCCTTAGTCGGAGAAAGGAACTCACTAGAGAGACATACACGGTTACACACACAGTTGACATATTTAATTAAGCTTCCTTCAAGTTATCTAGAACCGGATGTCAAACAAAGTTTCCAAGTTTGCCACATAACCGAGGGCACGACTTCCCGAAAGATTTAACCCTGCAGGGGTGCTCCAACTAGTCCATCACAAATTACCACAAGCCACATGAAATCCTCGATCGCGAAACTCGTGATATCCTTGGATTCCTTAGTGGAAAACCTCAACTCTGAGATAGCCCAAAGAATCATCGGAATCCCGATGCACAAGATATTTTGTAGAAGATAAAACAAGTCCAGCAAGGCCACCGGTGAGCAAGATCCACATCTAGAGTCGCGCCCTCTCTATCTACGGGCATCAACCGTCTATGCAAAGTGGACAATAGCCAGATGCCTCGAGTTGCCCCAAGGTGGCACCGCCAACTGCTAGGTGGGTGGACCAACACTCATGAGGAGCACTGGCCGAGGTTGTTGATTAAGTTGCCTCGGATTAATTAGTCCCTATGTGGTTCATTAGTTATTAGGCAAATAGTACCAACGTTGGGTCTTGCCAGACCAGTCTTAAACTAAAACGAATTATCAAGGGGGTCCCCATAACAACCCCGAGCATGTTAGGAGAACTCAATTATGGAATATAACACCGGTAGCCGAAACTAAGGTGACAAAGGTGGAACAAAACACCACACTAGAAAGGCCGAGCCTTCCACCTTTTACCAAGTATATAGGTGCATTAAACTAAATGGCAATTAATATGGTGATATAAAAAAGAACCCATGTTTTCATATGGAAGCAACTCCACCTGCAACTAGCAACGCTATCCAATTGTTAAGCAAGCGGTAACATAGTCAATCAGTGGTTTCCGAGGTTGTAGAAGGTTGAAGGTTTCATGGCAATGTTGAGAGGCTCACAATTAACTGGTGGTAGGCAATGAGACATAACAAAATAAACGAGACATCTAGCATGGCATTGATAGTAATGGTATATAGGGAAATAATCATCTTGTCTGTGATGCACCTTGGAAGAAGAATGAAACCATGAAGCAGACGAGCCGACGTAGTCGATCGGATCCTCACGATACGACACGCTTGCGAAACTATATCGAGACGAAGCAAACAAGAAACAAAAAATCAACACACGATATTCCCCATGGCACATGCACGACATGATGCACAATCAATTATGATGCATGTTCATTTCAATTAGGCAAAGCATCGCATGGCAATTCACAACAATCAAACACTACACATTAAGTGAAGTTTAACATGCAACGAGTTGCATATTGACGAAACTCTGCATTAAAAATTTAATTCACTCTTGTTTAGGTACACGACAATTTTAAAATGTTATTAACATGACAAGTGGTGAAGCAAATGATTCTACACGACATACTAGCCGGTTAACACCTAAGAACATTGAACGATGCTACAGTCAAAAGATACGTGCAACACATGATATTATGCCATCAACGCAACATGGATGCAATTTTATGAAAACACTGGCAAAAAGGATATGAAGAATGTGTCGCCATGACGAACAAAAGGGAACCATGGTGGCAAAACGAAAATGATGCCATGACAACGCTCCGGTCCCGATAACTCGATGACGTATCGGTGCCAACGAATTGGGAGCGTGTGCATGTCATGCAAAGAATGTTGGGATATTAACATGGATTACAGTTACCAGGTTCCCATGGATCGGGGCACGGCAAAAAGAGAGACAATGTGCAACTAGCATGGCATCGACGAAACAGACAACATCGTCTCTCATACAACAAAGCACTCCTCCACGGGTATCGTCTCTCAGGTATACCTTTGAAGTGTGCCTCTCGGAGCGGGTCGAGTTGTAGCGATGTAGTTGTATATGGGTCATCGTGGACGTCGTGGTACTCGGCAATCTTGTCGGTTTCACCACGACGGTAGTCATACATTAGTGGAGAGGAACTTGGCGAATCCATGTAGTCGTACACATTGGTAGATGTTCTGATCGTTGGCGGTAATGGTACTATGCGGCTTCCGGGTCTGTGGTGTAGTCGAAGCCGAAGCTAAACAAAGTAGAACGAGACCCGGTGGTGCGGCCGCTCGAGCAATTGGGCTCGGCCGAACCAAGAGCAGCACAGGAGATGCAGCAGAAAGCAAGCGCGCAAGGATGTGGTGAAGGCGCAGTAGCAGCAGTAGCAGAGGAGCTACGATGGAGAAGAAGGCGGCTGGGCCTCGTTTGTTGGTTTCCGCGAGGCCACCCTAAGCTGGCCCAGGTAGAGGACAATGCTGCGGGCGCTCGCGCCCCTTGCTCCCAACGACCCAACCAGGACGAGGCCATGGCGGCACCTGCTGCCAACACGGACGGCGGTGAACGGCGCAGTGTCGGGGACGGCACAGGACGGCGGATCTGGCGCCGGGCGAAGCAGGGAGACTGAGGCCGCGAGATCCCGTTGACGAGGAGGTCCCTAGCGAAGCACAGGTCAGCAGCCAACCATGACGGGCAGGGAGCTCAACGGCTGTGGTGGCCCGGCGCCTTGGGGCGGCGGAGGCGACGCAACGCGGAGACGGGGCAGCGAGGCGCAGTGGCGCGGGCTTGACCTCCGGCGAGCTCGGTGGGCTGGCTAGGACGATGGCAGGGCGGCGAGGCAGACCCGGCTGGCCGGAAGGAGGCAAGGCGGCCAGCGGCTTCACCGCCATTGCACGAACGGCGCGGAATGGCGATGCAGGGAGCGCTCGGGTGCGGAGCTGGGCATCGCTGGCGGGGCAGCACGGGGTCCCTAGCGTCGAGCTCGAGTGAGGGGCGGATGGAGGGGAAAAGCGGGCATGGGAGGAAATCGGGAGAAGCCTGAGTGTTGCGGCATGGGGAGATAGAGACTGGATGTGTTTTGGATCAGGGGCTCGGGAATTTGGTTGGTCCATCCATGAACACAATGCTGGATTGGATTGGAAAAAAAAAATAGGTGGCGGCGACCTGGATGGGCCAGGGCTACGGTTTGGTCTAGGGTTAGCTCTAAGTGGACTACATTCATATATAAGTGGACTACATTCATATATAAATTGCAGTTGACTTCATATATATTTGGTCTCTCTAATCATCATTCCACGGAAGAAAAAATAGGCTAGGGTAGACCAAACAAAGAACGGATATATTATGAGGTAAAACGGGTTGATCCGGACCCAACGGTCACTACTACCGGTTCGGGTCCGGAGGAAATTTTCGGACGAGGAGTGCCGATCCAGTGCAGATGATGCGATGATGAATGCGACCAAAGTTGTCAGAATTGCGACTCAAGTCTTAGAATCTTACGACTTTACGATCCAAACTGGCCCCTCCGATTCTACGATTTTGCTCATAAAATCTTAGATTCTACGATTTTGGTAGTTATGATTCTACGATTCACGATCCTAACAACGGAGCTCCGATTCGATTCAGAATCGCGATTCTGACAACCTTGAATGCGACAAACAAATAAATCACAGGGCCACAATGGTGTAAAAGGGGAATCTTCTAGAGCGTCAGTCTCGGGCTTTTACACCAAGTAAGGCCATCCCAAAGGCTCCTATGGCTAGTTCCTTGGACGCTCGTGAGCCCAGCTCACTGTGCACCTCGACCGCCAAAATAAAGCCCCCAGGCCGCTCCCTTTACCTCCTCCAACTCTCTCTCCATCTTAATTGTGCCCCTTAGCCACAAAACCACCACCCTGAGCTCTCTGCGCTCATGTCAGACTGGACCGCCTCCTCGATTGGTCTCCCACGATCTCCAGGTATGAGGCCTTGCGACCCCGTTCTCTTCTCCCTCACTCCTACCTCAGCTCCCTAACTCATTAACCTCGCTCTCCCGCGCAGATTGGAGGGGATAACGTTAGGTTCGAGCTCGTCCGAGTTCATCTCCGCCACCCTCCTACATCACCGGCGACCCCGACCCATCCGACAACCCCTCGACCACATCCTCAAGGTGACTCGACCCTGAGTCCCGTTGTGGCCTTGGTTCGGCTCATTGTGTCCTTGAACGCTGGTGGTGAGCTCCCCTACCCTGTGGTCACGGGGTTAGGGATGACAGGTGGGGCCCACCTATCATCCAGTCCCATCTCTCCTTTCCCCTCTATGTTGTTGATGTCGGTCCCTGCCTGTCGGGTTTGAACCAACGGGCGCGCGCGCGTGTGGCTCACCTCGGGCCATTTTGGTTCTGGGCCGGCCCATCAACGCATTTTCAAATAATTCCAACTCCACATATCTTGTAATATAACAACCTATTTGTTATGCCACTTGTGAAACTTTTGGAAAAGGTTGTGTACACTATTTTCATTTAAAACCTTATTTTAAGTATTAATAGTCTATGTTAAAATACTTTTCACCACTTTTTACACTTAAAAACCAGAAAATAGTATTTTTAGTTTTTAACCTAGTATTTTACAATAATGGGTTGACATTTTTAGGAGTGATTTATTTTCCTTGTTTTTGTCATGTTCTTATTTGTACCCCATTACTTTGTGACGATAGATCACATTGTTGACGAGGGAGTTGGAGATGAAGCACTTGAAGACTTTGTTGAGCCAAGCAACCAGCCTCTTGATCATGTCTAAGAAACCATTTCAGGCATGACATATGGCACTTTATTCCATTGCATTGGATCATGATGAAGTGGTGACCACCTTGATGGGTTGCCCCACTTACTTTTCCCATTGATACTTGCATTGGCATAACTGGACTTTCTACTTATAGTTGTGTGGGTGGGATGTAGATAGGCTGCTAGTCGATGCTATGCAATGGAATGGAAAATGCATGGTGTCGGAAAGGAAATGATTTTAAAGACTTCTCGAAAACCCCGTTGGGTGCCACTAGTCCCCGAGGGAGATGATGTTGAGCTAGGTAACCACTTGAGAAAGAAGTAGTGTATCAAGGAAAATTGTGTGTATGTTTTCCAAAATAGAGAGATTTAAGATCTGCTGACCATCCCAACCTTACATGTGAGACCACGATACCCCTTTATGGGACGGGGCTTTGTTGATTACCTTGGTCGATGCTAGCAGAGAGCCTGCATTACTAGTGGAGGGAGAGCCGAGTCACTCTCTCGATATGGGGCCGTGCCTGGTAGGGCGACCATGTTTCTTTTCACAGACCCCAAGCACACCATTGTATGCCCTCACGGATGGTATGCTCGTGAGCGAGTCTCGTATGATGTAGAACATGAGGACATGGGACAATGAGTGGACTCTTTGTTTAGTGTCTCCAGTGGAAAGGCATTGTTCGGGCTGCTTACCTTGGGTATGTAATATTACCTTTAGCGGTTTTAATATGGATGGCGCTACTGTTAATTAGTAGCAACGCTTGGTGACGACAAACATACTGCTAATGGCGCTTGCTCTTGGCGAGCGTCTACTATGGTAGCCCAGGCCCACCACTCCCTTTCCCAAGTTAGAAGTAGTGTGTGTTCCCCACACATGCTACTGCTAAGTCGTACCATATCTTCTTCCTCGCGCCCCTCTCACTCTCTTCGCATTCTCCCCCTCTCCATTCTCATCTGCACTCCCTGCACCCACACTCGCCGGCCCGGCCCCACATGTGCGGCCGTTCGCCCCTCATGGCCGCCCCTTCCCCACATCCCGACCCTCCCCGGCTGCACTCACCCACATCTCCTCCCTCCCCCCGTGGCCTGCCTTCCCCACATCTCCTCCCTCCCCCCGTGGCCTACCTTCCCCACATCCCGTCCCTCCCGGCACACTTCCCCATCCCGACCGTCCTCCGTCGCCGCAGGTAGCCTCCCGCCCGCCACAGGTATCCCTGAGTAGTTTCACTTGTACATGAAAAACATTAGGTATTGAATTTCCTAGGACTTTACTAATTTAAATTTGTAGTAAAAATATTAGGTTCGGAATTTTTTAGTAATAAATTAGGTTTATAAATTTCTAGTAAAATATTAGGTCTAATTGAACATGTGTATATGTTATTGCAGGACCACCTCTAAGTGGCCTATGTTTTAACGGGATGTTGATTCATTTCTGTTCTGGCAAATTTCAGGCGCTCCATATGTCTTGTTTCTAGAAAAGGTCATGCCAAAATTCTGGCATGATTTATCTTAGAAATTAGGAAATATCAAGTGCATGTGATTTGGCAAAACATAGTCCATTCATAGATTTTCATTATCATTTTCACATTCTCATTATCATTTTCCACTCGAGTGAGTAATGCTTATAGGGTTGACTTTCTGTGTGTCGAAGCTCCTTGTGTGACTTTCTATATTTTCTTGACGGAAGAATACCGACTATTTCTACGGGTGTCGCTTCGTCTCTTCTCTTCTTGTGATATATACCTCGGTACAATGCACAATGAGAAAATAAGAGGTGGGACCATCACCAACGGTCGAAAGAGTAGTGTGAGGGAGAGAAGAAGAGGAAGTGATAAGCATAGACAATCAAAATATCCATGGAAGAATCCCGACTATTGTCGTGGTGGCTGCTTCCTCCTTCGTTCCCATGTGCTAGAGATTTTGGTAATGCACACAGAAACAAAGGGAGGAGTGGTCATCACCGAAGGTTGAAATAATAGTGTGAGGGAGTGTCCACCAACATACACCACCATATCACTCTGAGAGATTGTGCAAAATATACACCACAAGAAATGAGGGTTTTTCAAGGAAGCCTCGACAGACCAAAACTCAACCCATGCTGATTTTTCATATACATCAGTAGTTGTCATTAATTTTTTATCTTTAAATCATGAACGTAGGAAATGTCTTCTAATGACGAGGGGATCCTTGAGTGTGATTATTGCGGCGAAAATCGGGTTTTGTGCGACAGCCAACCTCACCTGTGAAACGATATGTTCTTCACCATCAAGCTTGACACGACTTCTGATTTTTTTACGGTATGCAATGATGACCACTATTTTTGCTTCTTTGATTTGTGTTTCTTTACTTCAATGTGTTACATCTATTTTTTAGAATTCGACTAGTGCATCCCTATACCGTATGTCTTGCACAAGTTCGGTTTCCAAAAAATGGAAAATATGGAGACGAAGAGAGATCACCTAAGGACTAAACATGGTTTCACATTTCTAGTTACACTATACAACGCAATTAATTACTTGCAATTTGGTTGATCAACTTGGAAAGTTCTATGGCGACTCCCACCTCCCACCTCCCTCTCCGACGACTCCATGGCAATCTGGACTTCTAGTCGGTGGATACCTTTTCCACTCCGGTCAACACCACAGGTGCACTCTCCCTACCACGCTAGTGTGTTTTTATGGCTTGCATGGTTGGCTCCACGTTGGATCTGGATTTTTCCCATGGGGCTTCTTTTGCGGATGAGGTATTTTATCACTATGGGCTCCTGGTACATCCTCTCCCTCGACGTAGGCCGTTCATCATGGTGGTCTCGTTTGGTCACCATGCATTCAGGCTCTCAGAAGATTCAGTTGCGGTGGCACTAGAGGCGGCCATTGCTGGTTCTGCCGTTGAGCTTATGGTCTCAAAAATCACTGATTCGGTCTTCAATTTCATGGTTTCCTCGAAGCAAGTTGGCTTTCATATTCTTGATCTACGTTCTTTTAAGTGCTCCAGTTTCAAGTGCTTTTTTCATCTATGGGGCAATGGTGGACCTAATTGGCACCGTGAGTTTTCTCTATGGAAGAAACAATGCGATGCAGAATGGATTTTGGTTAGTGCTTCTAAGAGACGGGCTTCTTTAGGTCTAATGGCAATGCATTCCAGACCTAGGAAATCCTGTTTTAAATCGAGTTCCTCGGTTCGCAAGAAGTTTTCTTTTGCAACCCTCTAGCAATATGAGGTTTGCAAAGGGTATCGCTGTCCTGTCACACATGATGAGCTTCTTACGCTACAAGATGCTGGATATTCGTTGCCTCCTCGTGAGCGTGTTATCATCAGTGCTCCACCGCCGGTGGAGCTCCGGTGGACGTCGGCGACGCCCCACATCTCTTTTGGAACGGTCAATCCGTCGGTTTTGCATTCCGTAATTCTTGGCACTTCAAATTCAAATAGCGATATTACCGGGATTTTAACGGCTGATCCGGTATATCCCTTCGGCTTAGACGGGTCTACGGATCCATTTGAAACAACACCAGTTGATTTACCTAGTGCACCTGAGCCTTTTTTCTCTACTGGGCCAGAGAATTCCAATGATACTGGTAGCCTGCCCTCTTCGTAGGGGGCCCAGCGACAGTTTGACGACTTTATTAATGAGATGGTGGACGAAATTTTATCCTGCTCAAACTGCTCTAAATGTGGCCATTTTGCTTTGGCCTGCACGAACTCGCTCACATTGATTGGCTCCTCTTGCAGCATTGTGGGCCATACCTAATCTAGTTGCGATGCTTTTAGGCGTGATAATTGTCTCACTTGGAAACGCAAGAGCCCCACCACCTCCCCTGTCGCCGATTTCTCGGGAACTGTTGCTGACTTTGGGGAAACCGCGAAGCTTACCGAGCACTTCCTCCCTGTCTCATCGCCCCCATCACCTCCATCATCTCCCAGGACGCCATTGGAGCCCCCACCATTGACACCTGACCCTCCTGCTTCTCTGCCGGACATGGCCAACTTCGAGCTTGATCCTACTTGCTCTGTCCCGGCGGGGCACCATATCATCGACGGCGGCCCTGACCGACTTCCACGGACCTTCATCACGCCGACGATGCCCATTGCCCACCGCTTTGAGCAGTTTGTTATCGCTGAAGTCATGCCTGCTCTGCCGATGGACCATATTGCTGAGGTACGGCAACAAGTTATTGACCTCTTGAACGATAGGGGTTTTCATGTTCGTTCGGCTCAACCCTGGATTGAGGGGGTTGGTCTTTTTGAGCTCCGTGATGCGGGTGAAAGCTTCGCCGTAGTCCAGATGGTTCCTCACGCATTGGGGAATGACTCTTTTGTTCGGTGCATGCGCCACAACGCCGGAGTTGGATTTAGGAGAGCTGCTGGATTTAGTCAAGGTTGTCTGATGCTCTTGGGATCCCCCTGGACTTCCGCAACACGAATGATCTTCGTGCGGTAGTCAATACTTTCAGAGAATTCCATCATTGGGTCAGTGATGACCCTTTTCTTGCACGTTCGATTGTATTTGCCTCTTTTCCTGATGACTTCCTGGTCCCTCGAATTGTTACTTTCTAAGAATATGTTGCTTGGGGGTGCGAGGGTTTCTTGGACTGCTTCGGTGTTTATTCTGGGGGCTTGATTTGCTGAGCAAATGCCGAACGATGAGGATCACATGCCTTTGGATGGCAACCCCCACCCCCTCCCTGGGCAGTTGGTCCAGGATAACTTGACGTTTGCTCTCCCGCAGTTCCCTGCTCTTGGGTGGAATGTTGTACCAGTATCGACGCCACTACCGCCGTCAATGCCGGGGGCGCCTGCTGACGATGGTGGGTGGGGGTGGCAGCCTGAAGCTCCTGCCGACGAGCCCGCTGCCCTAGTGCAGGATCAAGAATCGATGGTCATTAATGAACCCACCAGCTCTGACTCTGTTCAGGAGGTTTTCTTTGTTCCACCGGAGAATGTGGAGGCTCCCGCGGCTGTAGAAGGCGCTGTTCCAGAGGCTAACCTGGAGGTTCACAATGCTAATGCTGCACTAGAGGGGTTTGTTGCACAGCCTGTTGTTCATCAGGATCAGCATAATGAGGGTTTTGTTGTTGCTGATGATGCTGCAATTGAAGAAGCCCAGGAAGAGATCAACCCCTTGGCGATTGTCCCCTACCAACAGCCACCGGTATGTCCTGAAACTCTTTTTGTTGGTGCGGCACGCGTCTTGTATGGGCCTGTTCTTCCTCCTGCTCTGGCATGGGCTCGTGCTTTCGACAGGCTTAGGGGGGAAATTTCATCCCTGCATGTTCCTCACCGCCTGCATTTGCCTACGGTGATGCCAATTGTTGTGCCCAAGCGATCCTGGTCCTTCGCTTTTGATGAGGTGCGGGCTGAACCTTCCATCCCCTACTTGGATGACACCCCTGCAGTTTCAACACCCTCCGACACTGCTGCTGCATCAACAGGTGGTGAGGTGTTCGCCTCCCCTATTGCTCCAAAGAAGGTTGCCCGCAAGAAGGCGACTCCAATTGTTGACTCCTCGGTGCGTCGTTGTACGAGGGGTTCAATTAAGAGAGATGGTTTTAAGCATGTGTTGCAGGAGTTGCCACTGTCGGTGCCAAAGAAGAGGAAGCCTTGGGCTAAGCCATTGGAGGACCCGGTGGATCAGGCGACTCAAGATGAAGCTCTTCCAACTGCAACTCCTGTCCGGGTGATCCAGGCTGTTGGCCAAAGCCTTGGCATCACCCCTGAAAAGCTGACCGTGGATCGTCTTATGGAGGATCCTGCAAGCTCCAAGCCTACATCTTTTGATGATTGAACAACTGTTGTTAATGTATCTATTTTCCTGTTTTTCTGAGACATGTTATGGGCTCTTTTGCTTGGTGTGGTACTTTACTGAACCCTGGATGCGGGAGTTATTATGTAACTCTGCTTTTGCTATTATATTACTTTTCCATGGATAGTCGTTCTACTAGAAGTTGGTGTGTCCTCTGCTGGAATGTGCGGGGCTTGAATTCAGATTCACAGCAACGAGCGGTGCGCGACAAAATTGATGAGAGCCTTGCAACAGTTCTCTGTCTGCAAGAAACTAAAATGCAAAATATCGACTTCCGGTCTGTCAGAAAATTTTGTCCCAAATGATTTGATCAGTTTGCTTATACCCCCTCGAGGGGTGCTTCGGGTGGCTTGATTACTCTCTGGAATTCCTCAGTGCTGTCTGGTACTCTGGTAACAGTGTAGCCGTTTGGGGTGATTGTGTCCTTCACCTCTAACCACACTTCTGAATCCTGGACTCTTGTCAATGTTTATGGCCCTTGTCAGGGTGAGCCCAGGGACCAATTTGTTAGCTGGTTATATCACCTCCAAATACCAGTAATGGATAACTGGTTGCTGGTTGGGGACTTTAATTTCCTTCGTTCTCCTACCAACAGAAATCTCCCAGGAGCCGATGTCAATGATATGTTCATCTTCAATGAGATTATTGGGCACCTTGGACTCTTGGAACTGCCTCTCAAAGGAAGATCTTTTACTTGGTCCAACATGCAAGACTCTCCACTTCTTGAATAGCTTGATTGGTTCTTCACTTCTTCTATTTGATCTTCATATCCATTGACCCAAGTGACTCCTCTGGCTAAGTCTGCTTCTGACCATGTTCCATGTGTAGTCTCTGTTAATACAACCATTCCCAAAAGTAACCTTTTTAGGTTTGAAAACTATTGGGTAGAAATGGTGGGTTTCCTGGAATGTGTTGCAAACTCATGGAATGTTCCTTCTAGAAAGGGGCATATATCTGCTATCATCATGGACAAGTTCAAGAATCTTAGACAGACTCTAAGGAAATGGCAAACTAACCTGTCCAAACTCAAAGCTACTATTGTCAAATGCAATAATGTAATACTCAGTCTTCACTATACAGACCAGAAGCAAACTTCAGGATAATTGTCAGATTTCACTTGGAGCACTGGTTACATTTGCAATTTCTTTACTGGAAAAAGAGAGCCACAATCAGATATATTAAAGTGGGGGAGGAGAATACAATTTTTTTTCATGCCATGGCCATTGAGAGATACAGGAAAAACTCCATCTCATCTCTCACCTTGCCTGATGGTTCAGTCATCACTGAACATGAACAGATTGTTTCTTGCTTCTGGTCTTCTTTCAAAGATAGGATGGGCACCTCACATGGCATTAATTTAGTTTTTGATCTCCAAGCTCTCATCCAAAAAGTGGAGGGGCTGTCAATTCTGACTAAACCTTTTTCCAAGGAGGAAATGGACAAAACTATTAAAGAAATGCCTATTGACGAAGCACCTGGTCCTTATGGCTTTAATGGACTCTTTTTCAAAAAATGTTGGCACATCATCTCCCCTGAGTTTTACCAACTTGCTGCTGCATTTCATGCAGGATCAGCCCAGCTGGAAAACATGAACTCCTCCCATATCACCCTTGTGCCAAAAAAAGAGATCTCCTGAGCAAGTGGGTGACTTCAGGCCTATCTCTCTCACTGGTATGGGGCTTAAATTCCTGTCCAAAATGATTGCTAATAGACTTCAGCTACAGATTATGAACTGCATTCATAAGAACCAATATGGCTTCATTAAGTCTAGGACCATTCAGGACTGTGTGGGTTGGATACTTGAATACTTGCATCAATGTCATCAGTCTAAAAAACCTATTGTCATACTAAAGCTAGATTTTGAAAAGGCTTTTGACTCTATAGAACATGATTTTATTCTTCAGATCCTGCAGCATAAAGGTTTTCCTGTCAAGTGGCTTCTTTGAGTTCAACTGTTGCTCAACACCGGATCCTCCTCCATCCTTGTTAATGGAGTTCCTGGTAAAAAATTCATGTGCAGAAGAGGGGTCAGGCAGGGGGGGTCCTTTGTCCCCTCTACTCTTTGCAATAGCTGCAGATTTTCTTCAGTCCTTGGTCAACAAGTTGTTAGAAGATGGTTTGCTGCAGCTCCCAATCCCTTGTCATGACAAGGATTTTCCAATTGTCCAATATGGTGATGATACTCTTATCATCATGCCTGCTGATAAATCACAACTTTTGGAGCTCGAAGCAATGCTTTTGCTCTTCTCACAGTCCACAGGTCTTCAGGTGAATTACCACAAATCTGCTCTATTACTAGTAAACATTGATCAACACCATCTTCAACTCCTGGCTGAAGCAATAGGTTGTAAGACTGGATCTCTTCCCTGCACTTATCTTGGCCTACCTGTTGGTACAACTAAACCCAGAATCATTGACCTCATGCCCTTGGTGGACAGTATGGAGAGGAAACTTTCTGCCAGCTCTTCTTTTCTAGCTCAAGGTGAAAGGCTTCAATACCTGAACTCTGCTCTGTCCTCTATTCCAATTTTCTTGCTATGCAGTCTGGATATCCCCCTGGAATACTTAAGCAGTTGGAAAGAATTCAGAGGCAATGTCTGTGGAGAAGAATGGTCAGGACCATACTCCCTCTCTTGCTGCATGGGACCTGGTGTGCATGCCTAAAATGAAGGGGGTCTGGGCATTATGAATTTGGTTGTTTAGAATGAAGCTCTCCTACTCAAGCATGTAGATAAATTTCTCAACAAAGCTGATGTTCCTTGGGTGAAGTTAATCTGGGATACTTACTACCACAATACTGTCCCTCAGGGGACTTCTCTTTGTGGCTCTTTCTGGTGGAAGGACATCTGCAAAAAAAATGGACAACTTCAGGGCTGTCACCTATGTTGTGCCCAACATAGGTGACACATTCCTGTTCTGGTCTGATTCCTGGGTTGTAGATGGTTCTATCATGCCTCTGGCCCAAAGGTTTCAAAGATTATTCTCTTTTGTTGTGGACTCTTTTTGTACTGCTGAGGAAGTCTTCCAAGCTGCACACACTGATAGCATGATCAATCTCTTTCATCTACCACTGTCAAAAAGAGCTCATCAGGAGTTTGAAATAGTGAGCTATCTAGTCCAAAACCTAAATAGAGACCCACACAGCAAGGACATTTGGCTTTGGAGTCCTGATACTAAATCTTACTCCGCTAAGAAATACTACAACCATGTACCCAAGGCTATTGTTCCTAATCCTTTGCTCTCTTGGATTTGGAAGAGCTGCTATACCATCAAAATGAAAATGTTTGCCTGGATGCTTATTATGGACACACTCAATACACAGGACATGCTTGAACGCACGCATTGGAAGGTTCCTGAATCCAACCTCTGTGTTCTCTGTCATGCTCAGGTCAAAGAGGACAGAGACCACCTTTTCTTCAGCTGTTCATTTAGCATCAGGATATCGAACTATCTACAGATTTCATGGCAGGGATCTGACATGTACACAACCACTCTTGCTGCAAGGAACGACTTTGCCCATACTTTTTTCTCAGAGACAGTCTTCACTGCCTGCTGGAAGATTTGGACTGCCAGGAATGCCAAGGTTTTCAGGAATGATTAACCTAGCTTCAGGAGAAAGAGGTATGGTTTTATTTATGGCATGTCCCTTCTAGCTTATAGAATTAAACCTAGGCTTAGAGAGGCTCTCTTGAAGTGGATCTCCTTTTTACCTCCTTGAGATTTGTAATATCTACCCCACCCCTGTACATTCTATTCGGCTTTGCTGTAAATTTTGTAAATATTGTTTAATAAAACTAAGAGCTGTGGGGTGTTTCCCTACAATAGCTGGTCAAAACTTGGAAAGTTGTAGGCAAGGTTTATGGATTTCAATTTGATATCGAAATAACCTTCGATATTCGTCCTCAAGATGATATTGATGGTAA
Source organism: Hordeum vulgare subsp. vulgare (assembly GCF_904849725.1). Classification (NCBI taxonomy): domain Eukaryota; kingdom Viridiplantae; phylum Streptophyta; class Magnoliopsida; order Poales; family Poaceae; genus Hordeum; species Hordeum vulgare. The sequence continues at coordinate 246,192,751 of NC_058520.1, read as the reverse complement.
TATCGACATTTGGGTGGATGTCGATATGCTTCTAGTTTTACCTCAATGTGAGTTTTACAACCGTATAAGTGAAGTGATGTGTATTGTTTATTTAAAAATAGTCGTTGTTCATCCCTACTTAACTTGTTTATTTTTACCGGACAACCTATTGATCTTCTTAAAAAAACTCAAAAGCCATTAGACATGACCTACTACAGTCATGGCCCCGATCTAACTTTGTTGAAGAAAACCAATCTAATCTCATTTATTGATGATGTTCATGATTATAAATGCAATTATGAAGAAATAGGCAGAAGTTATTCTGAATAACTGTTACTAGTAGACGAGTTGAACCCTAATAATTTCCATGTAGATAGGATGGTAAGATTATATTTACTAGTGTGATTAATGAGTCCACCTTTGGCATACATAATTTTTAAGCAAAACTAGATTGCTAACTATGTTATTATTACGCTCTTTAATAGAAATTCCTGCCAGAGGTTGTGCCTGATCTGATGACTATAGAAGGTCATCATTTGAATATTATCAGCTTACCGGCACGGTGGCATATATGTTTCCGTAATGCACACTCGCTTTCTAGAAGGGATGGAAGCCTGAAACTTAAAGGATTTGACAATTTAATGAAAAGCCGTCAACAACTACTTTGTAGAGACGCGAAGGATTTGCGCATGCCACATGTCGGAGATAGGTGGATCTCTATTCTTTACAATGGAGAGAGTGGAGCTTACCTTTTTACGCTATTTTACCCAGTAAGAGTAGTAGGTTCTACCAAGGAGGGAATAATATGTGCTAGCCAAGAGAGATGACCTTTTTAGTTTAGGACTATTATGGTGTTTTTCTATTTTATGACATTTTAACTTGGTACGACTAAGATGGTAATGGGTTGTTAGATGATTAATAGGATGATGAGATCTTATATGATAAGAGTATGATGAGTTGTTAGATGATTAAGAGGATGATAAGTTATATGACAAAAAATAGATAATAGTGGATGGATCCAAGTGACCAAGTCGAATTAGAGGAAAATATGATGTTGCAATTTGTAACATCATATTTTCTCTGTAACCGAACTTGATCACTTGCACCCACCCACTTTTATGTAAATGTTGTTTTTTGAAAATTATTATTGTTGTTGTATATTAATACGTATAATGATGTGAAAATATAAAATAAATACAAAAAATAAATTTGCGGGATTAGCAATGGCGCGGGTTAAAAAACAATGCTACTCGTAATGTCACATATCAGTAGCACGTTGTAGTTCGCAACACTACTAATATGTGACTTCACCAGTAGCGCTGGTCAAGAAGCACACTATTGGTAAAATTTAGCTATAGCGTCATAGCAGTAGCACACCTACGGTGCTACTGGTAGAGTTTTCCCTAGTAGTGGTCGTGGATGACACAGATGTTACCCGAGTCTTGTGGGTAAAGCATGCAACCTCTCCAGAGTGTAGAACTATTCGAATAGCAGTGTCCATGGTCCTGGACAGTTGGTGGTCTAGCTTAAACTACGTCTGATGTTTTCACAAACTTGGTGTTTGTGCATGTGCGAGAAAGAGATATTTGAGCAAAGTCAGATGACTTTGCATGATGATTAAACATGAGATGTTCAACCTCTACTTAAATTGATATCTGTAACTTGTTCTTATGTATATCTGCAACTTCATGATGCATGCCTTCACAAGATGTTTGATCATGTCATTGTTCTTAAAAGTTAGCTTTCTACAACTTACCTAGTTAGTGCTATAGCATGCATTGTTGTACCTTGTTCCAATGCATGGGTTGCTTGTGAGTACATTCAAATAACTCATTGGCTTGCCACTGGTTATTTAATTGGCCATGCAAGGAATAGTAGGAAAATGGTGAAGATTTCGTTGGTGATGAACATGCGAACTAGGGCACTTCCCAGTCAGAATGTGTGTAGGGTTAAGGCCTGAGTTGTCAGAATCGAGTGTCTGAATCAGATCGGAAATCCGTTGGTAGGATCTTGAATCATAGAATCTTAACTAGCAGGATTGTAGAAACTTAGATTCTATGAGAAAAATCGTAGAATCGGAGGGGCTAGTTTGGATCGTAAGGTCGTAAGATTCTAAGACTTGAGTCGCGATTCTGACAACTTTGGTAAAGGCAGATGGCTTGGGTTCATGCTTTCATTCAAGATTTATGCTGCTAGTTATGTTTGGTGTTTGGCCTACGTGGCCCAATGTATGTAAGACCTGACATTAATGTTTCTTTACTTGTGTAATATAGTATGTATGGATGTAAGACGCTTGTCATTCATCTTACATGTGTTCAGTGAGCAACGATCTATGGGTTGACTGTACACATGCATTCGGTGATTAAGACTTACGAGTCACGGTCCCCATAAATGGCGGGGGGAGTGGTACTATATCTTAGATAAGGATCCCCTGGTCTTTTGCTAGACCCAGATGTCCAAGCCGGTCCGCTCCGATAAGTGGTGTGATTTTCCCAAAGACGATGAGAAGTTGGAGATCGCCGTCATGCATTGCCAGGCTGAGGATTGTCGGGATCACCATAGAGACGGTGGGTCAGGATTTTCTTGCCAGGCATATTTTCCTTCTCCAGGAGTGAGGACGCTTCATCTCGGAGTACGGAAGCCCTGCCGACGTGATGCGGCTGAGACCAGGGCTTGATGGAAGTCTGACATCAATGCATCTCTTCATCCTCAAGCACCACCTATTCTATTCTAATCGGAAGTTCAGGCTCCTAGCAACCATCATACCACTCTGCAACAACTCTGTCAAGGATTCGATCTTGGGGTCGGCATGCCACGCTCATGGGGTCGGCATGCAACGCTCATGGGTCGACCACACATGAGAGCCGCCGACACTAGAGCAAGTGCAGGAGTGGTGTGACAATCTGGCGGAGGTGTGCATCAAAGGCGAGGGATACCTTGTCCGTGATTCCACTAAAGAAGAGGTCAAGGTTATTACACGGATAGCGGTAGAGGTGGGACCCGCCATGGGTGACACCATTTCTTGTGCTGCAAGGGTGATGATGAAGAGGCGGAGGGGGATGACGAACAAGCATCGACACCTGGCCTACGTGAGGAACATATCGAGGTTGAAGGGGTCGGGGCCGATGCAGAAAAGGAACTTGAGGAGTTCCATGTTCATGCAATCCACAAGAAGCGAACTCGTGTAATCCACAATGCTTCCACTGGGGAGCTAGTTCGGCCTTCCCCACCGCCGGAGGTTAAGGAGGAGGAATAGACCACTTCTGATATTCCTCGTCTATGCGAGACGAGGAAGACCACTATGAATCACAAAATGAAGGCACCCCGCGCCGGCAGCGAGGCTGACCAGCTGTGCCGCACCGGCGACACACTCCAGGACAACCAAATCACCCCCGCTCCTTCTGCTCATGAAGCGGTGATGTGGAACTTGTCTGCCCTGAGCTCTTTGGAGGAGGAAGATGAGTAAGTGCTTATCCTAGATTTTCGCATTGATTTTTGCAATACTCATGTTGAGCTTTGTCATTCTTGATTCTGTAGGGAGGAGACCATGGCACAGCAGTGGGCCAAGAGGGCGAAACCTGCATCCACTAAGGAGGGCATCACGTGTTATGTGCTGGAGCGGGAGGTTATTGACCTTAGTCCCTCGTCCAGCCCCAACATGAAGCCCCATGTGGGGACCCCGACTCATAAGTCGCGATCACCGAATGAACATGCACAGTGATCCCACATATCAATGCTCACTGAACACACAAAAACTGAATAACAAGAGTCTTACATCCATTATTTACCGTTTTTACTTGAATATGGCCTTCATGGCCAAGTCTTCATCAATTTGTAGAGGAAATCTTCATCGATAGCATGAACCCATGACATCTTCCTTATCCCTACGGGCATTCTATTTATCTCGTACCTACATCACCCTGGTAATCTTCGTCATATCCTATTTCTCACATGCTTGTCTAATAAAATTACCAGTGGCAAGCTAGTGAGTACTTTGAATGTACTCGCAAGCAACCCATGTTTGGAACGCGCCAATAACAATGCATGGTATACTAGTAAGTAGGTAAGTTGCAAAAAGCTAGTTTTGAGTGCAATGTCATGATCAATCCACGTTTAAAAGCATGCATCAAGAGGTTGCAGATACCCATGCGAATGAGTTATAGATATCATCGTAAGCAGGGGTCGAACATCTTATGCTCACTCATCATGTCAGGTCATCTGACTTAGCTCAAGAATCATCTTCCTCTCACACACATACACCAAGTTTGGAAATCATGGACGTAGACCAAGAGCGGTCATCCAACTCTCCTTGACCGTGGACACGACTATCCGAATAGTTTGACACTATAGAAGATTGTGCAATGTACCCAAAAGACTTGGGGAACTTCCATGTCGTGCATGACTCGCGGTATATTACATACCCGAGGTAAGCACCAGAACACTGCCTTCCCCTGACGACACTAAAAAAATAGTTCACTCGTTGGTGCCATCCCTCATATGTACATCATACGAGCCTCGCTCCCGATCGTCCCATACATGAGGCCATGCAACGGTGTGCACGGTGTCTGTTGAAACAGCACATGGTCAACCTACCAGGAATGACCCCGTATCGAGAGGGTAATTCTATCCCTCCCACCACTAGTAATGCAGGCCCTCCCCGTCCCATAAAGGGGTAACATGGTCGCACATGTCATTGGAGTAACGGTCGCAACTTTAACCAATCCATTTTGGAAAACAACATACTCACTTGCCTCGATACATCACTTCTTTCTCAAGCGGTTACCTAGCTCACCATCATCTCCCTCGGGCATTAGTGGCCCCCAACGAGGTTTTCAAGAAGTCCTTCAAATCATTTCCTGTTTCGTCACCATGCATATTCCCGTCCCATTTTCATAGCAACTACTAGCATACTAACTACTTATTTTACACCCTGTCTTTGTACCACTTTGCCACATTTTGTTTTTGCAAAAATTGGAACTAATTAAAACTTTCGAGTGCTTATGATGGTTCTTTTTATTACATCGTGCTTGTGTGATTGATTGTGTTCTAAGTCACCAAAGTAATTATTCTCTCCAAAATTTCCTATCCTTGATACAATCCCTTGCCTAATGACCATGCCATGTGTAGAGAACCAGAAACTACCTTTATAAAATGTTATCTCAACAAAAGGGCATTTATTTATTATAAAGTTTCAAAACTCCTGAATCGGGATTTGCACTACAAGTCCTTTACTTAGGAGGGATGTTTAATCCCAAATATTTTATTTTGATCGTATTATAAAAATGACTTCCCAAAACCACAAAATAATTATTGTAAAAGTTATTTTCCTTAAAATACCCTTTTCTGAGGCCAAGAATGGTATTTCATACGGAAAAATATTTTCTTGCCTTGAAAATATTTGAGAAAAATCAGGGAAACTCAGTGGACATATATTTTCCATATATATCAAAATACTGGACAAAACCCCTCAAAACCCTTTGTAGCTATTTCATGCTTTCACAAAGAAAATATTCTCAATAAATTCTAGGAAAAATCTAGCAAGTCACCCATGCTATATGTGGTGACCTTGCAAAATCCATCTCAATCCAAGTGGATTTGGTTCACCTAAGAAACCCAATACCCTTCATGTCTAGAACCAAACTTGAGCAACTTTACATCTCCAAGTTTATCCAAATGGTCTTAAATTTTGCAGAGGTGATCGTGGCCCCAAATAAGGATACTACACCAAGTTGTACATTAGTGAGACTTTATTTGGTCAACAAAGTCACCAGGAATCTAATTTTGTCAATTCTGGGGTATTTTCAAGTTTGCATTGCCAACCTTGATAAAATGAGCTGAAACTTGGTGAACACTCTTCATTTTTCCCACAATGCACACTTGGGTTAAGTTTCATAACACTTGGTTAAATGTAACTAGCCCAAGTAATCATCAAACACCTTCTGGTAGCTTAGTAAAGTTGCTGCTTTCACAACCTTTACTCATCTCCTTCACTTCATTTTTTCTACCACAGCTTCTCCTGATGACGCTTCTTACCCTAGTAAGTTTCCCATGGCCATAGCTCAATTATTGGTGGGTTAAACTCCCAAATCTCCTCTTGGGGAGCAAGATATCACCTCTCTCTATACTTCTCTCTCTTTCTATCGAATCTCCAGAGCATCCAAAGACCCTGCCCACTTGTTTATTCCCCCGCTTGACCCCCTGGACTCGCTTGGTCACGCGAAAGTCATCATTGGTGTGCCTGGCATGCATTTTGGGCGCTATGGAGCATGCTACAGTGCCCCTTTCCCGATGGTCCCGACCGTCTCGAGCCTCCCCCTTGCGCTAGTCAAGATGCATGGGCATCTGCAACCTTCTCTCATGTCGGCCCCTCCCTCTCTCCCTCTCCAACAACCACCTCTAGTGTGCCCAAAATGGTGACAGATTGCCCTCTTCTTTGCCCTCGCCCCGGACTACTCCATGAACATCCCAGATTTGGCCCATCACACTCCCGTGCCAACTGGCCTCGACCACCAGCTCACCGGTGCACCAAACCTTCAGTGCACCACGACCACACCTATTTAAAGGCCACAGAGCCTCCCTCTCCTCCCCTTCCACTCTCAACCGACCCCAATCGCCCCTGCACCGCTCCCACTCCATTTCCCCCTCTCGGAGCTCCGAGTCGAGCTCTGTGATGCCACTTTGGGCCGCCGTCGATTCTCACGGTAGGGTGGCGCTCCAGCCTTTTTCTCCCTCCCTCTCGAATTGGAGCATCGTGCTGATGTTTTCCCCTCTTTTCCCGTAGTTTTGTTGCAGGAAACCCCTCCGGCGATTCCCTCCCGAAGCTCCTCTACCAGGGACGTCATCGCCAGCAATTCCCTCCACTCCGGCGACTCCCGCGACCACCCCAGACCGGCGACTATCTCCTGGTATCATTCCTGCCTTTGGTTTCTATAGATGTCCCCGAAATCGTCGCGGGTGAGCACCGCCGCCTCCTTGGAGAGAGGTTGACGACGACCTGCGAGTGGGGCCCGGTCTTTAGCCTCTGCCCTGCCTCTCCTCACTTCCGCCACTCTCCCTCTCTGTCGCTGGCTGCTGGGCTCCCCGCGTTAATTTTACACCTGACGGCGCGCGCGCCGCGCCTCGCCTTAGCTGGCTTCGCCAGGTGGGCCAGGTTGGCCAGCCGCTTCTGGCCCACTAGGGCACAATGCCATTTTTTCTTTTCTTTTTTTCCTTGTATTTTCGAAAAATTCCATAGAAGCCAATATGCCTCCAAATGCAATTATTCTTTCACCACAGATATTCCAAAAATGTGTAGTATTTAATAACATCACTTTTTAATTTTTTACAAAAATGTTATACATAATTTTATTTTAAAACCTAGTTTTTAACATTTTAACCATCTGTTAAAATATTTCTCACAACCTTTAACCCCTCAAAAATAAAACCTGGCTATTTTTACATTGCCTACAATCACCCTAGTATTTGACAAAAATAGGGTGGCATTGTTCTGAGCAAATTATTTTTCCTGTTTTGTGGTGTGCTTGTTTTTCCTGCAACGATAGATTGCGTTGCTCATGAAGGACTTGGACCCGAAGATTTCGAAGACCTCGGAGACTTTGTTGAGCAAGCCAAGCAGCCCTTTGACCATGTCTAAGAAAGCCTTTAGTTTTGCACGACATGTAGCACTATATCTCGTTTCATTTGATGCATGATGATTCGGTGACCACCTTGTTGGGGCATCTCCAAGAAAACCCCTATTGATACTTGCACATGGGCATGACCCTACCACCTATGAGGGTTGTGCGGGTGGGAAGTACCTAGGATGCTAGTAGTTGGTACACAAATGGGATGGGTCTTTGCATAGTGACCATGAGAGAAATGGTTTCGAAGGCTTTTCAAAAAACCTGTCGGGTGACACTAATACCTGAGGGAGATGGTGTGTAATGGTTGAACACTTGAGGAAGAAGTGGTGTACTGAGAAAAATGTTTCATGTGTGTGGTTTTGGAAACATAATTAGATTTAATATTTGCTGACCATCCCAACCTTACATGTGTGGCCACGATACCCCTTATGGGACGGGTCTTTGTTGATTACCTTGGTCGATGCTCGCAAAGAGCCCGCATTACTAGTGGCAGGAGTGCAATGGTCATTCTCGAGACGGGGTCGTGCCTGGTAGGGAGACCATGGCCTGTTTCCATAGGTATCGGGCACACCGTTGGTCCCCGCATGGATGATACAATCTAGAGCGAGGCTCGTTTGATGTACATCATGTGGATTGGGTACCAATCGAGTGGACTCTTTTTTTAGCATCATCAGGGCAAAGGCATTGTTTGGGTGCTTACCTTGGGTATGTGATATACAGTGAGTCGTGGATGACAAATTAGCTCCCAGAATCTTGTGGGTACAACACGCAACCTCTGCAAAGTGGAAAACTATTTGAATAGGTGTGTCCATGGTCAAGGACAGTTGGGTAATCCTTCTTAAACTACATCCATATGATTTCGCATAAACCAAATGAGTGTGTGTGTGTGTGTGAGTAAGTGGAAAAGGTGATGATATGAGAAATATGATACTTGAGCTAAGCCGGATGACTTCGTATGGGATTTGAACATTGACGTCCAACCCCGGCTAATGATGGTAACCATAACTTGTTCATATGGATGTCTATGATAGGTTGACGCATGCCTTCACAAGATTGATCATGTCATTGCAATTGAAAATTAGCTTTCCGCAAAACTTACCTACTTAGTTCTATGTCATGCATTATTATTACCTTGTTCCATATCAGAGGTTGCTTGCGAGCACATTCAAAGTACTCATTGGCCTGCGAGTGGTTATTTAATTGGCCAAGCATGGAAGATCAGGAATATGGAGAAGAGTTCGTTGAGGAAGGACATGCGAACTAAGACGCTTCCCAGTCAGATTGCCTATAGGTTTTAGGTAGATGGCTCTAGTTCATGGTTTTGATCAAGTTATCTGCTACTAATTGTGTTTGGTGTGTCTATCTTTGAGGCCCTATCTATGTAAGGCTTGACCTTAATGGTCTCTATTTGTATCAGACGACATGTATGGATGTAAGACTCCTGTTATTCAATTTCTGTGTGTTCACTGAGCATTGATCTTTGGGATCACTGTACACGTGCATTCGGTGATCTCTACTTATAAGTCGGGTTTCCCATAGAGCAGGTATCAGACCCATCCTGACTGTAGGAAGCCTTAGTTAGCATGGACGTTAGATAGGATAAACCCCTTTTTTCGAGACTATAGCTAATACCAATACTTAGGATTTTTTGCACTTCTAACCTCTTCCACTCTACTTTCAAAAGCATACTGACACCCTGTCCTTAAATCTTGTAGATGACCGTTGCTACTACAACAAAATACCTTCCAACGGTGCCAGAAACAAGCGTGGTGACGGGAGACTACTCTTGTCTTGATACTCCTCAGCAACGGCACCATGAATCCTTCTGCTACGGCTACGCCTTTAGGGACTTCCTAGGAAAATATGCAAAGGATTCCCCCGTGGCCTTGGAGCCTTGCGTTGGTGTTCCCTTGAAGTGGAAAGGGTGATGTAGCACAGCGGTGGTAAGTATTTCCCTCAGTTTTGAGAACCAAGGTATCGATCTAGTGAAGGAGTTTCACAAGTACATGCACAAACACAAAAAGCTTGCTCCCAACGCTATGAAGGGGTTGTCAATCCCTTATAGATTGTTTGCCAAGTGAGAACTGAAAGCAACAAAGAAACAAAGCAAAGTAAAAGCGAAAGTGGAAACGATAGGTGTGAATAGATCCGGGGGCCGTAGTGTTCACTAGTGGCTTCTCTCATGAAAGCAAGTAGACGGTGGGTGAACGAATTACTGTCGAGGAATTGATAGAACCGCGCAAAGTCGTTACGTCATCTATGGAAATGATTATATCTATAGGCATCACATACAAAACAAGTAGACCGATACTTTCTGCATCTACTACTATTACTCCACACGTCGACCGCTATCCAGCATGCATCTAGTGTATTAAGTCCAAAAGAACAGAGTAACGCCTTAAGCAAGATGACATGATGTAGATGGACAATCTCATATCTACGATAAAAGCCCATCTTGTTACCCTTGATGGCATCAACACGATGCGTGCCTTGCAGCCCCTTCTGTCACTGGGAAAGATCACCACACGGTATGAACCCAAAACCAAGCACTTCTCCCATTGCAAGAATCATAGATCTAGTTGGCCAAACAAAACCCAAGACTCGGAGGGACTTACAAGGATATCAAATCATGCATAAAAGAAATCAACAAAGACTCAAATATATATCATAGATAATTTGTTCACAAATCCACAATTCATAGGATCTCGACAAACACACCGCCAATGAGGATTACATCGGATAGATCTCCATGAAGATGATGGAGAACTTTGTATTGAAGATCCAAGAGAGAGAAGAAGCCATCTAGCTACTAACTACGGACCCGTAGGTCTGAAGTGAACTACTCACGAGTCATTGGAGGGGCGATGATGTTGATGAAGAAGCCCTCCAACTCCAAAGTCCCCTCCGGCAGGGCACCGGGAAGGGTCTCCAGATGAGATCTCGCGGAAACGGAAGCTTCCGGCGACGAAAAAGTGTTTTCATGGATGCCTTGATTTTTTCTGGATTTTTAGGGAATTTATAGGCCAAAGACCTAGGGCAGGGGAGCGACAGGGGGGCCACAAGCTTGGTTGCCGCGACATCCCCCTGGCCGCAGCAACAGGGCTTGTGGGCCCCCCTGTGGGCCCACTTGCTTGGCCCTCAAGCCTCCCGAGCTTCTTCCGTTCTGGAAAATTTCATTTCGGGGATTTTATTCCGTTTGGACTCCAATCCAAAATCAGATCTGAAAAGAGTCAAAAACACAGAAAAACAGGAACTGGCACTTGGCACTGAGTTAATAAGTTAGTCCCAAAAAAGATATAAAAGGTAAACAAAACATCCAAAGTTGACAAGATAACAGCGTGAAACCATCAAAAATTATAGATACGTTTGAGACGTATCAACCGTCATACCCGAAAACCTCCTAGCATGCGGCTTTCCCCTAAGGAGAGCCTAGGGAAGTGCCAGTTCCGCCAATCCACCCTTTTTCCTCTACCTCAAGCGCTGGGTCAATGTCACCACGAAGGAGTAACACACTGATGTGGTCGTGAAGGCAAACGACTCCTCGACGAGATGGTACATTGAAGGACTAGGGATGGAGACCTTGTCACTAGTAGAGTAGACAGCTACAAGGAAGGCACTCATCAACCTTCGAGACATCGTTCAATGAGCCCGATACTCGCCAGTTTCTGTTCCGCAAAGACGGTATTGGCGAGAGCTGGACATTGACGCCATCCCCGGAAGATGGAACACCACTCAGATTCCAAACTTACTTCAGCCTCTTCACCGACAGTCTAGCTCATAGCCTGATTAAAAAGTCTGTGAGGCTCTGCGAGGAATTTCACCACACTCGTGAGCTACTTCAACTGGCCAAGGCGAAGATAGTCAAGATCAAGAAGTATGGACCCCCGAGGGACGACCAGCTATCGCATACAAAGGAGGAGTACCCCCAGCCACAAGTGCACCCGCACGGCGTAATCGTATGAACATGAAGGAGTATCATGGGCTCTTCACCATTCCACCAACAAAGTCTTGTCGGGATGAACCTCTTCGTCCTCCAACCCCTTCGACGGAAGACGATGCCCGTACAGGCGATGACCAGGAGGAAGTTCCAGAGGAACGTGACTATGAGACCAAGCGCTCCACCACTTGAATCTGAGAACCCATAAGGTAGGATAAGCCATGCAAAGTCGAGTCCATGTAATGGTCCAAATGAGACCATGTGTGCATGTTGTTTGTTTTACTGTTTGTGTATCGATGCAAGTCACACTTTTGCCTCAGGCAACATGTAAGTGACTACATCACGTATCGTATCTTAATGATATGTGTTGGGTCTTTTCGACCTTTGTTTGTCACACTTGCACTTTACAAACCCCCTTAGGCACGCATTTTCTCTTGTTACCTTACCTTTCCTATATCAGCGGTTTGACTCGGTTGCTCCAAATAGGATGGTGACTACGACTCGCACCAGCATTTTTCCCAACCCTGACACCGGCAAGCTAGAGGTTGCCAGGAGCGGCCACAAGGCGACATTCCCCTACCACCACCTCCACCGGAGAACATGACCATATCTTAGTTTCTCCAAGTTCTCCGAGAGGTGTGCCAAGCTAATGCTACCGATGTGCAATAGTTGGCCGAGACCCTTGTGAACAACCAACAGCAGGACATGAACGACAATGGCCGCACTACTCTCTTAGAGTTCACGAGGAATTTGCCTCCAAGCTTCACAGAGTCTGCACAGCCTTTGGATGCTGATGACTGTATCTGCACCATAGAGGACCTCCTTGCATTGGTCAATTGCAATGAGGATGGTGAGAAGGTTCTTTATGCCTCTCACTGCCTCGGAGGTACCGCCAGATCTTGGTGGGATGGGTTCAAGGTCATGCAAGGTGACCGTCTGATCACTTGGGATGATTTCAAGCAAGGGTTCCGCACCGCTCACATCCCATCTAGGATCATGGCTATCAAGAAACAGGAAGTTCGAGCACTAAAGCAAGAAAGTGGCTCTGTCAAGGAATACTTGGAGAAGTTCAACCTTCTATCAAGGTATGCACATGAAGACGTCAGCACTCATGCAGGCAAGATAGAACGCTTCATGGAAGGGCTGCAGCAAGCCCTGCCATATCAGCTTGTTGTCTGTGACTGCCGGACCTTCTTCGACCTGGTAAACAAGGCTCTTATGCTCGAAGACAAGCATTGGGACATGGAAGACACTCGCAAACGCAAGAGGATCAACAAGGGTAGCTCCAGCAACCAGCATTCTCGCCCTTGGCAACGGCCCCCAGCAAAACCAACTTATCAGCCTCAGCAACTCACGCCCCCTGCTCCTCATCCGAGCTACCAGCCTCAGCAGTATGCCAACCCCAGGCCGGCATACAACAATCCCAACAACATTGGTGCCAACAACAGCAACTCGGGACAGATCACCTATTTTGGTTGGGGACAGCCTGGGCACTTCTCGAGGACGTGCCCCAACAAGAAGCCCGACGCACCGCGCCCCAATGCACCAACTCAAGGACAAGGCCATGGAGCGCCACCCAAGAACCCCTCTCCCTGCAACCAGTCCAAATATGGCAAGGCTCGTGTGAACCACGTCACCGCCGAGGAAGCCTAGGAAGACCCGGATGTTATACTAGGTACGTTCCTGGTCAACTCAACCCCAACAATAGTTCTTTTTGATTGTGGTGCTTCGCATTCTTTTGTTACTCACAAGTTTGCACAAAAGAGTGGTACGGAGCCCACACCTTTGGATAGTCTGATGATGGTACAAACCCCGAGTGCGGTATTAAGGTCTAAGATGGATGTAAAGGAGTTGGGATTATTATCAATGGGGTAGACTTCTTGGAAGATCTTATCATCCTGAAGTCTCAAGGCTTAGATGTAATCCTAGGCATGAATTTGTCGACAAATCACCAAGGCTTGTTGGACTGTGCCAAGAGGGACATAACCATGACCAATAGTCAGGGAGTTGAAGTTAATTATATTTCCAACCCCGCCTCCTCTCAAGCCCCTCAGGTTTATTGTCTTTCGGTAATTGAGTTGGACCGAGTGTTAGTGCTATGTGATTACCCAGATGTCTTTCCTCACGAACTGCCATGGATGCCTCCTGATCGAGATATCGAGTTCATTACTGAGATAATGCTTGGATCA